>NC_080400.1:11828333-12151666 GCF_030265065.1 Corythoichthys intestinalis
GCGTCGCCATATTTAAATGGGGGCAAAGCACGAGTCACAAGCAGTTGCTTTATCCTGCATTGTAGTACAAATGCGTTGAACTTTGGTCTTATTTGTGGTCTTTTTTTCCGTCGGAATGACTAAAAGTTGCCGTGTTGCGAGTTGTAGCACAAGGAAGAGTTCGGAGCCGCATTTGAAGTTGTTCATTCTTCCTCGTGAGAAGAAAATGACAAGTAAATGGCTGAAAGCAATCAATCAGGGAACAGTAAAAGAAGTCGGTTCCGTGGACCATTCTCACCAGTGGGAACCTAAATCCAGGCACATTTACGTTTGCAGCCAACATTTTATTACTTGTGAGTAAAGTTGAATCGATTTTTTTGCCCCAATTAGCTGCTAGGAATCAATAGACTAGGCAGTGGTTATTTTTACCGTAACCGACAACTCGCAAAGCGTTATTTTTCTTTTGACGTGGACTGCTCTGATCGGTCAATCATTATATTATTGGCCTAGTGGGAATTGGTTATTTTGCCGTGACGTGTTCACGGCTAAATAACGCTTGGAGGTGAATTACCGGTTATGGCAGAAATAATCACTCCGTATATACTACCAGTTTTCTTAGTTCCACACAGTACATATTCCACATAATTGATAAAGGTCAAATTACTGGGTGACTTTATGAGGTAGTTGTAGATGTTTCCGAACTCCACTGCAGGCAATTCCTTTGGATTGTTTATCCAGCTATCAGCGGCGACTTTGTATGGGCAGATTTGCAGGCCAATACACGCTAATTTTTGTCTGTCGGCAGTGACTCGTGATAATAATAAGTAGGAGTGGGAACCTCTTGTTACCTCACGATACGATACGATTTCCGATACAAAGCTCACGATAACGATGATCTGACGATATGGCGATACAATGATTATTGATACGTTGGTCAGGAAATCATTCTACAAACAACTAATAAACAGAAAAACAAGCTTCTGCTGTAAATTGGAATGAGTATCACTCGTAGACGTCCAATCCGTTTGAAGTGGGAGGGATGGCAGCGAATGAACGAATGTCTATGGCTGTCACTGGCAGCCAATGCCAGGCAATGAGGTCATTTTGGGCCATTTAAGGTCATTTACCTGTTGATTTTCAGATACTTCCTGTTGATTTGGGGGTATTTTATGAGTCACTTCTTGTTTGTTTCGAGTTACAGAACAGGAAGTGACCTGGGAATCACCCAAATGATTAGGTAGTGACTCAAACTCAACAGGTAAATGCCCTGTAATGCCTGTAAATGCCCCGAAAAATCAGACCGAATGACTGCGAATGCTCTGGTGTCGGATTAGTGCCGAAACGATTAATCGATTAACTCGAGTATTCGATTAGAAAAAAAAGATTCAAATTAAATTTTGCTGCTTCAAGTATTCGTTTAATTAAAGTGGCGTTGTAATGGTTTGTTTTGAAAGTGTTTGCATTTATTTTCATTGATTTGGGTGGATACACGGCCCTCTAGTCTATCTCATTTCACATGGCTGAATCCATCTGCTCCCTGTTAAGACCAACATAAGCTAAGTTTTTGTTTGAGCTAATGGTTTTTTGAATGCATTCGGAATTTAGTTTAAAGGTATAGTTAGCCGTTTTTTCTGGGAATATGTAACTGAGCCATTTGTTAAGAGCATTGTAAAAAAGCGTTAGCATTTTATAGCATTTAAGCTAGCGGACTTTTGCTATGTAAGTTAGTCAATTGTTCTTTTGTTGTACATAGATCCTTTTTTTTTTTTTTTTAATATACTGTACCATGTGAGGCTCAGCTCAGGTATTTTAATTTTTTATGTTCCTTATCCGATTACTTGATCATTGGAAATAAAATAAATAGTTAATTGATTAATCTACTACTAAAATAATCGATAGAATGAACGAACGTTCCCAGTCTAAATGGATTGGATGGGTGTCGAGCACCATCAATGGCAGCTTTAGAGTTACCTGAGACACTATTATGGTGGAAGATTTTGGTAGCAACTTGTTGGTCCCCCTTTTTTTTTTTTTTTTTTTAAATAAACACTGACACCTTTTTAAAACGATATCTCGATTCTTGGCAGGAGCATATCGAAAACCTTCTGGGATACAAAGTATCACGATATATCACCATTTCGATATTTTGTCACACTCCTAATAATAAGTCATGTTTAAGACGTTTTTATGAAAAAAAAAAAAAGACGCAAAACACAGCTGAAATATATGAATTTCAGACGTTTGTCTACAGATGTCTACCAGTGCATGTCCCCATCTCAAAATGGCGACACGTTGCTATGCGAGATGACGTCATCGTGACATCACGCTGACTGCGAGAATAAGTACCGGTAGATGAATGGAAAAAAAACCAAAACAAAAAAACAACAAAAAACAAATAAACCCCCAAAAAATTAATGCAGCCTCAACGGGACACAAGCCAGTGTCCTACTTGCGCCTGTCCCAAGCCCGGAGAAATGCAAAGGGTAAAAATCGCCTGCCTCCTGGGCCGCCTCAAGATTTCTTAGTGCCCACTCTGGTGGGTAAACCTAGATCCTGGCCTGTTTTCAAGTCGAACAAAATAGTCCATCGACTTGTTTTGAAGCATCGGGTGTTTCTTTAAGAGATGACGTTTAAGCTCGCTTGGCACCATGGCGCTGTTGGACGGTCTCTTGTGTCACGTTCAAGAACTGCTCGGATTTCTAGCCATCAGGTGGCTGATGGCTAGAAATCCGAGCAGTTCTTGAGCAGTTCTTGAGCAGTTCAACCTTTTACCTACTCTTTCCTTCGTACTGCAACTCCGCCGACGATGTAAAGAAAATGTGATATTGGACAATTTCCCGTGGCACACCTGACGATCTGCCACGGCACGCTTGTGTGCCGCAGCACACTGGTTGAAAAACACTGGTCTAGAGAAAGTGGTTCTTAACCTTGCTCAAGGTACTGAACCCCACAAGTTTCACATGTGGATTCACCAAACCATTCGGAATTAGATAATATAGCAATTGTTTTCAAATTCAAAACCAATATATCTATGTTCGCAAGCTAGTAATTTAGCATATTCATTTTCAAAATTATTTTCATTTTGACAGCATGTTTTATAAACAGGCCAAAAATGGAGACCGGTGTCTATTGGTCTGTTGTATTCCCTCATATCAAGTGCGAGTTAACCTTCCACTGAGCAAACCAGTTCCTCCTTCCATCAGATCCAGGACTAGTAGTTAAAATAAATCGATTAAGCCTGTTAATTGGGAGCAAACCAGTCCAAAACCTGGTCTAAAAAGGGTCTAAGGTCTAAACAGGACTCTGCGTTTCTTCACCTTCGCCAAACGCCTTAGAGCAGACATGTCCAAAGTCCGGCCCGGGGGCCAAATGCAGCCCGTGGTCAAATTTCATCCGGCCCCCAGCCTCTGTTATAAAATCGATAATGTCTGGCCCGCACACAGACTTAATAAATTGGTCAGCAGTACTGCTACCAGCATATGAAGTAGCTTACACACTAAATGCTGCTCCTCATTTACCCACTAAAAGACAACAGCAACATTACCCCTTGTGACCCTTTACTCCCAATTTTCTAAAATTGCGACAATCAACAACAAAAAAGTTGACTGTGACGGCTGACGCTTCAAGTATAGGTGGAAATTGGACTATTTGTTCGCTAAAATACGCAACAACTATGTCTGCCTCATTTGCAAAGAAACAGATGCTGTTTTTAAATAGTTCAATGTGCGGCGATATTACCAAACAAGACACGCTGACATGTACGACAAGATTACAGGGAAGATACGTAGCAAGATACTGAAGCAACTTGAAGCAAGTTTAATTTCACAGCAGCAGTATTTCACAAGAGCCCGAGAGTCGAAAGAGAATTGCCTGGTATACCAGACTCACCGCTGTTCCAGCGATTGAGTCTGGTGACCGTCCGGCGGATTAAATTCGAAGGGCAGAGCAAGCCACAGCAAACAGACAGCGGAGTGGACCAATCAGCGACGGGCAGACGTGACGTTGTTAAAGCGACAAGTAATTAGCGTGAACGGAGAATGGAGAAGTTTATTCAAAATGGCTAGCGCGAGCCATGTTGACTGTTGTCAATGACTTGTTTCGATGTGTTTTTGGTAATTTAAAACTGTTTTTACCACGGATTGGAACATATTCTCGGCTCTCCTGTTCGCCATCTGTGTTGTTGTAGACACGACTTTCGACGCGCAAGAGTGACGTTACTCGTAAAGAATACGTCACATAAATAGACTAATCTGATTGGACGATTGATTTTGTACCCGGCTCGAAAGGCCGTTAATGGGCTGGATCACAGACTATTTCTCACAGTGTTTGAAGAATACAGGGAGAATAGTCTGGCTGTGTCAGGCAAGAAAGAGAATGCCACAGAGGCTAGTTGCGAGATTGTTGAAATTAGAGCTGAAACAAATACTCGAGCAACTCGAGTAACTCGAGTTTAAAAACTGATCCGAGTAATTTTATTCACCTTGAGTAATCGTTTATTTTGACAGTTCTAATCATCACGTTTTGCTCAGACTACTTTTAATGCGGGACAACGCGCTGATGTCACGTGCGTAGAGGAAGAAGCAAAAAAAAACAACTTACTGCAGCCGACAGCCCCTACAAACGATCCCGATGTTGCTAAATACTAGCCCGCACAATGGTTGGTAGCAGGTAGCGTCTGATGAGTCTCATAGAGATCACACGTATGTTGAACTAGATGCGCATTGACAGACTCGGCCGCGTCTGGGCAGCATTAGTAAACAGCCGCCATCTTAAAGCAGTAGAGCGCTAAGCGCTAATAAAGAGCGCTAAAGCGCTAATAAATAAGATTAAGGCTACTGTGACTAGCTCACGTAACGTTAGCCCTGCGGAGGGCTAGGTTTCTATTAATTATGACCACTTTCGATGCGTGGCTAACGTGTCTTACATACAGGCTTTAACATAACATAGCGGCGTGGAGTGATGAGGATGTAAAATAAAAACTCAATAATGCTAACTATCAATTTTAGCTCAGTAGTCATTGCTGGATAAAACACCAAGTAGCACTAGTCCCTAATGTGCTCCAAAACAGCCTGTATCATACATTTATTTTGAACACTGCAAAAACTCAAAATCCTATCAGGACTTACAGTTTAGACTAACTTAAAACTTAACTAGAACTTAAAAATGGCTTGACACAAATAGAAATTCAATTGAAACACGTGGGAAAAAATCCTAACTTTTGAGTGATGTGTGTTATCAAGCGTAAAGGCATTTTTAGGTGTATATATATATATATATATATATATATATATATATATATATATACATACATATACATATATATATATATATTTTTTTTTAATAAGGTCTAAAGGTTTTTTGAGTGAAAGCAGTGAATTAGTCTTTTTTTTATTGTAGTTACATCTGAGATCCAATTGTTGGCTGTTTTCAACAATATACATCGAAAATAAAGACATTGATTGACTGAAAATGGTTCAAGATTAGATGAAATGTCTTGTTTTCTCATGTATATTTATAACTGCTCTTCACCTAAAAATGTATTTGTTTTATCCAATTACTCGATTAATCGATAGAATTTTCAGTCGATTACTCGATTACTAAAATATTCGATACCTGCAGCCCTAGTTGAAATTATTGATCAAAAAAAGAATAATAAAGCACATGTGACACACAGAATGGCTTGCTAAAATTTGCTTAAATATATTGTTCTACATAAAGGACGTCAGCCAAGGTCAGCCCCACACATTTTTACCACACCAAATCTGGCCCCCTTTGCAAAAAGTTTGGACACCCCTGCCTTAGACCTACTCAATGACCCCCCCCCCCTCGGGGTTTGATCGAACCCAGGTGTAGAACCAGTGGTCTAGAATATTACGAATTTTTGTTTAAAAAGTATTCTTTTCATGAAATTGTGATATTTTGTAGAAAGCCTGTTGATTTATTCACAATTGTGACTTTTTTCTTGAAAAATATGACTTTTATCTTGTAAAATTGGAACATTTTGAGAGATTTAGAAGATTATTGTTTAGAAAATACAATTTTCATATCTAATTTCTTTTTTTGGACATAAATGAGAAACATGGCTTAAGCAGTTCAGTTTTTTCTAAACAGTCTTGAGTATCACTCTTCTTGACAACCTCTGATGATGTCATGAGCATATGACACGTTTGTGTCAACTTCTCTCCTCTCACTCCTCCAGCCGCCCCCTTTGACCCATCATTCCTGCTGAGCGGCTCCGTGTCCAACGTGATCTGCTGCCTAGTGTTCGGCCAACGTTATGACTATGAGGACGCCGACTTCCTGCAGCTGCTGGCCATCGTTTCCGAAATGCTCCAGTTTTTGGCCAGCCCTCTGGGGCAGGCGAGCTCCACTTGAGTCCATCAACAAACACAAATAAGCCAATTTTTCACATCTGTGAAGTTCTTCTCAGTATGCCAACAACTGGATTCTTCCACAGATGTATAATATTTTTCCATGGCTGACCGAGCGGCTTCCTGGTCGCCAGCACAAGGTGTTCACCAAAATAGAGGTGGTGAGATCTTTCATCAAGGAAAAAGTCCGGCAGCACCAGGACTCGCTGGTTCCCGCCTTGCCCCGAGACTACATCGACTGCTTCCTCAACCGTATCCAACAGGTTGGAAGAAATAGACCGAGTCCTTCATGTGGACAGGTTGTGACCCCGTTTGCATCCCCAGGAGAAGCACTGCGACTCCACCGACTTCTTCTACGAGAACCTAGTAGCCACAGTCATGGATCTCTTCATAGCAGGAACCGAAACTAGTAGCTCCACCATCCGATATGCACTTAGTGTGTTGATCAAATATCCTGGAGTACAAGGTAACAACCAAATATCCTCTTCTTATTCATCCAGAAATGCTATTTTGAATTTTAAGATTAAATAAGAACACGGTGGCTGAGTGGTTAGTACGTTCGCCTCACATTTCTGGGATCATGTTGGGTTCAGTCCCGGTCTCCGGCCTTCCTGTGTGGATTTTGCATGTTCTTCCCGCGCCTGCGTGGGTTTTCTCTGAGTACTCTGGTTTCCTCCCACATCCCAAAAACATAAATTGTAGGCTGATCGAACTCAAAATGAGGGATCACTTGATCGGAAATTGAGCCTATATTTCAGAGGATCAGGATCGGGGTTTTAATTTTTTAAAAAATCTATATATTTCTGCTTCATGGTCGTACAGCGCCACAGTCTCTCAACCCCCTAGACCCCCACCCTCCCGCTAAGCAGTGCAGCCAAACTGTCCATCTTGAGTTTGGTACTTAAAGTTAACGATTATATACAGGTTTGTAATTTTGATCTTGCCAGACAACCTTGGTAGCTCTATGATCAAAAGCACAAATGTGTCAATCATCGTTAAATTTGCATAAGTTTGCTGTGGCAACTCATTGTGTAAGTGAGAGGCTGTTCGCCGCAGCGTGGGTGGATTTGAGTGGACTCACTCAATGAAGCATTTGATAGAGACAAACATTTTTCTACGTCAGTCTTGTTTTAAAAATAATTCCCAATATGAAGGCGGCACTGTGGGACAGTAGGATGTTTGGAATCGGTATCGGCAGATTCTCGAAAATCAGGTGACTCAGACTCAGGTGCAAAAATATGCGATTGCGATCCCTACTCTAAATTGTCCTTAGTTATGAGTGTGTGCGTGAATGCTTGCTTGTCTCCTTCTGCCCTACGATTGGCTGGAAGCTGACTCACGGTGTACCCCGCCTAGTAGGTGGGGTACATGCAGTGCCTAAAGCCCAAAGTTATCCGGGTTAGGCTCCGGCACCCCCATGACTCGGGTGAGGATAAGTGGCTCGGAAAGTGAATGAATGAATAAGAATTCTGTAGTCCTCGATTTTTAGCTACTTTATTTTAGGGGAAAATTTATTTGATAAAATCCATCATCAAGAACAGACATGTCGTCTTGAAAGGCAATTTAAAATAAAAATAGAGAACAACAGTCTGAATAAGTGTACGGTATGCTCACGTATCATGACGCATAAACAACGAACTAAGAACTGGCAATCTTAAAGTTTAGCATGTTTAATTCATATTTCACTCGGTCTTTTATGCTCCTGAATGAAATGGATAGCTTGGGTGTGTGTGGAAAGGATTGTATTATATATTCAATTTTTGAATCCCGCGCCATGAAAATGAGCTACTTCCGGCTCCAGTCTCGGGTTTAGGACGAATGCGAATGTGATGTCACCCGGGTCAGCATCTCACAATACAGCATTGCTTTATAGCGGTGGTCTCCAAACTATTCCACATAGAGCCGCAGTGGGTGAAGGATCAACAAAACAGGACCACACCTTTTCACCAATCTGGTGTTTTATAAGTGTAATCAGCTGATTGCAGTCAGGTGCTGCTTGTTTTAGTACAAACTACATTGGTTAAAAGGTCTGTGCTTGATCGGTATGAACAAAAACCAGGACCCAAAGCGGCCATCGAGGACCGGTTTGGAGACCCCTGCTTTATAGCATGCAGATGGACTGCGGATTCAGCTGACTTTGCGGATTAATTAGTTCATTTTTCGTATCACGCCAGCCAAACGGCTGCAGGCTTTTGTGGCTGCACCACGGAGAGGTGTGTGAGCCTTTTTGGGTTTCAGAAAGTTCCCCTTCACCCCGAGATCGGCCAAAACAAGTGTGCGACAACTGTGGCTCCATTGGACTTGGGAGGAAGTGAGTAAACATCGTGTTTTGTATGATGTCAAATACTGGGAACATTTTAATACGGTGGTGGCTTGCATTTTGTGGCTGACATGCTCCTTGTCCACTAGACTGACGACCGGCGACTTGTCACACATCCCCCCGCCGGGAGAGCACTAAACTCGGGTTATTGCCCTCTTCATGTGCCCGGTGTTCTGTCAAATATTCTACGCGATCAGAAATCGCAACTTTGTGTTAAAAATGGCTGCGAATACAGCGATGACAAAGTAAACACTACAAACTTTCTTTAAATAAAGGACTACTTACTTACGTTTGATCATGGACAGACATGTAGAAAAGCTATCCTCAGACACATTCTGCCATGTGAATTGCAGCCGCTCTCGTATGACTCTCTTGCTGTTTACGTCTTTGCCGTGCAGTAAAGCATTATTTTACGCCATATTCGTTTTGACCATGTGGCAGCGACGCGCTCCTCCAACATCAGCCGGTTTGTCCGGCAGTCATTGTCCAGCTGCTTCCCCGCAAACGAGCCCTCTGCCCTCAGCAGGGGAACGACGAGCTCTAACTTGCTCGCCGACGGGCGGGTTTTCGATCGGCAAAGACAACCGACAACCCCGCCGCCGCGTGAAATTATCCGGGCTATTTATGTGTGAATTTTATCTTCGAAGACTTTGAAATATCACTCGGTTTGGGTTAGCATGTCGGCTAGCTGTCACGCCTCATGGTTTGTTTACATTCTCCGAAGCAGGGGCAGGGAAATGACAAAAGCCCGATTAACTACAGTGGCATAAAATATCGTTCGGGAGGTGCGACAGTAAAGGTGAAGTCGACAGTTTTGACCATTGTGGAGTAATTTTGCCATGTCGTACTGAATAAATGCATTTCATTATTTCATATTTCATTTAGCACAATACTGTTATTTGTCATGATCATATCATTTATTTAGCTATTGGGGAAAAATACTTGGATAGAAAGAATATTCTGTAAAAATATTGGAGAAGAGAGACTGAAACGATGACATTTTGAGGCTCTCTTCGTCACATTTTCCTCCGGCAGATTAAAAGACTAAATTCTTGTCATCTGCGCGTTGCCAATTTGTTGTATATAGTCGAATCGTCTCAAAATCTGATTACAATTCACATAATAATACTATTTTAGACTTTTTTTCACCTGTCGTACGCACTTTAACGTAACATAGCTATTAAGAGTTATTCAGATAACTACAGCATAAAGAACATGCTAAGAAATTTACCAAACCATCAGTGTCACTCCAAAACACTAAATCCAATGAAATCGTCATCCTCTGTGTAACTTTTAAACAACTCCGTTAACTTTGGTGGTAAAAAGTGCACACATCCTCTTCTACATCCCTTACGACAGTCACTAGCCACGTTTACATGCTGAGTTTTATTCATACCGATTCAAATCATTCCGAATGGAAATTTCACATCAGCTGTTTACATGTCACTTCATCTATTCCGATCCAGCGTTTACATGTGTCTGCCTTTATTCCGAAAGGACGTTTGACAACTGCCGTCTGACATGCGCAGATTAATCAAAACAAAGCGTCACGTTGCAAAACATGGAGATCGATCGTCAGATCAGCTGCTGTTCTAACTTTTCAAGTGGAAACAAAACTTCAGAATGACACGCCGTTCATTTAAAAAGTTGTGTGGGTGCGCTGTGCGTCTGCTTGGAAGCCATCTTGCATGTGACGTTACTTACGTCACCAAGTGACGTCACCACGTCAGTACGGAGCATGTGCAGAAAGAACGCAGTCAGACACCATTCCGCTTCCCTGTTTACATGATATAATTTTACTTCTAATCGGTTTGGGAAAAGGAATATTCCACCCCTGTGAATCGGAATGAAATTCCATTCGGTTTGGGCCTGTTCATTCTGAATGAGGTGTTTATATGGAACACATTTATTCGGTTTGAACAAATATTCCAATTGTAATTGGAATATTTGGCTCCATGTAAATGTGGCAATTGTCAATTGCAGTTCCAAATATTCCATTCCATTCCATTCAGTTATTGCCATTTTGTTCAGCCCTTCTCAGTTATTTTTATAAATTACCACCAGTGTTGAGACGCAGGCCTTGAGCGCCCTCTTGCAGTTTTGTGTAAAAATAACTTAAAATTATTAGGGCTGTCAAAATTATCGCATTAACGGGCGGTAATTAATTTTTAAAATCAATCACGTTAAAATATTTGACGCAATTAACGCACATGCCCCGCTCAAACAGATTAAAATGACAGCTCAGTGCCATGTCCACTTGTTACTTGTGTTTTTTGGTGTTTTTTCGCCCTATGCTGGCGCTTGGGTGCGAAAGATTTTACCACATTGCACCATGAGCAATGTGTAATTATTGACATTAACAATGGCGAGCTACTAGTTTATTTTTTGATTGAAAATTTTACAAATTTTATGAAAACGAAAACATTAAGATGGGTTTTAATACAAAATTTCTATAACTTGTACTAACATTTATCTTTTAAGAACTACAAGTCTTTCTATCCATGGATCGCTTTAACAGAATGTTAATGTTAATGCCATCTTGTTGATTTATTGTTATAGTAAACAAATACAGTACTTATGTACAGTATGTTGAATGTTTATAACCATCTTGTGTCTTATCTTTCCATTCCAACAATAATTTACAGAAAAATATGGCTTATTTTATAGATGGTTTGAATTGCGATTAATTACGATTAATTCATTTTTAAGCTGTGTTTAACTCGACTAAAAAGTTTAATCGTTTGGCAGCCCTACAAATTATATAATAATGTGTAAATAATTTCACACATATGTCGCTCCAGAGAGTGAATCGCAACCCCGGCCAAACTATATGAAAAAAGTGCCACTTTTAGTCCGAAAAATACGTTAAAAACATGAAGCGGGCCGCAGCAAATGACAAGGTGTGCTTCATCTGGCTCTCGGGTCGCAAGCTTGACACTTGTGATCTACACCGACTGAAAGAAAGTCTTTGCCTTTTGGGGTTGTTTTTTTATCCAGAGAAAATGCAGCAGGAGATTGACGCCGTGATCGGACGAGACCGCTGCGTCAGCATGCAGGACAGGAAGTCCATGCCCTACACGGACGCTGTCATTCACGAGGTGCAACGATTCTTGGACATTGTCCCTTTGAACGTGCCGCACTACACGCTCCGTGACATCACTTTTCGTGGTTACACCATTCCCAAGGTACCGTAAGTATAGTCCTTGTGTCCCACTTTTGTGTTTTTATGGCTTGACAAGACTTGGTCTAAATGTTGGGTAAAAAATAGGACACCATCATTGTGCCACTGCTGCACTCTGTGCTAAAAGACGAGACGCAGTGGGCGCATCCTCAATCCTTCGATCCGCAGCACTTCCTGGACCACAACGGCAACTTTAAGAAGAATGCGGCATTCATTCCTTTTTCATCAGGTAAACCATAAAGTCTCAAGACTATGAAAGAGTTCTGGACTGTGGCATTTGACCTCTGAGCCAAACACTGTGCGTTCATTTTGATGTACCCGAAATCTGACTGCAAGAACACTAACTGAGTTGAGTACACTTAAAAATAATAACAAGAACAACCATGAAAAGTCGCTAGATGACACCATCACCTAATTTAAATAATAGGCGTTTTGCATGTAATTGTAA
The DNA here is from genome assembly GCF_030265065.1 of Corythoichthys intestinalis. Taxonomy (NCBI): domain Eukaryota; kingdom Metazoa; phylum Chordata; class Actinopteri; order Syngnathiformes; family Syngnathidae; genus Corythoichthys; species Corythoichthys intestinalis. The sequence goes on from NC_080400.1 coordinate 11,840,633, forward strand.
TGGACGCAGTAGGAGAGAGGAACAGATGGTGACCGAGAGGTGTCAGGCGAAACGCAAAGACCACGAGACGAGACTTTGTATATTGCTATATGTGCTTTGTGACCATGTCTACTAGGAGTGGGAACCTCTTGGTACCTCACGATACAATACGGTTTGCAATACAAAGCTCACAATAATCTGACGATACGGCGATACAATCATTACCGATACATTGGTCAGGAAATCATTCTAGGATATTCTAAAAACAACTAATGAACAGAAAAACAAGCTTCTGCTGTGAATTGGCATGAGTTTATCACTAGTAGATGACCAATCCATTTAAAGTGGGAGGGTGGCAGCGAATGAACGTTCATTCGCTGCCATCCCTCCCACGCATTGAATATTGCCAGTGGTGTCCAAACTTTTTCCAAAGGGGGCCAGATTTGGTGTGGTAAAAATGTGGGGGGCCGACCTTGGCTGACGTCGTTTACGTAGAACAATATATTTAAGCAAATTTTAGCAAGCCATTCTGTGTGTCACATTTGCTTTATTAATTTTTTAATTAATAATTTCAACAATTTTGCAACTAGCCTTTGTGACGTTCTCTTTCGACTCTCGGGCTCTTGCGAAATACTGCTGCTGTGAAATTAAACTAGTTTCAAGTTGCTTCAATTTCTCGCTATGTATATCTACCCTGTAATCTTGTAGTACATGTCAGCATGTCTTGTTTGGTAATATCGCCTCACATTGAACTCTTTAAAAACAGCGACTGTCTCTTTGCAAATGAGGCACACACAATTGTTGCGTATTTTAGTGAAGAAATAGTCCAGTTTCCACCTATCCTTGTAGCGCCAGCTGTTGCAGTCAACTTTTTTGTTGTTGATTGCCGCCATTTTAGAAAATTGTGAGTAAAGGGTCACATGTGGTAATGTTGCTTAGAGTGCTGCTGCCTTTTAGTGGGTAAATGAGGAGCAGCATTTAGTGTGTAAGCTACGTCATATGCTTGTAGCAGTACTGCTAACCAATTTATTAAGTGTGTGCGGGCCAGACGTTATTGATTTCAACCAACGCCCATGTCCAGCCAGCACCTTCACGTCTGGTTATGTGGAGGATGCCCGGGGTAAATGGAGGCCGTTATGCCTAACGTCCCTCCAGATAGAGGACGCCGAGGACCTGTATATCTTCGGCTCTCTGATGGCTCTTGCCTTCCTGTTGCTTCTTGGTGCCCTCTGGGTTCGCCGATTCTCGATGAGGATGAAGAACCAACACCACGAGATACTGGAGGTTGCTCGTCACAACGGCGACAAATTGGCACAGGTGACGAAGGAGCAAGCAACGCTAAGTGACGCCGCCGCACGACTGGTCACAAAAATTGACGCGGAGCTGCGTGATCGTGAGAGACTCACTCGACCAAACCGGGCAAGGGATGATGATGACTAATCTCCTGAAGCGGATACTGCACACGCGAGCCTCCATAGCACCCCAGGCCTTCCCTCCCTTCACCTACTTGGACATCAACTGATACAATCAACTCAAATTGACAATATGCGAAATTTCCATGGCAATCAATGACTTTTGAACGAAATGCGTTAGACTATGACTGGACTGATACACAATATGCTGTTTGTGCGACCCGGGCTGATGGGGGACGGGTTTCCGATAAGCATTTGCTTTTCCCGTCTTCCTTGTCTGTCTTCATCTTCGTCTTTCCTTCGGGTAAACAAAATCCCACACTCTGAAAATGTTCCACACTCTGAAACTGTTAATGATTTTGATAATGATTTTGATGATTTTTAATGATTTGATGATGATGATGACAATGACAATAAATTCATTCATTCATTCATTTCATGACAAGAGGCTGGGGGCCGGATGAAATTTGACCACGGGCCGCATTTGGCCCCTGGGCCGGACTTTGGACATGTCTGACATAAGTGGTCCGCATGCGCGTATGCGCACTGGATGTAGACAAATGCGCTGGCCCTCAACGGCTTACATACGCTTTTGCGTACCGATGGCTGACCACTGTATTTGCAGCGGACACGAGAAAATCACTTCTCAAAATGTCAAAGAGGCCGGCCCCACTGAGTAAGGAGTTACCGAAAAAAAAAAGGACTTTTACTGAAAAGTGGCTGCGGGAGGTACCGTGGCTAGAAGCAATTGATGCTCGCACGGAAATGTGGGGCAAAATTTGCCGTGAGTATCCCAATGTCGCTGATAAGAGCAGTGCATTTTATTTGGGTCAAAAATTTCAGCAATCCAAACTTTGAAAAGCACGAAAAAAAACAGAGCGCATGTGGCAATTACGCAAACTACCGATGTCAGACAGGACCCTACTCGCCCTATTGACAAGTGGCGGAATATAGTTAATGAAGAACAGCGCCATGCACTGACAAACTTGTTTTTGCTCGCATTTCACAAAGCTAAACATGCACGTTCTATGAGCTCTTATGAGGTGGGCATCCCACTTTTACAAAAAAATATGTAATTGTTAATATAATTAATTAAAGGTAATTGGCTCTAAGTAAAGCTTGTCATAATTTTATCGCATCAGGCGGGTCGACCAAGTCACTTCACCAGGTCCTCTTCTGAGAACCTGGGCAAAAAAAATATGTGCACCCCTGAATATTGCAGATTAATATTGCACGTACATAAGTATTGCACATAGAATATGTGTGAATAGACGTTAAGTTGCAGAAGTTGACAGTGAGGCATTGAATATTGCACTTATTAAGTATTGCACATAGTATATTGCATGTAAATGAATACTGGACATTGGATGATGTGGTGTTACATATGGCTGTTCAGGGTGGAGATGACTTTAGCAAAGAAACTGTTCCTCAGTCGGGTTTGTTCTTGCTTTTAAACACCTATAGCGCCTCCCAGAGGGGAGTAGTTCAAACAGCCGGGAACCAGGATGTGAGCTGTCCTTAAGGATGTTTAGAGCTCTGCTGAGTAGGGGTGTGACAAAATATCGAAATGGTGATATATCATGATACTCTGTATCCCCAAAGGTTATCGCTATGGTCCTGCCAAGAATCGAGATATCGTTTTAAAGAGGTGTCAATGTCTAAACAACAAATACATAAAAAGGAAGCAATAGGTTGCTACCAAAATATTACACGATAATAGTCTGTCTGTTTTGGGACCAAAATTATTGCCTGGCATTGGCTGCCACTGACGGCCACAGACGTTCAATCCGTTTGAATGTTCATTCGCTGCCATCCCTCTCAGTTCAAATGGATTGGACGTCTACAAGTGATAAACTCATTCCAATTCGCAGCAGAAGCTTGTTTTTCTGTTTATTAGTTGTTTGTAGAATATCCTAGAATGATTTCCTGACCAATGTATCGATAATCATTGTATCGCCATATCGTCAGATCATCGTTATCGTGAGCTTTGTATCGCAAATCGTACTGTATTGTGAGGTAACAAGAGGTTCCCACTCCTAGTGGCTGTCCGTGTGTTCGAAAAGATTGGGCGGATTTTGACGAAATTTTACACAATTGTACTTAGTGTAAGGAATAGGGGTTCGGTGACAAATTTGCCGGCTGTATATAATTGACATAATCCTCCGTTCAGAGAAGATGCAGCAACTTCTATTGGTTTGATGAACTTTATTTACAGTTGTTTGCATCCGTAGTGCCTTTGATTGCATCTGGACATTAATGTGAGTGTGTGTGTCTAAAAGAAACATATTTAGAAAACCATCGATAAACTTATCATAATGAAATAAACATGTAAAGTTCACAATACAATGATTTGAATGAATTCCAGCCGAAATAAACTAGGCGTTATACCAAAAATGACCACTAGATGTCCACATTGGACAAGCAATGAACTATCAATAACAAAGGGCAATTCCCACAAACAAGCGGGCTGCTACAGGTGCAGGCTATGCACTCGGTAGCTAAATGAATCGGCCACCCTAGACCACAATGGACAGCGATCTCAAATATGAACACCGAATGTGATTAAATTCGGAATGTACACCTAGCGATCCAATACAGTGCAACTTTGCACATACAGTACATCACCACGCGCAAAGCGCAACGTGAGCAATAGAATGCTACGTTAGCAATGGGATGCTACGAGCGGAGCTAACGTGCTACGAGCTACAAACAACAATATAAAAAAGTAACACAAGCAAAAGCATCACATATACGATTCCAGTATACGTGGCGAACATTACAACTTACTTATCACCGACGCACACGGTCATTTATGCGAATGCAGGAACATTAATACTCGGCCGAGGACGAACTTTTTTTTCCCTCCACCGCGGTCTTTTTCAAGGATACTCTGCGCATGCGCAGCAACACAGTTGTCCAAAAGCGAGGCAGCCCTCACAGCAGGGAATTCATAACACATGGGCTACGTTCATACTACAGGTCTTAATGCACAAATCCGACTTTTTTGTCATATCTGTTTTTTTGGCATGCCCGTTCAGACTGCCTTTGTCCATTGAGACCATTCAAGTATTACGCATGCGCATTAATTCGCTGTCCGACACGCGCTGAGCAAGACGACCCGCATGCGCAGAAGCATCAAAACAAATGACCACACGTTGGCTGTCATCCGTCATTCCAGGGATTATCATATTTTGCTCTTTAAAAAGAGGACACAAATAACAGACATTTTATTTTCAAAGTTTATATGGACTGATAGAACGCATACACGCACACACATAAGCCTTGACGTGTGTGCGAGAAATAACGTGGGTGCGTCAGTTTGCCCCGACTCGGCCATGTGTGCAATAATGAAATATTGCTCATTCGGCGACAGAATTAAAATCGAAAATTGACAGGGTTATCCTTTTCTTCATTTTATTTTTTTTTATGAATGTGGTCAAGCCCGCTTCGTGCTTAAAAGCAGAGTTCAAGCTAGGCGCTAATGCCTGCATCGCTGCCGTCCTTCGTGCCTCTTGCTGTTTGCTGACGTAATTAGTGCATGAATTCCGAATCCCGAGACTGGACAGTACAGACCGCTGCGACAGTCTGGAAAATTGTGGCCCAGATCGGATTTGAACCACATACGAAAGTGACCCAGATCGGATTTGAAATGGTCCAGTTCTATGCAACTTGTCACGTTCAGACCGTTAATGCCTCACTCGAGTCGGAAAAACACGAAAAAATCTGATTCGTGCATTAAGACCTGTAGTATGAACGTAGCCTTACAGTGTTCTTAGATGGGTTTGATCTCTGTAGGCCTCCGTCTAGCGCGAAAAATGAATTAAAAACTCCAACAATTGGCATATAAAATGCCAATTTTCGCTTTTTCGCCCAAGGAACGTTACGATGCAAGCAGCGATACGTTCCGGGTCAGGTGTTGGACGCTAATTTCTAATAGATTTCATTAATCTAGTCATGTGACGCCTCACAGTAACAACAACCTTGGTGTGTGTTTTCCAAGGAAAACGATCTTGTGTCGGAGAGTCTTTGGCCCGAATGGAGCTGTTCATCTTCCTGGTGTCGCTGTTACAACATTTCAGCTTCTCCTGCCCGGGAGGTCCAGACAGCGTGGACCTTACTCCAGAGTACAGCAGTTTCGCCAACATGCCGCGAAGACACCTGCTCATTGCCACGCCACGCTGATACAAGAACAACCAACCTGTCAATCAAAGCATGCACTCTTTTTCGAATGGGTTCTCCAACTTTTTTGGGACATTAAAGAAATTTTCCCAAAGACCATCCCCCTCTTTGCGATCTAACAATTTATGCATTATCTACAACGCGTATCATGTTTAGGGTTACCAATCAATTTCAGTCCTAAGAGCTTACATCATTGGCAGCCATTGATTGCGATAGACCTCCAATCCATTTGAAGTGGAAGGGTTGGCAGCGAATGAACATTAGTTCATTCTATGTTCTAGCCATAAAATCATTGAAATTCTCAGCAGAAGGATGAAAAAAACAACATGAAATCGGAATGGAATAGCATAAACCTACAAAGCCATGTTATAACTACTGAATCTGTAGAAAACAGTATATAATAAAGACGTTACTGCAAAAACGGGGAATCCACCCCATGAATTTCTGTGTCATTTATGTATTCAGCTAGTCACAAAAATTTTCCACATTTTGTGATTGGAAATAATACATTAAAAAAAAAATGAAATAGACTCTCTCGAGACAGAAGTGGCAGTAAAAGAGACCTTCGTGGAATTTTTGCTAAAAAAATACCTAAATGATATTCGTCGGAATACCGATGCAGGCAAATCATCTGTTCTGCTACTATTGGATCTCAGCGCCGCATTCGACACGGTTGATCACAACATACTACTCAGCAGATTGGAACAGTGGGTAGGGCTTACTCACACTGTTCTTCAGTGGTTCACATCTTATTTACATGATAGGGATTTCTTTGTGTCAATCGGAAACCATCAGTCAGAACGAACCAAATTCATGTGTGGAGTCCCGCAAGGGTCAATTCTTGGACCTCTCTTATTTAACATCTATATGCTTCCCCTTGCTCAGATTATGGAACAGTATGACATCTCCTATCAAACCTATGCAGATGACACACAACTCTGCATTTCTGTGTCCCCACATGATTATAGTTCCTTAGTCTCCCTGAGTAAATGCATTCATCCAATCAATGAATGGATGTGCCAGAATTTTCTCCAGTTAAATGTGGAGAAGACAGAAGTGATCATTTTTGGGCCAAAAAGGAAAGGTCAAAGATAAGCAATCACCTTAGCACAATGTCACTTACAGCTACAAATCAAGTCAGAAACCTTGGCGTAATCATTGACTCAGACCTAAAATTTGATAGCCATCTAAAGTCTGTCACTAAATCTGGTTATTACCACCTAAAAAATATAGCCAGAATTAAGCGGCTTCTGACTCAACAAGACATGGAAAAACTTATGCATGCATTCATTTTGGACTACTGGACTACTGCAACGGTATATTTACAGGTCTTGATAAAAAAATACGTCCCGGAAGCTGCAGCTAGTACAGAATGCTGCAGCCAGAGTCCTCACAAATACAAGGAAACGGAACTACATTACACCGGTTTTGAAATCCTTACACTGGCTTCCAGTGAGTCAAAGGATAGACTATAGTACTACTGCTCGTTTACAAAACACTTAATGGCCTTGGACCAAAATACATGCTGGATTTGTTAGATTCCTATGAAACAGCTAGACCCCTAAGGTCGTCTGGAACCGGTCTCCTGTATGTTCGAAGAACAAGAACCAAGCAGGGTGAGGCAGCATTTAGTTATTATGCTCCTCACCTCTGGAACAAGTTCATCTGAAATTTGCTCAAACTGTTAGGTCCTTTAAATCAGGGTTTTAAACGCTTTTGTTTATCACAGCATATTCATAACTGTCTATATATGTCAATCTATTTGTTTTCCATTCCTCTTGTGCTTATCTCCATTGCTGATTTCAATTCATACCAGTAGAAGTAGTATTTGTTTTATTTTTTTTATTGATTTATTTTTTGATTGTATTTGTGATTAAATGCCATTTTTATGTATAATTTTATTTCCTATTTCGTTTGTCTTTGTTTTTACGTTCTATTGATTTTAATGTGATTTTTATGATCTTCATGTGATGTATAGCACTTTGAATTGCCTTGTGTTGAATTGAGCTATATAAATAAATTTGCCTTGCCTTGCCTAAATACCAGTGTATAAAAAATATATTGATCACTTTTGATTGACATTATTTATTTCACACTAGGGATGTGTTAATCAGTAATATTCATTTAGTTGTAAAACATTAAAAAAGTTAGCTAGATTGTTAGCTAGAATGTTTTTAATAGCGCAATTTCAAAAGCAAAATAAATATATTTGTAAGGATTTTAAAAATGTATACAAAATGTGTACAAAATCTTTTTGTAACAATATTAATACTAGGATTAATAATTATGAAAACCATATGATTAAATTTGCCAAAATATTATCACCAATCCAAACAATAATTACATATACTTTTGTATGTTGATCTAATCCAGTACTTCTCAAATAGTGGGGCGCGCCCCCCTGGGGGGGCGCAGAGCAATGCCAGGGGGGGCGCATGTGACCTCGGGGAACATGTTTTATGTGGTTTTTTTTTTTTTTGCCGTACTGGAATAAAGTGTACTTGCACATCCACTCAGTAGGTGGCAGTGGCGCTCTCATTTTCAGAGTGCGCGCAGTATTTTTGAACTAAGGAAGAGCACTCAGCACACACAGACAACAGATATGAAGAGCAGTGTGCCACCGCCGTTTTCGAAAGCAGTTTTCCGACCGGACTCACTCACGCAGCGACCCACTGTCTTGTCCGGTTCTCACGTCGCCGCCCGAGAAGTGCCATTTTCGGCTTGGGATCGTCACGACGACTGCCCTCACCTACGGTTCTACCTCGGGCGCCGTGAATGCGCTTTTTTCGTACCGTTTGCCTTTTAGCTTTGACTTTTAATACAGTGGGTGATGATGAAAGACCACTGTTTACTGTGTCTAAAAATAATTATAGCAGACAGCAAGAAGCCAAATCAATCATTGTTAAGCCGCTTGATTTTTTCAGTGAAAACGTGCCGTATATTGCCGACAATCGTCCTGCTTTGTCAGTGTTATATCAGTAAGCATTGTTAGCATGCTAATTGAAAAATAACTCCACATCATTGCAAAGGAGGTAAATACTGTGAGCAGCAAAAATAAAAACTGTCCTGTCCAAGGACACTTTCCCCCCCCCTTTTATTCAGATTTGTTTTTTCGGTCAAATTTTTTGGCACATTGTCCTCATGAGTGAATGTTTCTAATCAATTTTAATTTGGTATTATTTACTGATTTTATTACATTTTATTTTTCTGTATCAAATGGTCAAAAATGTACCTTGAGTGTATTTTTTAGTTTGGATGTGAATTTTTTTTTTTTAATTCAGGCAAATTGATGCACATCAAGTCTTCTCTGTTACAAACAAAACAATGTTTATAATAAAGTTATACTTTATTATAAGTTGATCTATGTTACTTTTTTTCTTTATTAGAAAAAAAGGACACAATGTTAGGCAGATGCGTATTTATAATAGTAATTTTATAGACAAATGATACTATTTACAGTGGCGGCAGAGAGTTTGGGGGGGCGCGAAACATTTACGTCTTCCTTGGGGGGGCGTGACAGAAAATAATTGAGAAGCACTGATCTAATCTAAGAAGTAATTTAAATAATTTAAAAATATTCTCACACTAAATCAAGTTTTTGAAAGATTATAAACCCAACAAAAAATATTATAGTAAAAATAGATTTTTTTCATTATTTCTAATTTCGATAGACGTGAAATGTATTTAAAAAATAAAATAAATAAAAATGTAAAATAATTTGAACAAACATTAATTGCAGTAAAAATGACAAATAAGAACAATAACAATATTAAAGGAACATTTTATTATTATTGAGGCATCCAGTATAGGATGTACCATGCCACCGTCTATAGTCAGCTGAATGAATAAATAATAGGGTAAGCAAAATATTACATGTTATATTAGCCATGTTTTCGAATCCTGTCAATTGGAAATTGTGTAAATATGAAATACTATTTTATGTAATACAAACATAACTAAACAAATATAACTAAATTAAAAAATACCAAAATTACCCTCAGTGAAATAATACCCTTATTGGCCCGAATATAAGACGGCCCTGATTATAAAACGACCCCCTTTTTTTCAAGACTCGAGATTGAAAAAAGACTTTTTGAACACTAAATTAATTTTTATACAGAAAATAATGACAGTACATCTGAAACAAATGATTATAACTATATATTTGAGAGAAAAAGCATGTTATTTTGCCTCATTCAAATCTTAATATCTGAACGTTTAAATATGTAAACTAAAGTTCAATCACATTCGTAAATGAATGGCTTCTGTTTTTTGAAATGTAAATAAACCAATCTATTGTGATAAAAAGACAAAATTGTAATAACTGCATTAACCATCACAGTGAAGTCTAACTGTAACTGTAGTCTTAAAACTAATCTGAATAAGGAAAAACATTGCAATAGAATAATGCAAAGTGGTTAAACTAAAAAGAGTAGCTGAGAGCTGTCATGACAAAACAACGCTTCAATGATATCTGGCGCAATCTATTGCGTCGTGAATGTGTATAATGTCTAGACCGCGAATTTAAGACGACCCCCACGTTTTCAGTCGAATTTAAATGCAAAAAACACCATATTCATATACTTATATTCAGGCCAATAGACCCTACCCACCGACGTCACAAAATCACATGCTCGCTGTATGGTTCCGCCCACTTGTCCGTCATTTTGTGTCTGTATTATCAATGGTCTCAATTGATCGAGCAATTTATAATGCATTTCATGGAAGACCCGGTGCTTTCGGATGCCGTAAACTCACTTGATGCGTTGCATAAAAGGTGTTATGTGGAAAAGCTTCAGTTTATCCATTCGCCAGATCCATATTTGATGCCTAAATCGATGTTTTTCGACCCGCTGTCTCCGCCGTATTTGCCTGACATCTGCTAGCTACCCTGAACTGTACAACTATCTTGTCCACACAAAATCAGCCTATTCTCACGAAAGTTTGAAAAACTTTAAGAGCTTGGAGGCCTATAAATACTTCGTTGCTGGTTGGGTGAAACAGGTCCTCGTCCACGAAAATTCGGCAGGAATCTATCTTGTGCTTGGAAAGGTGAGTTACGAAATTTTCAATTCAAAATCTTTTGTTATTGCTAACATCCACTGTCAAGTCTAATGTATTTCATGTCGTTTGTCAATGGAGTTAGGGCTTTTAATGTTTATATGGTTTAGCGATAGCACTCTCACTACATACATACGTGTATGTTGTCGGCGATTAGCCTAGCAATGATCTTAATTGTGGTTGTCAGCCCCAAACCCTCTAAATATATATTAAATGCATCTTACCAGATATAAAATGACTACTACATAATCTGTGGTAATCGTTTGGAGCCCAGTTTTCTCGTCGAATTGCAGCAGCCCATCTCGCTCTCTTCTCTCCGGGTCTCTCGGAATCCGGTAGAACTTCAAGTCTCTCCGTCTTCTCCGTCTATCTTCTCTGTTATTGCAACCGACCGCCACACACGCCTTCACCATTTTGATTATTAATGTTAACGAGCAGAAAAACACGTCGTAAATGGGAGGAATGTATGTAGCCGTAACAGGGAAACATGATGTGTTGACGGACAATTGGGCGGCACCAGTCAGGAGGAAGGAGTTGTGACGTCACGTGGGTAGGGTCTATACGGTATTGAGAAATATTACTTATGTTAGTCCAAATTTTATGAATAATATTTTCCCTCACCAGGGGAGTTACGGGGGGGGGGGGGGCGCAGTGCCCACCCACGGACACGCTCTGCCCACCCAAAGAAAACTGGATGTAGTACTAATGGCAGTCTGGGCACCGCGTATGGTATCCCATTCATATAGTACTGATGTGTTCTAAGTTTTAACCTTTGCGTTGTTACCTCCTCTTTCACCTTAAAAAAAAAAAAAAAATTGGAAATGAAATATTGGTCTTGTTCCTAGGGGGTGCTACACACATTTACGCATATTTTGATTTGATTCACCAGTGTTCACTTGGCTGTTGAGTTTGGTGAGTTTTGAAGCATTCTGAGGGGGTCAAAATAGGGCTCAAAGCGTCGGCGGGACAAAGAATGACTGCTAGGGGGCGCTACATGGTGTATTTGGAATTTGTCTTGACATGGTATCAAAGATTGCACCTGTCTTGACCTGCCTGCCCATTTAGGTGCATTTCCAAGCATTGTAAGGGGGTCAAATTGGGCTCAAAGGGGCTGCGGAACAAAGTATAACTATAATAATAATAATCAAACTGAGGAACCACAATAGGTTACCTAAAAAAAACATTGTCTCCTGCATGTCCATACTGTTTGGTTATGGATGTGTTCTAAGTAAAATAAAATAAAATAAACTTTTATTTGTTTAGACCAAATCACAACAACAGTTATTTCAAGGAGAAAACAAAACATGTTTTAAGGTGCAATGGCCCTACGCTGGATTTCGACCTACTTGAGAATTGTAGCGTTTCTTTTTTCTATTTTTTTCCCCAGGTAAGACTAATTCCTACCCACACCTGGCATCCTGGTAACACCACTTTCCCCAACAATCTATACTCTTGGTTAAGTTTCTTTACCCTTGCAATAATTAAAATGTTTTCGAGTTCCTCATGAGGTTTCTTTCTCTGTCGCCTCCTGCTGGCCAGTGGCGATGTGTTATGTTTCCTAATCATTACTCTTGCCAGACAATGTTATCTGTTTTTTTTTTTTTTTTTTAATGTTGGGTGTGTGTTTTACAAGATAAGGCTTGTTGAATAAGTCCTCCACGAATGTGGGGTAAAGGTACATGTGAGATTCGCTGTCACCTGACTTGACATCAGCAACAACAAAACAAGAACTCCAGGGAGCGCAGCAAGTATGGAGCTCGTGTCGGTTCTGGGTGGAATCGTGCTTATGCTTTGTTTGTACCTGTTGACGAAGACGTCGGGTCGCAGAAGCTTGCCTGCACCTTTACCTCCGGGACCACCTAGCCTCCCTTTCATAGGAAACCTGCACCAGCTAGACAAGAAAGCGCCTTTTAAAACCTTCCTCAAAGTGAGCACTAACAATAGATAATGGCATGTCTGAACAGGAAAGAGCAGTTTTGTTGTATTTGCAGTTGAGTGAGAGCTACGGGCCTGTCTTGACCGTGCATTTGGGCTGGCAGAGAATTGCCGTCCTGGTCGGCTTGGACACTGTAAAGGAAGCTCTGGTGGACCAGGCGGATGACTTCACCGGTAGAGGACCGGTTCCGTTCCTGCTCAGAGCCACCAGAGGCTATGGTAATTGGAATGTCGCTGATTTAACATTGTTTTATTTTTAAAGTTCACTTGACAACTCACCTAACGCTGGCCATAAGCGGATTTTAAGGGGGGGGGGGGGGGGGGGCAGGAGGGCCAGGCCCCCACCGGTGGCCGAAAAGTGTCATTTCATGAAATTGACTTTCCTATATATATAAAAGTTGTAAAGCAATAAAACTGCAACAAAAATATATTTCTATAATTGGTCAAAATTATGTGTCGAAGAGATCATGTGACTAGCACCTTAGGCGGTCGTTTACTCTGCATATAGTTTTCAATTAAAAAAAAAAATTACGAGAGGGCAATTTTATTTTTCAAATGATTTTTTTCTTTGATTGAAAATATTTTTTTGATTGAAGCAAATTTTTATGGGATTGAATAATTTAGACACAAATGTCCTACACATAATATGGCCCAAACACAAAAAGGATTGCTTCAATCAAATGAACCTTTTTCAATGAAAAATTAAGTGTTCAAATGCAAATTTTTTTATCTTAAATATTTTTTCGCATTCAAAAACGTTTTCTATGATTGAAATTTTTTTTTTTTTTTTTTGATTGAAGTGATTTTTCTTTTTGAAAATGTATATTTTTTTGAACCAACTTATTTTTTGATTGAATAATAAAGACCAAAACGTCCTAGCCAAAATGTGGCGCATGCACAAACCAACATTACTTCAATCAAAAAGTTGGTTGAATCCCCCAAAAAATTCAAAGAAAAATAGCTTTCACATGCATTTTTTTTTTTACTTTCAAATTTATTTTTGCACTCACATTTTTTTTTTTTTGATTGAAGCAACTTTTTTTTTAATTGAAAATATATATTTTGATTGAAGCAACTTTTTTAAAATTTCAGCAACTTTTTTTGATTGAATAATAAAGACACAAATCTACCTCCATATGGCTCTGCCCAGGGAATACAATTTTTGACTGGGGTAACTACATTGGCACGACACCGGCGGGCGTACCATATTCAATGGTTGATAATCTTGGCGAAAAATATTGCCCAGGCAGCCTGATTTAGAATTCCCCTGAAGAATGATGGAAAACAAAAAATGCTCATTGTCAACTTATTATTATGAATGTTCTTGTAGATGAATTTTATTGCTGACACTGCGTTTCGGGGTCATTAACATGTTGTGCCTCCCCTGCCCCAAAAGTCAAACTCCGCCTATGACGCTGGCAGTTTTCAGTTTTGCAGATACAGTACAGTGCCTATCATAAGTAGTGCTGCAACGATTAATTGATTAACTCGAGTATTCGATTAGAAAAAAAATATTCGAATTAAATTTTGTTGCTTTGAGCATTCGTTTAATTAAAGTGGCGTTGTAATGGTTTATTTTGAAAGTGTTTGGATTAAGTTTTATTGATTAGGGTGGATACACTGCCCTCTTGTCTGCTTCATTTCACATGGCTGAATCCAACTGCTCCCTGTTAAGACCAACGTAAACCAAGTTTTTGTTTGAGATAATTTTTTTAATGCTTTCGTAATTTAGTTTATTGGTGTATTTAGCCGTTTTTTTTTTGTCAGAATATGTGTCTGAACCATTTGTTAAGAGCATTATAAATAAAAAAATAAAAAAACGTTAGCATTTTATAGCATTTAAGCTAGCGGACTTTTGCTACGCAAGTTAGTCCATTGTTCTTTTGTTGTACATAGATCCTTATTTTTAAAAAATGTTTAGACCATTTGAGGCTCAGCTCAGGTATTTTCATTTTTCATGTTCCTTATCCGATTACTCGATTATTCAAACTAACTAGTTCATCGATTAATTGACAACTAAAATAATCGATAGCTGCAGCCCTAATCATAAGTATTCACTGCCTTGGGTGTTTTCCCCTTTTATTGCATTCCTAAATCAATCATGTTTAAAACAATGTGGCATTTTTAACACATAAAAAATTAGGGGAAAACGTTTTGGTAACACTCTATTTGACCTCAGTGTCATAAAACTGTCATAATTATGACTTGACACCAAGGGCGTAGGTTTGGTCTCAACATTGTTAGGGACCATATCACAGCATAACCTTTATGAACACTTTTTGTTGGGGACGGGATATTGATAAGACCATACAGATTGGGTGATATGAACCTAATTAATTGATCATTGCAAAATAAATCTGTATTATACTTACTTTCATATGTATTGGTTCAGGTGATACACCGTTTGATTCAAACCTTTGTTTTCAAGAACAACTAAAGAAACATTTTCAAAACTTCCAGAATAAATGTCTGGGATTTTATTTGCAAATTTAGAGAGCAATATTTGAACACAACTTAAATTACATAACATACACAATACAAACTTTTTAATAATAGCTAATCTATCCAGAAATACAACAAAATGAATATTTGCCACTCAACAGTGTCTGTCTAAATAAAGAAATTAAATATAACTGAAAAAATGTCTAAGTCAGGAAATAACAAAAATAAAAAAATAATAAAAATGGAGCCTTCATTTAGGTAAAACACTACTGCTTTTGTCTGCAAGCACAGCCAAACTTATCAAAAAAATGAAAGCTACAGTGGCTGCTGCTGGCCGAAAAAAAAAACGTCTAATATCCCTTCCCTGTGAAAGGGGTGGAGGAGGCGGCATGTTGTCGACATGTATTTCTGTCGGGGCTGTGAGTGCATGTGTGTGTTGGGGGGGGGCAAGTCATCAGCCAATCAAATGTGCGTTTTTGGGGAAAAAAAGGACTGTCTCATTCAGCAAGTGAAAAGGGATAAATGTACTGTAAGTCTGAACATAATGAAAATAATTCCATTAATAATGGTTGGGTCATTTCTATCCTTACAATATGGGAAGACAATGACCCATATAATAGAACTCATTATATAATGCAAATAAGGTTGCCTAAAAGTTGATGGGGACAATTTGAGAATCCTGAAAAGTTGATAGTGTTATGTCCCTACCGTCCCAATGCAAACCTACGCCCTTGCTTGACACCGTCATGGACATTAATGAATGCTTATGACTGATGTCATTAAGTGTCCGAACACTAACACAGTTCCTAAACCCTAATACCATCCCCCCAAATGACATTTAATGTGTGTGTGACAAAATATTGAAATGGTGATATACAGTGGGGAGAACAAGTATTTGATACACTGCCAATGGGAAAACCCATTGGCAGTGTATCAAATACTTGTTCTCCCCACTGTATCGTGATACTTTGTATCCCAAAGTTTATCCATATGCTCCTGCCAAGAATCGATATCGTTTTAAAAAGGTGTCAATGTCTAAAAAAAAAAAAAAAAAAAAAAATGAACCAATAAGTGGCAAATACAGTACTTATGTACAGTATGTTGTATGTATATATTCGTCTTGTGTCTCATCTTTCCATTCCAACAATAATTTACAGAAAAATATGGCATATTTTAGAGATGGTTTTAGTTGCGATTAATTACGATTAATTCATTTTTAAGCTGTGATTAACTCGATTAAAAATTTTAATCGTTTGACAGTACTAGAAAAAAATATTTGACCTAAATTTTGTTGCTTCGAGTATTCGTTTAATTAAAGTGGCGTTGTAAAGGTTTATTTTGAAAGTGTTTGCATTTAGTTTTATTGATTAGAGTGGATACACTGCCCTCTGGTCTGCCTCATTTCACATGGCTGAATCCAACTGCTCCCTGTTAAGACTAATGTAAGCTAAGTTTATGTTTGCGCTAATGTTTTTTAATGCATTTAGAATTTAGTTTATAGGTATATTTAGCCATTTTTTGTGGAAATATGTGTCTGAACCATTTGTTAGGAGCATTGTAAAAAAAAAAAACAAAAAAAAACGTTAGCATCTTATAGCATTTAAGCTAGCGAACTTTTGCTATGTAGGTTAGCAGTTAGCGCGTTTATTTTATACAGTGCCTTGCAAAAGTATTCGGCCCCCTTGAATCTTGCAACCTTTCGCCACATTTCAGGCTTCAAACATGAAGATATGAAATTTAATTTTTTTGTCAAGAATCAACAACAGGTGGGACACAATCGTGTAGTGGAACAACATTTATTGGCTAATTTAAACTTTTTTAACAGATAAAAAACTGAAAAGTGGGGCGTGCAATATTATTCGGCCCCTTTACTTTCAATGCAGCAAACTCACTCCAGAAGTTCAGTGAGGATCTCTGAATGATCCAATGCTGTCCTAAATGACCGATGATGATAAATAGAATCCACGTGTGTGTAATCAAGTCTCCGTATAAATGCACCTGCTCTGTGATAGTCTCAGGGTTCTGTTTAAAGTGCAGAGAGCATTATGAAAACTAAGGAACACACCAGGCAGGTCCGAGATACTGTTGTGGAGAAGTTTAAAGCCGGATTTGGATACAAAAAGATTTCCCAAGCTTTAAACATCTCAAGGAGCACTGTGCAAGCCATCATATTGAAATGGAAGGAGCATCAGACCACTGCAAATCTACCAAGACCCGGCCGTCCTTCCAAACTTTCTTCTCAAACAAGGAGAAAACTGATCAGAGATGCAGCTAAGAGGCCCATGATCACTCTGGATGAACTGCAGAGATCTACAGCTGAGGTTGGAGAGTCTGTCCATAGGACAACAATCAGTCGTACACTGCACAAATCTGGCCTTTATGGAAGACTGGCAAGAAGAAAGCCATTTCTCAAAGATATCCATAAAAAGTCTCGTTTAAAGTTTGCCACAAGCCACCTGGGAGACACACCAAACATGTGGAAGAAGGTGCTCTGGTCAGATGAAACCAAAATTGAACTTTTTGGCCACAATGCAAAACGATATGTTTGGCGTAAAAGCAACACAGCTCATCACCCTGAACACACCATCCCCACTGTCAAACATGGTGGTGGCAGCATCATGGTTTGGGCCTGCTTTTCTTCAGCAGGGACAGGGAAGATGGTTAAAATTGACGGGAAGATGGATGCAGCCAAATACAGGAACATTCTGGAAGAAAACCTGTTGGTATCTGCACAAGACCTGAGACTGGGACGGAGATTTATCTTCCAACAGGACAATGATCCAAAACATAAAGCCAAATCTACAATGGAATGGTTGAAAAATAAACGTATCCAGGTGTTAGAATGGCCAAGTCAAAGTCCAGACCTGAATCCAATCGAGAATCTGTGGAAAGAGCTGAAGACTGCTGTTCACAAACACTCTCCATCCAACCTCACTGAACTCGAGCTGTTTTGCAAGGAAGAATGGGCAAGAATGTCAGTCTCTCGATGTGCAAAACTGATAGAAACATACCCCAAGCGACTTGCAGCTGTAATTGGAGCAAAAGGTGGCGCTACAAAGTATTAATGCAAGGAGGCCGAATAATATTGCACGCCCCACTTTTCAGTTTTTTATTTGTTAAAAAAGTTTAAATTATCCAATAAATTTTGTTCCACTTCACGATTGTGTCCCACTTGTTGTTGATTCTTGACAAAAAATTAAAATTTTATATCTTTATGTTTGAAGCCTGAAATGTGGCGAAAGGTTGCAAGGTTCAAGGGGGCCGAATACTTTTGAAAGGCACTGTACCGTTTGAGGCTTAGCTCAGGTATTTTAATCGCTCATGTTCCTTATCCGATTACTCGATTATTTGAACTAACTAGTTCATTGATTAATCGACTACTAAAATAATCGATAGCTGCAGCCGTAGTAAAATGTAAACATGATACGAGTCATTCACACGTTTTTTATTTTTTAATTTTTTTTTTTAAGGGAAAATAATTCAATTATTTTTGTTCTGATGGTAATAATGTTGAGCTGTGGCTTTGGAAGAAGATTCGGTCGGATGAGACCAAAATTGAGCTTTTTCGCTATCAGACACATTATGTTTGGTGGAAACATAACATCCAAGGGGGTGAATACTTATGATAGGCACTGTAGTTTTCACGAGTGCTCGAGTTGCTTTGAAGTCGAGATACCTACGTCAGTTGTCCGTAATATTTAAAGGTTTGGCCATCAGCAACGGCGAGCGCTGGCGTCAGCTGCGTCGCTTCACCCTGACGACCCTCCGGGACTTTGGGATGGGTCGCAAGGGGATGGAGGAGTGGATCCAGGAGGAGAGCAAACACCTGGCAGCCCGCTTTGACACAACCAAAGGTTTGGAGAAGACATATGTATTTGACTATTGACTGAGTGATTGAAAAGTAGCGATTGGTTCTTTGAAAACCTGGACAACCTCCCAACTACAGCTCATTTTGTTCTCCAGCCGTGCCCTTCGACCCGAGCTTCTTTCTGAGTTGTAGCGTGTCCAACGTGATCTGCTGCCTGGTGTTCGGGCAGCGCTTCTCCTATGACGACGAGCGCTTTCTGCGTCTTCTCCGGATCCTTTCGGAAACCATCAAATTCGGCAGCACCCCGTGGGGGCAGGTGAGAGGCTTGAGATCCACTTTGATGAGCACTCTTTGCCGTGGTCTTCCTCTTTCCAATACAGCTATACAACGTCTTCCCCCGGTTGATGGAGTGGCTGCCAGGTCGGCACCACAAAATTTTTGCTGGGGTTGATGAGGTGAGGGCTTTCGTCATGGAGAAGATCGAAAAGCACCGCTCCACGTTGAGCCCCGAGTGTCCGAGAGATTACATCGACTGCTACCTGATCAGACAGGATCAGGTGTCAACTCCATTCTACCACTTTTCGGGCTGAACTTGTTGATTTCTGGAATTAATGGTTCTTGCTTGGTTATTAGGAGAAACACAACCCCACCAGTGAGTTCCACTACGACAACTTGGTGTCCACTGTGCTGAATCTGTACTTGGCAGGAACAGAAACCACTAGCTCCACCATCCGATTTGCCCTCAACGTGCTTATGAAATACCCCAAAGTCCAAGGTCACACAGAAAAAACAAAGGTTTTTCGTGGTTGAATGTGTCATGTCTGATTTTTTTGGTCCTGCAGAGAACATGCAGCAGGAAATCCACACTGTGATCGGACAGCGATGCCCTAAATTGGAGGACAGGAAGTCCCTCCCTTTCACTGACGCCGTACTCCACGAAATCCAACGTTTAATGGACATCGTGCCTATGGGTATCCCTCATTACGCCCTCCACGATATCACCTTCAAGGGTTACCTAATTCCAAAGGTAAACATCAAAACTCCGTACCGAATGAAAAGCTGAATATGACGGTGAGCATTTGTGTTTGGCGTCCACAGGACACGATAATCATCCCCTTGCTGCACTCTTTACTTAAAGAGGAGAAGCAGTGGGCCACTCCGTGGACCTTCAACCCTCAACACTTCCTGGACCAAAATGGCAACTTCAAGAAGAACCCAGCTTTCCTTCCATTCTCTGCAGGTAAAATGGAGTCGCGCACAGTGAATTTTAACATAGATCTTCTTAACTCATTTATGCCGATAGTTGTCGATTCATGGAATTAACTCCCACTGTGCTCTGGGTGAGTAAGTAAATGGTCACTTTCAGCCAAGGGTGTAGGTTTGGTCTCAACATTGGTTGGGACGATATTACAGTAATGCACATAATGCAAACTAGAGCTGAAACGAATACTCGAGCAACTCGAGTAACTCGAGTTTAAAAACTGATCCGAGTAATTTTATTCAACTCGAGTAATCATTTATTTTGACAGCTCTAAGCATCACGTTTTGCTCGGACTACTTTTAATGCAGATAACGCACTGATGTCACGTGCGTAGAGGAAGAAGCAAAAAAAAAAAAAAAAAAAAAGAAAGAAACTTTCTGCAGCCAACAGCCGCTACAAACGACGCCGACGTTGCTAAAAACTAGCCCGCATGATGCTACGTTGGTAGCAGGTAGCGTCTGATGCGTCTCATAGAGATCACATTTATGTTGAACTAGATGCGAAATGACAGACTCGGCCGAGTCTGGGCAGTGTTAGTAAACAGCCGCCATCTTAAAGCAGTAGAGCGCTAAGCGCTAATAAAGAGCGCTAAGCGCTAATAAATAAGATTAACGTTACTGTCGCTGGCCCACGTAACGTTAGCCCTGCGGAGGGCTAGGTTTCTATTAATTATGACCACTGTCGATGCGTGGCTAACGTCTCTTACATACAGGCTTTAACTTAACATAGCGTTGTGGCGTGATGAGGGTTTAAAATAAAAACTTAATAATGCTAACTATCAATTTTAGCTCAGTTGTCATTGCTGGATAAAACACTAAGTAGCACTGGTCCCTAATGTGCTCCAATACAGCCTGTATCATACATTTATTTTGAGCACTGCAAAAACTCAAAATCCTATCAGGATTTACAGTTTACACTAAGTTAAAACTTAACTAGAACTTAAAAATAGCTTGACACAATTAGAAATTCAATTGAAACACGTGGGAAAAAATCCTTCCTATAAACTCCTATCAACTTTTAAGTGGTGTGTGTTATCAAGCATAATGGCATTTTTAGGTAAGAAATATATGTATCTATATCTATCTATATATATATATATATATCTGTATAAATATTAGGGCTGCAGCTATCGAATATTTTAGTAATCGAGTAATCGACTGAAAATTCTATCGATTAATCGAGTAATCGGATAAAACAAATATATTTTTAGGTGAAGAGCAATTATAGATATACATGAGAAAACAAGACATTTTATCATTTTCAGTCAATCAATGTCTTTATTTTTTATGTATATTGTTGAAAACAGCCAACAATTGCATCTCAGATGTAACTAGAATTTAAAAAAATGACTAATTCACTGCTTTCACTCAAAGAACCTTTAGATCTTATTTATATATATATATATATATATATATATATATATATAAACACACCTAAAAATGCCTTTACGCTTGATAACACACATCACTTAAAAGTTAGGATTTTTTCCTACGTTTTTCAATTAAAGTTCTATTTGTGTCAAGCCATTTTTAAGTTCTAGTTAAGTTTTAAGTTAGTCTAAACTGTAAGTCCTGATAGGATTTAAGTTTTTGCACTGTTCAGAATAAATGTATGATACAGGCTGTATTGGAGCACATCAGGGACTAGTGCTACTTGGTGTTTTATCCAGCAATGATTACTGAGCTAAAATTGATAGTTAGCATTGTTGAGTTTTTATTTGACATGCTCATCACTCCACAACGCTATGTTATGTTATAGCCTGTATGTAAGACACGTTAGCCACGCATCGAAAGCGGTCTTAATTAATTGAAACCTAGCCCTCCGCAGTGCTAACGTAAGGTGAGCTAGTAGTGACAGTAACGTTAATCTTATACAGTATATTAGCGTTTAGCGCTCTTTATTAGCGCTTAGCGCTCTACTGCTTTAAGATGGCGGCTGTTTGCTAACGCTGCCCAGACGCGGCCTAGTCTGTCATTGCGCATCTAGTTCAACATACATGTGATCTCTATGAGACTCACTGGACGCCACCTGCAACTAACGTAGCATGAGCGGGCTAGTATTTAGCAACGTCGGCGTCGTTTGTAGCGGTTGTCGGCTGCAGTAAGTTTTTTTTTTTTGCTTCTTCCTCTACGCACGTGACATCAGCGCGTTGTCCCGCATTAAAAGTAGTCCGAGCAAAACGTGATGCTTAGAGCTGTCAAAATAAACGATTACTCGAGGTGAATAAAATTACTCGGATCAGTTTTTAAACTCGAGTTACTCGAGTTGCTCGAGTATTCGTTTCAGCTCTAATAAATATATATATATATATATATATATATATATATATTTTTTTTTCTTTATTTTTTTTTTAAATAAGATCTAAAAGTTTTTTGAGTGAAAGCAGTGAATTAGTCTTTTTTTTTATTCTAGTTACATCTGAGATGCAATTGTTGGCTGTTTTCAACAATGTACATCGAAAATAAAGACACTGATTGACTGAAAATGGTTCAGTATTAGATGAAATGTCTTGTTTTTGCATGTATTTATAATTGCTCTTCACCTAAAAATATATGTTTTATCCGATTACTCGATAGAATTTTCAGTCGATTACTTGAAAACTAAAATATTCGATAGCTGCACCCCTAATGCAAACAATGATCCAAATAAGGGACGACTACCTGGACTTTGTTGTTCCTTCTGGAGGCTGGCCTGACCGCAGTAGTTTTGACGGTTGCAGGTCGGACTTTCATTAGCAAAATGAGTGGTGTTTCCCCCACCTCCACAACATTGACGTCTTTTTACATGACTTATATTGGCTGCTGATGGCCGAAAAAAAACTTCTAATAACCCTTCTCTCCAATGGGGGTGGCATGTTGTCGACATGAATCTGTCGGGGTTGTGTAAGTATGTCTGTGTGTGTGTCTTTGTGGCGGGACGGGGGGGGGGGGGGGGGGGATTCAAGTCATCAGTCAACCAAACGTTCGTTTGAGGGGGGAAAAAATGGACCGGCACATTCAGCAAGTGAAAAGGGATAAAGATGTAAGTCTGAACATATTGAAAATAATTCACTTAATAATGGTAGGTTCTATTCGATCCTTAAAATATATGGTAAGGTAATCTAAATTACTTAAACTAGTACATTTGAACTCTTTATATAATGAAATAAGGTTGCTTAAAAGTTGGTGGGGACAATTTGAGCATCCTAAAAAGTTGCTAGTGTTATATCCCTACCGTTCCTATGCAAACCTACGCCCTTGCTTTCAGCCAAGGTGGGTCGAATGACCTGCACCCCCGTACCAGTAGGGCAAGTCTATGCATCTCAACCTGTACCCGGCTCTCTCCCAGTAGCGTACTGTATGCAGTACGTCACCTTTGCTCATTAATATTCATGACGTTAGCAACTGTTGCTAGGAGGGACAAACGCTAGTTTGACCCTCCTAGCAAAAGTTGCTAAATGCATGTAAATAGTGTATGAACAAGATGTTTACTGAGCTAAACCTACAAATCCTGTTCGAAAATGATGTTCCTAGTGCCAAATTCAACATTAAAGATGTGGAAGAACATACAAATGTTCAGTTAAAGAGATGGCTTGAGTGTCGAGGGGTGAAAATGACAGTGAAAAGAGCTGACCTGATCCAGAGGTAGCTTTTTATAGACACCTTTTTCTTGTGTGGATTGCCTTACGCCACTGACAATGAAATTCTCCTGTTTCAACAGGCTACCCTTTACCAGTATATGCCCTGTCTTTCTTATATATTTTATCCTCTGGTTGTCTCATATCCCTGACCGTTCTTGGGGATAATTTATATTGCTATTTTTGTGTAGTGATCGCAAATGCTACCTAGTGACAGCTAACGAACAGCCAAATCTTAATTCTATTAATCTACTTACACTTCCCCCTTACAAAGGTTGTTTCTTTACAACAGAAAAGGTAAAGCTGTTAAATCTAGAGCCTACCTGTCGGCATGAACAGGTTTGCTACAAAAAGACCAAGGGCAAACATGGCTAATTCATTTAAACATCCATATTTTAGAAAAATAGGCCGAAATGACTTGTGATATACAAATTAAAAAAAACATTCAGGTCATTCATTGTCAGACGGAAGCAGCACGGCAAAACACCACGCTAAAAAATTAGTAAAAATATCAAAATGGCTTACCTTTTCAGGGCAGGCAATGGATCAGGTTTGTTATCTGTAGGACCATGGCCCCCAACAAAATGTTACAGCATATGAAAGTGAATGGCTTCACCTTGCTGCCGTTAAACTGGTCTTTTGGACATCCGCACAAGTTAATCCATTGTTCTTATTTTTTCCCCTCTGAGTTTTTGGCTTCGGGAAACGTATGAAGAAAACTTCCTTCATATGTGGACGGTCGTAATGTCTAGAGTCGTTTCTACAAGTTCCATAGCAGCAGTGTTTCATCTGCATGTTCTTTTTTGAAAGATTACTGGCAGAAAACAAGCAGTACTAGCATGGGTTAAATGCGAGCACGCTTGTATGTTGACTCCTTCCGGTTTACGATGATAACGTCACGCAGTTTTGTGGTCTAAAAATACACTATTACACTATTCCTGCGTATTCCCTCTCCCTTCTTTCCCCTCCCTCTGACTGTCGCTCCCTAAATTGCAGACAAATTCAAGAACTGGTTTGTCAACAGCTGCGCTCAGTAGAACTCTCACCTATCGTAGAATCTTTCCAAGTAGTTCAAGGCACCATGAAAACAGCATTTCAACCTGAAAAAAAGTCCTGCCATCTAGAATGTTTTATATTGAAATTAGTGCTGTTAAACGATTGAAAAATTTAATTTAGCTAATCATATGTCAACTGTGTGATTAATCATGATTAATCACATTTCCCTCGGGATGAATAAAGTTGCTCTTCAGGAAAAAAAAAAATTGAGGAAAATACTATAATTGATTTAAAATTTGTTTTAAGATGGAATGTATGAATGAATTAATAATTAACCAAATAGTTTTAAAATTTTATTTAACAACTCAGCTCGTATAAAATAAAATAAATTGTCTGTATCATACAGCTAAAAGTTTTAACAGATTAAAGTGCCCCAGACTAACAATGTGGCTCAAGTACCGTTTGGCATATTACTTGAAATTAACTGCCAATTTAAAGAGCAGACAAGCACAATACAGTAACAATAGCTAGTGTTTCAAAAAATGTGTAAACAATTTGTCTGTTAAATTCAACATTTCACACAAATAAATGCAGCATTAGCAGTTTTACACAAAATGGCATGAAAGCTGTGAGATATTAAAAAAAAAAAAAAAAAGTCAATTTTCACACACAAACATTAAACATTAACATAAAGATGTTTAGAAACACTGCTTAAGTTAGCCATACTCTTTTATTTATTTTTTTAACCAACTGCTCAGGCAAACTAGCTTGTTGACATTTTCAGATAACAGAGCAGACCTTTTCTTTTGAACAATGTGCCCTGTCAAAGAAATCACAAGGAACGGTTGTAGCAGGTGTGACCAGATACTTCTTTTGCAAGGTGGGTCAGCTTACTGTTGGCACCATTGTGCGCAGACCACCACTGTAGTGGACATGAGTCCATGCTGGTACGGCCTTGTACCTGTCTAGTGGTTTGTCATTGGTTGTTGTTGTTTGTTGTCATTGGATTTTCAAGGCCCTCGTCTTCGACTATGTTAATGGGTCTACACTCTACAGTCTCTGGCTACTCATGTAGTGATAGCAGTAGTCAACCTACTTGTTGTCTTTTTGTTGGCAAGTCCAAGTCCGCACTCTGCCAGTGTAGCTTGATGACTGCGGCTTGTTCCCGCAGTGTTAGCGTCATTGCTAACACTAGCGAAGAGATGCTTTGCCTGAAGGTGGTACTTTAGGCTGGTTGAGCTTCGATCGAAGGACAGGTCATCACAGCAGTATGTGCACACAACTTTGGTTTAATCCAGGTTTCCATTAGGCTAGGGTGACCAAACGTCCTCTTTTGCCCGGACAAGTCCTACTTTCACGTAGTGTCCTCGTGGTCTGGGCGGGTTTGATAAATTCATAAAAATGTCCGGTTTTTCTGAATTTTTTTTGTTTTATTCACGGGACCAATTTGAAGAGAATCCCTCCGACCGCTGGGTGGCAGCAGTTGACATGGCTCCTACGAGAATGGAGGGAAGTAGTAGTTCTTCTTGTTTTTGTTGGCAGTTTACCCCTATCATGAGGCATTACCGCCATCTACTGGGTTGACGATTTGGCCACAATGCCTGAAGGTTTTTTTTTTTTTTAATGATAAATATGTATATAATGGCAACTGTTGACTTCTGTCGGAGCTTTGATTGTAAAATCCCGTTTGGTGTCGCATCGGCGCACTGTCGATGATTGTAAACTTTTATAGCAAAGTTTGAATTTTGCCTCAGCTAGCTATCAGTAAGCTAAACCGCGCTAGGCATTATGGGAAACGTAGTTTTGAACTGCTACGTTTGGAAACATGCTGATTGAATAGTTTGTCAGTTTATTTCGGTTTTTGTTTGTGTGCAACCTAGAACATTGAATGAGAACATCAATTGAATGGGAATAACAAATTGTCAAGGACAGTTGTCGTGAAAGTAATTCATAAAAATGTTTAGTTGGCACATAGCCTACTGTGTGTATGTGTATTGACTGGACTACATTTCTATGGGTCTGCATTATATATGAATATATATATATATATATATATATTTTTTTTTTTTTTTTTTTAAGTCATTATTTTTTTTCAAACTGCATTTTTCCATCCAGAGTGAGGGGACACACTTTAAATATATTAAAGTGATATAAGCATCTTTGAGTGAACTTTGAGTAAAATTCAAGTATCTTGAGGCCGGGCTGAGGCTGGGCTGAGTGTCCTCTTTTTTAGAAATCAAAATATGGTCACCCTACATTAGGCATCTTTTTAAAACGGAATTTGGTCATCATCCTCACTAATCGTGGCTGGCTGCATTTTGTCCTGCATTGCCGCGCAGAGAATGTAAACATCAGCGTGTGGGATTACGGGAGGCAGTTGTGGCCAAACTTAGTGTGAGTGGTAAATTGCGTTATTTTTTTTTAAATGCGTTAATATTTCCAGATTAGTCATGGTCGTTAACGCGTTATTGTTGACAGGCCTAATTGAAATACTTTTTCCCCAATTATTTTGTGTTTATATTTAGATGTTTGTTGTAGATAGATATATGCAGGAGTGAAAGTGGGCCGGAACAAAGTTCCGGCATAAAATTCTGGGGCGGAACGGTGCTTTGATCCCGAAAATATGACGGTAACCGAAACATGACGGTACACACCGGCTCCCTATGCACACCTGGACCTAGTAACACTAACGAGTCACATGACATTTTGAAGGGAAAATGACAAGCAGTACTCAATTTGGACATTTAGGGATGTAGTTTCTAAGGAGTGTGTTCACTTTTGTTGCCAGGGGTTTAGATATTCATTGAGTTATTTTGAGGGCAAAACAAATTAACTCTAATATATAAGCTGCACACAGACTACTTTTCATTGTGTCAATGTGTCATTTTGTCAGTGGTGTCCCATGAAAAGATATACTTAAATATCTGAAGAAATGCGAAGGGTATTCTCACTTTTGTGATACACTGTATCTATGTTAGGCTACTTATTTATTTCCTTATTAATGAAAAAAGGTCAAATGTTGAATTTTCTTCAAAATATATTCCATTTCACTGTGCATTATGTAAGTCATTTGTACTTACTTTTGTTAACGTATGATACTTTTTTTTTTTGCACATTATTGAAAAAATATAATTTTGGAGGCAAATTCATGTATGCCTTGTTACAGTTAATATAGCGCAGTAGCCTAATGCATGTGTAAAACCTGTTTAATTTTGTATTATAGGTCTATTGCCAAATGCAGTTTTCTAGGAGGTTTGACCCACGGCAAGAAAAAAGAAAAAAAAAACTGGCTCCTTAGCGATTTTCATGCCAGGGAGTTCCGGCAAGAAATTCTAGCCACTTTCATCCCCGTAGATAGCTATACAGTGTTACCTCGACATACGATCTTTTTCGACACCTGACATAAAATTTGACTCGCCATTTGTTTGTACATCCGACAACATGCTAGAAATATGACAATCTATGACAGCGCCTTAGTTTGTTTTCCCGCAAAACGGACGCACGGCGAATTTTCTAGTGAGAGTAATCAACATGGGTTCCAAGAATGTTAGTGCAGGTGGTGATAAAAAGGAAAAAGGTGAGGCTTACCATTGAAATGAAGATGGAAATGATAGAAAAATATGAATGTGGCGGCGCGACCATGAATTGACTTGACAATATGGCCGTAGAATGTCTCCGATCTCAATGGTCCTAGTCCGACCTCCGTTCGCCAGTCTTTATAAGTTAAGGTGACGATTACTAAAACCCCTAGCAAAAAGTATGGCATCACCAGTCTCGGACAAGCACTCACTCAGACATTTTATTATGTAGAGCAAACTCAGATAAAAAGCTTGAAAAAAAATAATGAATTTGTTCAAAAGTGCAACTCTTTAGCGTTCAGAAACACTAAAAGACAGGAATAAAAAAAATTGGTGTGGTCAGTAAATGTTACTTTTATAGAGCAAGTGTAGGGAAATAAATATAGAATCACTCGATTCTGGGAAAAAAATATATGGAATTATGAGAAACAAATATCAATCAAAACACATCTTTAGTATTTAGTTGCACCACCTCTGGCTTTTATGACAGCTTGAAGTCTCTGAGGCATGGACTTAATGAGTGACAAACAGTAATCTTCATCAATTTGGTGCCATCTCTCTTTGATTGCAGTTGCTAGATCATCCTTGCAGGTCGGAGCCTTGCTATGGACCATTGTTTTTCCATTTCCACCACAGGATTTGAATAGGGATGAGATCTGGGCTATTTGCAGGCCATGGCATTGACTGGATGAGTCTTTCTCCAAGGAATGCTTTAACAGTTTTAGCTCTGTGGCATGATGCATTATTGGAAAATGATTTCATTATCACCAAAAAAATTTCAATTGAATGGATTAGAAAGCTAAAATTTCAATGTAAACTTTTTATTGCATTTATTGAAGATTTAACCACAGCCATCTCCCCAGTGCCTTTGCCTGACATGCACCCCCATATGATCAAGGACTGAGGGATTTTTTTTTTTTTTTACCTGTCCTGTTCAGCTGTTTGACACAGAGAACGGAAGTCTAAGTGCCGGGATAGTCTGAACAGTTTTAATGTTTCACATTGAGAATCTGACATACTCCCATTGTGATCATTCAAAATACCTTTTTATTATGACAAAGCAGCGAACAGGAAGGGATTATGGGGGGACAGAAGAAAAGTAACACAAGAGAAGAAAGAAAAACACATACACAAACAACAACAAGAATTACATTGACCATCTAGACTAATTACTAATATGCTGGTGCCATCGTCAGCGAGATGTATTTCCGGTTTACACCATGTGGGGGCCTATTGGCCAGTGAAAGAGGGGGACGGGGGTGGGGGTGTCTATAAGCTAAGTGATTGAAAGGGGTAGAGTGTACACAAATCAGTTCTGTGATCTAGAACCCAGTAATCGTGTGAATCTCTTATGAGTGTGAGCCCGTTGGCGACCAACCCTATGCCGCCCCATCGCCAATCCCGGCACCAGGACCCCCAACCCGAGCATGCCCTACCACATCTAGCAGCACACGAGCCCCACCGGGCGCGCGACAGCCACGCAGACGGGCGGAGAAGCCGCGCAGGCGCCAACCTGGGACCACGGCCCCCACCCAGCCAGCCCGGGGAGGGAGGGAGGGCGTCGGAGTGGGGGGCCAAGCGCAGCCCATCCCTCCTCCCGCAGCCCAGAAAAGGAGCCATCGCCCCCCCCCCGGGATCCAGGGTGGTCCCTCGGGCCACCCGCGCACCCATCAACCGGCCTTCAGGGATGGCAGGAGGGGAAGCACCACCAACCCCATGCCTACCCCCACCAGCCACGACCCACCCGGGCCACGAGCCACAGCCGCAGCCCCCCAACCGGCATGGCACGCCACGGGACTGAGGGAATTTTGATTTCTTCAGGCAGTCAGCTCTTTAAATCTCACTGGAACGGCACCGAGCAAAAGTTCCAGCGTCATGACCTTGTCCAATGCAGATTCTTGATTCATCACTGAAAATAACCTTTATCCAGTCATTCACAGTCCATGACTCTCTCTCCTTAGCCCATTGCAGTCTTGTTCCTCGACAGCACACTTTCCTTCCGGTCACATACCAAATGCATCACCAGATTAGCCTATCTCCACTTTTGCAACATTTCTCGCTTCCTCCCTTCTCTCACCCGCCATACCGCTTCCACCCTGGTCTGTAATCTAATAACCTCCTGGCTCGATTATTGTAACTCACCGCTCTTCGGTCTCCCTAATAAGTCCCTCCAGAAACTGCAGCTCCTCCAGAACTCAGCAGCACGCCTCATCACACGAACCCCCGCAACACACCACATTACCCCCATCCTCCGTCAACTTCACTGGCTTCCCATCAAACAAAGAATCAATTACAAAATCCTCATCATCAACTTCAAAATTCTCCATGCCCTGGCCCCTCCCTACCTTTGCGATCTTCTCCATCTAAACAATCCAACCCGTTCACTTCGCCCTACCACTATTTCCCCCCTCTCTGTCCCCCGTGTCCGCCTCTCCACCTTTGGTTCCAGAGCTTTTAGTCATTGCGCCCCCCCAGCTCTGGAACTCCCTACCCCCTGATCTCCGCAGCATATCTACTCTACCACTTTTCAAATCTAGACTGAAAATACACCTGTTCACTCTTTCTTACCCACCATAACCCCAAGCTGCCATATTTTTACCTCTTTTTATTGTGCTTTTAATTTTTTTAATCCTTCTAATACCTTTTTATCGTACTGTAATTCCATGTCTCTTGTGAAGCGTCTTTGTGTGTTTGAAAAGCACTCCAGAAATAAAATTTATTATTATTATTATTATTGTTCTTTTCTGTTTCAGTGTCAATGATGGTTTCCTTTTAGCTTTCATGTGTGAAAACCCCATTTCCTTCAGGTGATTTTGCACAGTTCTGTCACATACCTCCAGCTTCCTTCCATTTCTTCTTCATTTGTCTTGTTGTACATCTTGTGTTTTCAAGACATATGGCCTTTAGTTGTTTGTCATGAAGTTTGGATGTCTTCCTCAGTCTACCAGTACCCTTAACTTTAACAACCTTGCCATGCTGTTTGTACTTGGTCCAGATTTTTGATACAGCCGACTGTGAACAGCCCACATCTTTGGCAACCATACGTGTAGCGTTAACTTCTTCAAGAAGTTTGATAATCCTCTCCTTGGTCTCAAGAGACATCTCTCTTGTTGAAGCCATGATTCTTGTGAATCCACTTGGTCCAGGAGTCCTCCAAGGTATGATAACCACACTGTTTTTAACTGCTGACTAACGAGCAGATCTAATCTGAGGCAGGGGCCCAATCAAGGAAAGGAAATTTGACTGGGTGTGTCTGTATTTTCTACTCAAAATGGAGTGATTCCATATTTTTTTTCCTGAATGGAGTGATTCTGTATTTATTTCGCTGCACTTGCTCTATAAAAGTAAGATTTACTGACCACCACAATGTTTTTTATTCATTTCTTTTAGTGTTTCTGAATGCCAAGGAGTTGCACTTTTGAACTAATTCATTATTTTTTTCAAGCTTTTTACCCGAGTTTGTTCTACATAATAAAATGTCTGAGTGAGTGGTCGTCCAAGAATGGTGATTCTTTACTTTTTGCTAGGGGTTGTATGATCGTTACATTGGCCAAAAAAATTGCCAGTTTCGTCAGGATTTTAATCATTTATTCTAGAACTGAATTGTATTATTCGTCATATTAATAAAGTAATAAAAGAGATACTGTTGGGTAAAATAAGGTACTGTTTACGCAACTAAAAAAAAAAAATGACTGGAGACAAAATGGCGGACGAGACTCTAGCGTTGTAAAGTCGAAATCACATAAAGTAAGTCGGGTACGTGATAATCCTTGTATTGCCTATAATCAAATCCTTGTCTTTTTTTATTTCCTTCAGGAAAAAGGGCTTGCGTTGGAGAGTCTCTGGCTCGCATGGAAATTTTCCTTTTTGTGGTGTCGCTGCTGCAGAACTTCACCTTCTCACACGCCGGCGGACCAGACAGTGTAGACCTGAATCCCGAGTACAGCAGCTTTGCCAACGTGCCGCGCAGATATGACATCGTGGCAACGCCTCGATCTTGATTTATTTTGGTTACCCTTGAGACACACCTATTGCCGTGCTTGAGCTCTGTATTAGGAGTGGGAACCTCTTGGTACCTCACGATACGATATAATTTGGGGTACAAAGCTCACGATAACGATGATCTGACGATATGGCGATACAACGATTATTGATACATTGGTCAGGAAATCATACAATGATATTCTACAAATGACAAATAAACAGAAAAACAAGCTTCCGCTGTGAATTGGAATGAGTTTATCACTAGTAGATGTCCAGTCCATTTGAACTGGGAGGGTGGCAGCGAATGAACAAATGTTCATTCGCTGCCATCCCTCCCACTTCAAACGGACTGAACGTCTATGGCCGTCAGTGGCAGCCAATGCCAGGCAATGAGGTAATTTTGGGCCATTTAAGGTCATTTACCGGCTGATTTTCAGTTACTTCCTGTTGATTTTTGGGGTATTTTATGGGTCACTTCCTGTTTATTTTGAGTTACATAACAGGAAGTGACCTGGGAATCACCCAAATGAATAAGCAGTGACTCAAACTCAATAGGAAATGTCAACTGTAAATGCCCTGAAAATCGGACAGAATGACTGTAAATGCTCTGGTTTCGAATGAACGAACGTTTCTAATCTAAATGGATTGGGCGTCGAGCACCGTCAATGCAACCTTAGAGTTAACAGAGACACTATTATAGTGGAAGATTTTGGTAGCAACTTGTTGGTTCCTTTTAATTATATTTTTTTTAGGGCTGTCAAAATTATCGCGTTAACGGCCGGTAAAAAAATTTTTTAAATTTAAATTCTCGTAAAAATATTTGACGCAATTAACGCACATGTCCCGCTTAAACAGATTAAAATGACGGCACAGTGTCATGTGCACTTGTTACTTGTGTTTTTTGGAGTTTTGTCGCCCTCTGCTGGCGCTTGGGTGCGACTGATTTTATGGGTTTCAGCACCATGAGAATTGTGTAATTATTGACATCAACAGTGGCGAGCTACTAGTTTATTTTTTGATTGAAAATTTTACAAATTTTATTAAAATGAAGAGGGGTTTTAATATAAAATTTCTAAAGATGTCATCCCGATCGATCGGGTCCGATCACGTCATTTTCAAAGTATCGGAATCGGCAAAAAAATATCGGACATGCCTTTTTTTAATATATATATATATACATATTTTCAATTAAATCGTTGTCTAATTGTATTTAACGTTACAGAAAATGTCTTTCACTCATCCAGAGTCTTTAGTTTTGGCTTAAAGTAAGGTTATAAAATTTATCGCGTTAACGGCGGTTATTAATTTTTTTAGAATTAATCTCGTTAAAATATTTAACGCAATTAACGCATGCGCTGCACGACTCACTCATGTCGCGTTCAATCAATGATGGTGCCGTTTTACCTATATATAGAGCTTAAAAGGCAGCGTAAAATGAGTAGAGTGAACTTTGGCAGTCTTTGGAGCCTTTATTAAAATGGCTAAAGCCTTACAATCCCTCTCTCAACAATTAGAAATATCGTGGGAAGCAACGTGGGGAAGAAAGGTAGTAGTTGTCTTTTTCTTAACCCCCTATGTTATTTTCCCAACGCAGAGAAGATATATCAATTGGTGCCACTACGCACAGTCATGGTTGCACTTCCCATCATGCATTTGGGCAGAACAGTTAAACGGCTACAGTATCATTTACTGAAAGCTCAACAAATACACTAGATGGCAATATTTAGTCACAATATACGAAGTCACATTTATCCTTTAAGAAATACAAGTCTTTCTATCCGTGGATTCCTCTCACAGAGAGAATGTTAATAATGTTAAATGCCATCTTGAGGATTTATTGTCATAATAAACAAATACAGTACTTATGTACTGTATGTTGAATGTATATATTCGTTCAAGTTTTATTCATTTTTTTCTTAATGCATTGCCAAAATGTATATGATCCGGAAAAATTATCGGGAATGATTGGATTTGAATCGGGAGCAAAAAAAAAAAAAAAAAGCAGTCGGATCGGGAAATATCGGGATCGGCAGATACTCAAAGTGAAACGATCGGGATCAGATCGGGAGCAAAAAAACGATCGGAACAACCCTAAAAACTTCTATAACTTGTACTAACATATATCTTTTAAGAACTACAAGTCTTTCTATCAATGGATCACTTTAACAGAATGCTAATGCCATCTTGATGATTTATTGTTATAATAAACAAATACAGTACTTATGTACAGTATGTTGAATGTAGATATCCGTCTTGTGTTTTATCTTTCCATTCCAACAATAATTTACGGAAAAATATGGCATATTTTATAGATGGTTTGAATTGCGATAAATTACAATTAATTTTAAAGCTGTGATTAACTCGATTAAAAATTTTAATCGTTTGACAGCCCTAATTTTTTTAGACATTGACACCTTTTTAAAACGATATCTTGATTCTTGGCAGGAGCATATCGATAACCTTTGGGGATACAAAGTATCACGATATAGCACCATTTCGATATTTTGTCACACCCCTACTCTGTATGTTATGTAATCGACCCCAACAATGAATTGATCCTTGGCAGGTTTTATTAAAACTACCTAAACTTGATTCATTTGTGCTACTGTATTAAGACATCACTACAAAATTAGGGCTGTCAAACGATTAAAATTTTTAATCGAGTTAATTACAGCTTAAAACTTAATTAATCGTAATTAATCGCAATTAATCGCAATTCAAACCATCTATGAAATATGCCATATTTTTCTGTAAATTATATATATATTCTGTAAAATAAATTGTTGGAATGGAAAGATAAGACACAAGATGGATATATACATTCAACATACGGTACATAAGGACTGTAGTGGGCATTTCACTCTACTGTCATTTAAATCTGTCTATGCGGTCCTCACTCCGAAGCGTCTACTTTTTCCAAAGCTAGACAGCTAGTGAACGACGCCTTAATAATTAGACTTCTTCCTTTTTCATCTGATTTATTAATAAAATGGCCTCAAACCATTATCCTCTTTAGACCGTCGTAAAACTACAAAATAAAAGTACACAAGCATTGCATTAGCAACTACGTTAGCTTAGCACGCTATACAGGTTCACTAAACATAAACAAAAAGCGTCTCATACAAAAAATATAACATTTCGCTTACTAACATAATATGTACATTCTTTACAACAACCATACTTACGGACAAATCTTGTCCAAGGATCATATAAGCACATTATCAGCCCGAGACGTCGTGCAGCCATAATGAAGAAAGAAAAGAAGAAAATAATAAACCATGTCGCAAAGCGACCACAAGAGTTCGCTGTTGGACAGCGCAAAATGTCTTGCTGTAAAACTTACCAAAAGGCAGAATACTTTCTGAGCGGGACATGTGCGTTAATTGCGTCAAATATTTTAACGTGATTAATTTAAAAAATTAATTACCGCGCGTTAACGCGATAATTTTGACAGCCCTATACAAAATACATTAAAAATACACATTTTTATCAAAGTAATCAAGCTCAGTGATTTGATATTGTAGTAAAAATATGACATTATAGCAAACTTGGTGTTTAATTACGGTATACACACATCGTTTGTTTTACTTAAATGGACCCTGATCATTCCGTCAGCAGGCTTCAGGTGCAGGTCTTGAATGCCTCACATGAAAATTCAGCGATACCTTGACTTTGGAGTATAGTTTCTTCAGTGACAAAGCTTGTACCTCAATTTACTAGACTTTCAAAAAACGTCTAGCGCACAACACACAGCAAATATATTATACAGTGGGGAGAACAAGTATTTGATACACTGCCAATTGGAAAACCCATTGGCAGTGTATCAAATACTTGTTCTCCCCACTGTATATGGCGGAAAACACTCAGGTGACTTGAAGTTCCGCTCTGAGACCCGCAATTTAGCCAACTTTCTAAATTGTCCGATATGCATGTGTGATACATCATTGGAAAACTTAAAATCTCAAT
The DNA here is from genome assembly GCF_030265065.1 of Corythoichthys intestinalis. Lineage (NCBI taxonomy): Eukaryota > Metazoa > Chordata > Actinopteri > Syngnathiformes > Syngnathidae > Corythoichthys > Corythoichthys intestinalis. Next base: position 11,876,850 of record NC_080400.1, read on the forward strand.
TTTCTGTGGGAAGAAAAATTTTGAACAGGAGGGCATTTTAAAAAGTAAAAATTAAAAAAAAAGTTTTTTAAACAGCAAAACCCTATCTGGAGGCGAGAGCACACGAGAACAGAATTACAAACGCCATGACTTTAACGAGATATTATCGCGTACTTAACCTGTTTCAATCCAAAAACTCCATGTAGCATGTATCAGCGAGTATCAAGAAACAGCTGTGAATGGCCACAGCTGGATTTTTTGGGGATTTTATGGGTGAAACATGGTAATATAACAAGGGTTGCAATGCAGAAATCGCAGACATCAAGGAGTGGTCGAGATTTTCTTTTTCATATATTTACCCCTTTAAACGTTTTTTTTCAACTTTTTTTTGTTTGGATCGATTATTTATCATCTAACATATCGGAGAAAATCCGACAATAACAAAAAAAATACAATTAAGCGATAGTTATGAGGTAGATATCCGTGACTTTTTTACAGACGCCATTTTTTCATTGTGAAATAATTTGTTTAAAAGTTTAAAATGTGTGAGTGAATAATTTTAAGTTTGTTTTTTTATTTTTATTTTTTTTAAACGAAATATGAGACATGAATTAATGATTCTAAGCTAAAAACGACAGACATTTTGAATAATAAATATATTTAATTACCTTGGTTTTATGGCTGGGTTTAAACAAAAGCGGTTGCGTCTGTAAACGGGGGTTTTCAGGGTAAAACGGGCAAATTAAAAATAGTTTGGGGGTTTCATTCGCCATGAATCTGCTATGGCAGCATATAGACATATTGTTATATCAAACACAACAGTTGTTTTGGCTTAAAATACAGCAGTTTCTTTTAAAGAGGAGTGCAAGAGCAAAAACTGCTTTTTCAGTCTTGTCTGTGTTTCCGCCAAATAATACTCAAGTGACTTGAAGTTCCCCCAATTTGGCTAAATTTAAAAATTGTCCGATATGCATGTGTGATACATCATTGGAAAGCTTAAAATCTCAGTTTTTTAAGTTTTTGGTGATATAACAAGGGTCGCGATGCAGAAATCGCAGACAACAAGGAGTGGTTGAGATTTTCTTTTTCATATAGTTACCCTTTTAAACGTTATTTTTCAATGTTTCTTTGTTTGGATCGATTATTTATCATCTAACATATCAGGGAAAATGCGACAGTAACAAAAAAAAAAAAAAATACAATTAAGCGATAGTTATGAGGTAGATATCCATGACTTTTTTACAGATGCCAAATTTTTTATTGTGTCATAATTTGTTTAAAAGTTTAAAATATGTGAGTGAATAATTTTTCAAAGTCGTTTTTTTTTTTTAAACTAAATATTAGACATCAATAAATGATTCTAAGCTAAGAATGACAGACATTTTGAATAATAAATATAATTAATTACCTTCGTCTTATGGCTGGGTTGAAACAAAAGAGGTTGTGCGACGTCTGTAAACGGGGTTTTTCAGGGTAAAACGGACAAATTAAAAATAGTTCGGGGGCTTCATGTGCCATGAATCTGCCACGGAGGCATATAGACGTGTTGTTCTATCAAACACAACAGGTGTTTTCGCTTAGAATACAGCAGTTACTTTTAAAGAGGAGTGCAAGGGCAGAAACTGCTTTTTCAGTCTTGTCTGTGTTTTCCGCCATACGTATATATATTAACCAAGTGACTGCTCAAAACACTACCAAGTTGGGGCATTATAAATTAAAGTACCAGTCTAGATGTACACAACGAAGAAGATGGCTGCTGGTTATTGGCTAAATATTAGGCAGGTGATACTTGATTTTCACCGGCTTCTTGACATCAGGTGCCGGTGACATGTTGCTGTTTGCTAACTGTGGCAGGTACTGAGCCTGGACAGACAAATAGAAAATCAATCAGCTTTTACACTCCCATTTGATCTGGGTCACCTCACTCGCTCACCCCAGTCTGTCTGCGACGGAACCCTCTGTCATGGCGTCTAGCGAGACGTTGTTCCCCCTCGCGAGCCCAAGCGGTGCTAGCATCCCCGTGGATGTAGGGCAGCGCCAGAAGCTCCTCGCACGACAGCCTGAGTGACGGATCCATCACTAGGCACGACTACAGACAGACAAACGCATTCCAAATGCATCCAGGTTAGGTTCTTTGAAATCACAAGTGTCAAACTCATGACTTATGTGTCAGATCTGGCCCGACACAGACTTGTGTGTGGTCCACCAAAGACTAGGAATATACTGAAAGCAAAATTCTTGGCTGAAACCGAATATTGGAAACACTTGGACGAAAACCGAAACATGTATGTGATTCATTTTTCTAATTACATTTTTAAAAAATATTTATTTTTAGAGATGTCCCGATCGATCGGCAAAGTATCGGAATCGGCAAAAAATCGGACATGCCTTTATATATATATATATATATATATATATATATATATATATATATATATATATTTTTTAAATTATTATTAAATCGTTTTCTAATTGTATTTAACGTTACAGACATAATATGTTACACCCATCCAGAGTCTTTAGTTTAGGCTTAAGGTAGGGTTATCAAATTTATCCCGTTAACGGCGGTAATTATTTTAATTTATCACAGTAAAAATAATGCAATTAACGCATGCGCTGCACAACCCACTCACTCATTGTCGCGTTCAATCTGTAATGGCGCCGTTTTACCTACATATAGAGCTAATAGGCAGCGTAAAATTAGTAGAGTGAATTTTGGCAGCCTTTGGAGCCTTTTTTTAATTGGCCTTACAATCCCTCTCCCTACGATTAGACATATCGTGGGAAGCAATGTGGGGAAGAAAGGTAGTAATTGATCTTTTTCTTAACACCCAATGTTATTGCCCAACGCAGAGAAGATATATCAATTAGTACCAGTACGCACAGTCATGGTTACATTTCCCATCATGCATTTGGCCAGAACAGTTAAATGGCTACAGTATCATTTACTGAAAGCTCAACAAATACACTAAAGGCAATATTTAGTCACAATATACAAAGTCACACTTATCCTTTAAGAATTACAGGTCTTTCTCTGTGGATCCCTCTTACAGAAAGAATGTTATTAATGTAAATGCCATCTTGAGGATTTATTGTCATAATAAACAAACACAGTACTTATTAAGCCTGTCGCAATATGCAATAATTCCATTTATCGTGCGATATATAAAAATGAAGGCGGTAATTTTTCCGCTGCGATTTATCGCCTCACGTGCGTGCGCGCGTGCGGCAGACGTGCTGTTAAAAGTTCGGATTCTTCGTTACCAACTGCGCAAAATGCATCTTCATTCCAAGTCCGGCAAAAACTAGCGCCGGAGCCAATCGTTCCCATTATATCCTGTTGTTCAACGTATACCGGCCGCATCAGTGCTCCGGAGTGACTGTGGACCATCTACAGCGCGCGGTGTCGTTGACGTGTGGGTGCTCCCGTCAGGAGTGACATTTCACGCGGGTGGCTGTTTTTCGGCACAACGCTGGATATTTACAACGAAGTCTGCCAAAACATTGTTACCGACTAGGCTGCTACGAACAACCTCGCTTTGACAATAAACAGCTGAATGAAATTAAGAGCGCCGTGTCATATGCTGGTGTTGTGTAGTAATGAGCAGACGTGACTTCAGCGGCGCTTGTTAACTTTTTTAATGCGCGCACACACTAGATATTATGAAATGGCACACTAGATGTGCTACGTCCCATGCCACTGGCTACGTGAGCACAGAGTGATTATGGGTTACGTAGTCCATATTGACCCTACCCACGTGACGTCACAACTCCGCCCTCCTGACTGGTGCCGCCCAATTGTCCGTCAACACATCGTGTTTACCTGTTACGGCTACGTACATTCCTCCTATTTAGGGCGTGTTTTTCTGCTCGTTAACATTAATAATCAAAATGGTGAAGGCATGTGTGGCGGTCGGTTGCATAACAGAGAAGATAGACGGAGAGACGAAGTTCTACCGGATTCCGAGAGACCCGGAGAGGAGAGCGAGATGGGCTGCTGCAATTCGACGAGAAAACTGGGCTCCAAACGATTACCACAGATTATGTAGTAGTCATTTTATATCTGGTAAGATGCATTTAATATATATTTAGAGGGTTTTGGGCTGACAACCACAATTAAGATCATTGCTAGGCTAATAGCCGACAACATACATGTATGTATGTAGTGAGAGTGCTATCGCTAAACCATATAAACATTAAAAGCCCTAGCTTCATTGACAAATGACATGAAATACATTAGACTTGGCAGTGGATGTTAGCAAGAACAAAAGATTTTGAATTGAACATTTCGTCACATTTCGTAACTCACCTTTCCAAGCACAGGATAGATTCCTGCCGAATTTTCGTGGACGAGGACCTGTTTCACCCAACCAGCAACAAAGTATTTATAAGCCTCCAAGCTCTTAAAGTTTTTCACTTTCGTGAGAATAGGCTGATTTTGTGTGGACAAGATAGTTGTAAATATCAGGGTAGCTAGCAGATGTCAGGCAGATACGGCGAAGACAGCTGGTCGAAAAACATCGATTTAGGCATCAAATATGCATCTGGCGAATGGATAAACTGAAGCTTTTCCACATAACGCCTTTTATGCAACGCATCAAGTGAGTTTACGGCATCCGAAAGCACCGGGTCTTCCATGAAATGCATTATTAATTGCTCGATCAATTGAGACCATTGATAATACACACACAAAATGACGGACAAGGGGGCGGAACAATACAGCGATCACGTGATTTTGTGACGTCGGTAGGTAGGGTCTATACTACATCGATGAATTCTAAACTGTCATGACTGAGTGGAAGTTAAGAAGGCCAAATCATTCCATACCAGTGACTACAGATAATGTTGCAAATATTGTTAATTCAGTACGTGACACAGATGGATTCGGACCACAAATAGGATGTCTTGCTCATGTAGTAAACCTAGCTGCTAAGAAAGCTGTAGCAATCAACAGTGTGACCCGCCTCACTTTACAAACAGTAAAAATTGTTATCAGCACATTTATAAAAAACTTTTTCAGATCAGCAAGACGTAAGCACATACAGTAAATATTATGCACTAAAATGCATGTTTATATGATGGCAATTTAATTTTTGCTCGCTAGCAAAAAACAAAACAAAAAAAAAAACAAAACAAAAAATATAATTGTTTTTTTTTTTTTACAGAGCATTAAATGTATTGAATCGGATCGAAAATCGTGACCCCCGTATCAAAAATCGCACCGAACCGTGACTTAACTGTATCGTTGCATCCCTATGGAACACCATTGCAGAAGCTATGACGGGGAAAAGTTTTCATTTGCCTAAATGCTTAAGTTATTAAGTGCAATTTTTTTTTCTCTTTTTTTTTTTTAAACACATTTTATTTATTCTGTGGTGCTGTGCGGTATCAATATTGTTGTTGTTTTTTGTTTTTTTTTACTTAAGAGGCATGGTCTATTGTTTTTAGTTGTGATTTCTTAAAAAGTATTTTTGAATTTATCTATTAATGTATACTGTATTCTCACTGTGTTATTGTAAATTGGTTAAAAAAAATTGGGGGGGGGACGCAATAATATCGCATATCGCAATAATTTATGAGAATAATTATCGCACACTAATATTTGTTATCACGACAGGCCTAGTACTTATGTACTGTATGTTGAATGTATATATTCGTCCGAGTTTTATTCATTTTTTTCTTAATGCACTGCCAAAATGTATATGATCGGGAAAAATTATCGGGAATGATTGGAATTGAATCGGGAGCAAAAAAAAAAAAAGCAATTGGATCAGGAAATATCGGGATCGGCAGAAACTCAAACTAAAACGATCAGGATCGGATCGGGAGCAAAAAAAAACATGATCGAAACAACCCTATTTATTTAATTTAATTATTTTCCGATTAATGTTCTTTGCCTTAGCTAGGGTGACCGTTTTGCCCGGACTCGCCATATTGTTCTGCGTGTTTTTCGATAAGTGGTTGACTAAACCAGAGGTGGATAAATTCTTCAGCGTTGTACCCAGAGGTGTAGAAAGGGTCCCCGGTGGCCCCAGGCAACAAGCAACATGGGGCCCTTCCAATTCACGTGAAACACATACATACTCGCGCAGTATAATGAACACAAAGGCGGGGGGGTGCGGGTGCGCACTGCGTGCATGTGCGGTCATCTTGGCCATAAAAGTGGTGAAAACTAAGCACTTTACACTACTGGTGCACGATAATTATTGGTCCGATAATTATCGGTCCGATAATAGGAATTATGACGTCATCCCGATAAATCTAATAACATTTATAATAGGACCGATAATATGTACTGTTCTGGCTTTGCAGATTACACAATAGTATGGGAAATCACTTGACAATTGGGGGGGCATTGCTCCCACCTGCTGGTCAGAATAATTCAATGCACCTATTTTTTGTTACAGTAGTTTGGTTCAATCACTTACACATTGCGGTGTCTAGCGGTAGCATTGACAGTCGTGAATGCTTTCTGTTACGTTTCCGCCTCGGAAATATATGTAAGTATTTTATGTTTACTATTCCATATGGATGTGCAAAATATGTTTACTTCTGTGGTGAAGTGTCATATGTACAGAACTTCATAAGTTGTGTTACAGAAGCCAGCCAATGCTTTAATAGCTCAAGCGAGTGTGCTATGCTATACATATAATAGTTGCGTATGTCAGTGTATTGTGCAGTTTGTTGTACATGGAGTATTGAATATGTGTATTTTTCTGTTGTACTTTCACAATATTAAGACGAGTGTCTTCCCATAAAAGCAAGAAAACACCAAGCCTTGTGGTTTATGGAAGTGCATTCATTCTTAGCTGGCTGTCGGGCAGTGCAGAAGTGAAACGCACCGTTTTGTTCATGTCATTATGAAAAATCTGATGAGATCAAAGGCAAATCTATGTTGAATCCACCAATATTTTTTTAAACCTCCAGGTGTTCAAAAACTCAGGTTATACATTTAAAAAATTATATATTTATTATCAGTTATCGGTATCGGCTTTGAGGAGCAGGAAGTTATAGATATCGGTATTGGTTTCAAAAAATGGATATCGTGCACCCCTACTTTACACTGACTCATATGGATGTACTTACATTCATTCATGGACACACACATTTTAGCAGGTGGCCGTCCACTGCTTGAAATGCTCACCTTACGCCTATTCTGGCTCCCAGAATACGCAGCGCTTGTGACGTAGGACAATAACAGGACTGGTTGCTATGGGAACGTACGCATACCCAAGGAACCTTGCTAAAAGGAGTATTAAAATTGCTATTAAAGTCGTTTAGGATTATTTTTAGATGCATATACGTTACATTTTTCTTATAGAGTATTCGACGAGAAATATGATAGACCCATTAATAGACTTTTTTTTGAAAAATGATCATTTCTTTATGTAGTCACACGAATAATTAGGTGGCCTATGAAAATCAAAGTAAAAAGTAAAATCAAAGTACTCGGCAAGGACTTTCAGGTGGTATTAATAGCTGGTTGGACTTTCTTAAACAAGTATAATCTTCGTGACATGGTTAGTGCTGATTGGGATTGATAACAGAATTGTTAGATAATCTGCCATATAATTCCATTGTATTGAAATACTCCCTACACTTGTCGCTGCGACAGTGCAGTAAAGCTACGTGTGCTAAATCTATTGGCCCTCTGGGGGCCCCTGCTAGCTGAGGGCGCCATGCAATTGCCTGGTTTGCTTAATGGGACACGATGCCTCTGGTTTTACCCACTCGAGACACTTCAGCAGAACAGATTTTACAGATGGCTATCTGAGCAGATTTCTTAAATACTACAAAATACTTCCAAACCGCAGACATGTTGGCAAGGAGTGTTTGCAAGACATCGTCAGCCAGCAAGTTGATTGTTTTGATCACATCATTACAAAGAGGACTAAGGTTCTCCAAATTATTCGGCGGTAAACTTTTGGTTTTCAAAACCGAAAACCGATAATGCGTTTTAAGCCATTTTCGGCCAATACTTTATCCCTTTATGGAGCAAGTGACAATTTTTTTCATAATTAAATAAAATGTAAATATTAGCAATTGTTATTATATATTTTTTAATTATCAAAAATTGTTGTGTTTTTTTCTATTATTTGTTATAATTATAAATAAGTCAAAATGGATCGGGTGTCTATCACTGTAATTGGCAGCCAATGAGGTCAATGAGGGTTAAAAAAAAAAAAAAATTGTGCAAGAAAAGGTTAAAAAAAACTAAACCTTTTTTTTTTGTTTTATAATTCAAAATTTAAAAATAAAAATTAATTTAAAACAAGACCATTTGCCATTTCCCCCCTTTAAAATAACATTTCTGCAAACATCCATGAAAAGTTAAATACTTCAGAAATCTGATTTTTTTTTTCTTTTTCTTTTTTTTTTCTTCCATTTTTATGTTTTAATGAATGAATGGATTTTAAAAATCCATTTTAATCAAACTAAAAATAGAAGTTTACTGTTGTTTTTCATGTTTAATTAAAAAATAAACTAATTTTTTTTTTTTTTTACTACAACTACTACTTGCTTCCTTTTTTGCTTTCTTGTTTAATCAAATAATTGAATCTTTTTTTTTAAATTATTATTAATTGTCATACAAACAAATGAAAAACAAGAAAATGTTTGCAATTGAGAGCGTGATAAAAGAGGATTTGGATAATTTTTTGGTCAATAGAATCTTTAAATTATTCGACAAGTAAAATCGTTGTCGGTTCATTTGGTAATCAATTTTTTTGTCGATCAGTCCATTAACGGCGCCAGCCCTAGTTGGCAGACATTGGGGCTTTCAGAAGGAAACCATAATTACGATTTGGCCCCGATCAAAAATTAATTTGACACCATATCCCATAGGTTTGTGAAAACAAAATGTTATAAAATTTCAACATACCTTCATGACCTGGAGAGCCTGTGACGATGCTCCAGAAAATCGCTTTTCCAGAGTTTCCTGAGAAATCGAGTGACAGCATCAACATCACAACATACAGTGGGGCAAATAAGTATTTAGTCAACCACGAATTGTACAAGTTCTCCCACTTGAAAATATTAGAGAGGCCTGTAACTGTCAACATGGGTAAACCTCAACCATGAGAGACAGAATGTGGAAAACCCCCCAGAAAATCACATTGTTTGATTTTTAAAGAATTTATTTGCAAATCATGGTGGAAATTAAGTGTTTGGTCAATACCAAAAGTTCATCTCAACACTTTGTTATGTACCCTTTGTTGGCAATAACGGAGGCTAAACGTTTTCTGTAACTCTTCACAAGCTTTTCACACACTGTTGCTGGTATTTTGGCCCATTCCTCCATGCAGACCTCCTCTGGAGCAGTGGTGTTTTGGGGCTGTCGTTGGGCAACACGGACTTTCAACTCCCTCCACAGATTTTCTATGGGGTTGAGATCTGGAGACTGGTTAGGCCACAGGACCTTGAAATGCTTCTAACGAAGCCACTCCTTTGTTGCCCTGGCTGTGTGTTTGGGATCATTGTCATGCTGAAAGACCAAGCCACGGCTCATCTTCAATGCCCTTGCTGATGGAAGGAGATTTTCACTCAAAATCTCTCGATACATGGCCCCATTCATTCTTTCCTTTACACAGATCATTCGTCCTGGTGTACACAGATCATTCGTCCTGGTCCCTTTGCAGGAAAACAGCCCTAAAGCAGGATGTTTCCACCTCCATGCTTCACAGAGGGGTAGGGTGTTCTTCGGATGCAATTCAGTAATCTTTCTCCTCCAAACACGAGAACCTGTGTTTCTACCAAAAACTTCTATTTTGGTTTCATCTGACCATAACCCATTCTCCCAGTCCTCTTCTGGATCATCCAAATGCTCTCTAGCAGACGGGCCTGTACGTTTACTGGCTTCAGCAGGGGGACACATCTGGCAGTGCAGGATTTGAGTCCCTGGCGGCGCATTGTTTTACTGATATTAGCCTTTGTTATTGTGTTCCCAGCTCTCTGTAGGTCATTCACTAGATCCCCCCGTGTAGTTCTAGGATTTTTGCTCACCGTTCTTGTTATCATTTTGACGCCACTGGATGACATCTTGCATGGAGCCCCAGATCGAGGGAGATTATCAGTGGTCTTGTATGTCTTCCATTTTCTAATAATTGCTCCCACAGTTGATTTCTTTACACCAAGCGTTTTACCTATTGCAGATTCAGTCTTCCCAGCCTGGTGCAGGTCTACAATTTTTTCTCTGGTGTCCTTCGACAGACTTTGGTCTTTGCCATAGTGGAGTTTGGAGTGTGACTTACTGAGATTGTGGACAGGTGTCTTTCATACTGATAATGAGTTAAAACAGGTGCCATTAATACAGGTAACGAGTGGAGCCTTGTTAAACCTCGTTAGAAGAAGTTAGACCTCTTTGACAGCCAGAAATCTTGCTTGTTTGTAGGAGACCAAATACCTTTTTTCCACTATAATTAGGAAATAAATTCTTTAAAAATCAAGCAATGTGATTTTCTGTTTTTTTTTTCACATTCTGTCTCTCATGGTTGAGGTTTACCCATGTTGACAATTACAGGCCTCTCTAACCTTTTCAAGTAGGAGAACTTGCACAATTGGTGGTTGACTAAATACTTATTTGCCCCACTGTATTTCAAAAACAAATGTATATTGGAGTCATACCGTGGTGTCAGGTTCCGGAATACTAACTCCACTGAAAAAAACATTAGAGCGGAACACCTGCTGGTGCCGAGGGATGAGGTCCCCTGTAATGAATAAGGATGAGGAGGTGGTTTCTCACCACTTTAACCACTGCTTGAATGTGTACCGAGAGTTTTGCGGATGAGGTAGAGCTGGTCCACGTCGGACTTCCCCGGCCAGAGCGGACTCCCGCAGAGCAGCTCAGCAAAAACGCATCCCAGCGCCCATACGTCCACCGGGGGGCCGTACTGAGTGTCCCCGACCAGCAGTTCTGGAGCACGGTACCAGCGGGTCGCCACGTAGTCCGTGTAGTCGTCTTCTGGTCCCGCTGAGTAGACATGACATCATAGTTGTTTTCGTTAACAACAACGATAACGAAAATATTTTGTCGACGAACTATTTTTTTTGACGATGACGTGACGAGCTAAAAAAAAAAAAAACGTGGCTTGGGAGACTAGAACGTAATGAGACGAATGCCAGTTTTCGTCTGACAAGACAGTAATGAGATGAAAATGCGACATCGTTTCTGTCATATTTTCACAATGCGTGACATTTTAATATTGTGCATGGAGTACGTTAGCTTAGCTTGCTGGCGATCGTCACACATTCAAGCCTGATTTATGCTTCTGCATTGCGATGACGCCATAGCGACAACGTAAACCCTACGGCGTCAACGAGCATTCGATATTTCTGTGGCAAAGGAATGCGTTGCTCTGTAATTCACCGCCAAGCCGCTAGAGGGGTGTGGCATTGTTTTTGTACGGTTTTGGAGGAATCTTGTCGAATTCTTTGAGTTTTCTTCCGGTTAGACAATAATGCCAACGCAGATGGTACGCTTGAATGTGGATCTTCAGCTCATCAACACTGAACAACAAATGTTGATCATACAAATGTTGAGGCGCAGCTGTTGCAGAAGGTGGTCGCGGAGGTGGTCTGTCCGACTGTTGATGCCGCACAGACACTGGCAGTCACATTACGAATTCTGGCATCGGGTGAAAGATAGCAAGCGGCGTTGTCCTGGGTTTTGTCCGATTTCTTTGACGTGTCCTAAAACCAGTCAGTGGGAAGCCCTAGCAGATTTCTGGCGGTTATGAAACTTCCCAAACTCTCTTGGAAGCCTTGATGGTAAACATGTTATCATTAAAAATCACCAAGGCACCTCAGTGATGATGTATCAAGTGCGTGAACTGAAAATTTAACATCAAAACAACTCTTTTTACACCAAACCTGTGTTTTATTCTTCATATACTTGAAGTGTACAATGTAAATAAGTCACAGGCTCACAGCAAACATACGAACACAATAAATGATAAAGGGCACCAACCAAAAATATGACTTCAAGTGATATATAGCTGGCAGTTTTTGGCCAGCTGGGCCATAGCTTTGTGTAGTCATTCGCTTCCGAACACACCCATACTTGTCTCGAGGTTCTTCCATTTGTTTTAAGCATTCGCTGACCTCCAGCCCCCTATTTTCAGCAATCTCTTTCCACGAATTGCTTGCCATTTGGCAATCTTTATAATGCCTTGACAACACATTGTACAGGTGTCGTACTTGCAGACCTCTTCGATGATCCTCTCGTCAGCTTGGTGCATTTTTGAGTGTAGCGTAAGAATGTTTGTAAATGGCGGTGATTTCCCGCTGAATTGGAAACGATAGTCTGATCGGACCAATCACAGTCCATTTGCATCATGTCACCACGCGTTGACGTGACGCATAGTCAGGAATTTGTGGAGCTGCACGTCAGGCTACGGCAGAGGGTCGTAAATCGGGTCTGCCTTGACGGTGTAGGTCTGCCGCAGAAGCATAAACAGCCCTAATACACGTCGCGTTAGCATAGCATTCGTGTTAGCATTAGCATCAACTTTAGCGTGGCGAGCATCCTCTTAGTGTAACTCATTTGCTCCCAAAAACGTATAAATACGTTCTATTTTTAATTGTTTCAGTGTCCCAAAAATGTATTTATACGTCTTTTACGTTGTTGTTTTTTTTTTTTTCACAAAAGATATCTCTAGGTTCTGATGCAAGTTCGCTCCAAAGCACAGCCCTCAAAATAAATTTTAATGTAATAAAACTGGCCACTGGAGGGCAGTAGCGCATTTAGTAAGAACTCATATCGGACCATGAAAGGAAATGAATGAAGAAAAAAATAGTCAAGGAACGGAAGTTGGAAGAAGAAGCGTGAGAAAAATGTGGAGAACGATGTAAACACAAGGCACATGCCCCACACAAGTTCCTTAGGTGAATTCTGTTATAAGGTAGTGGTCACTACAAAAGAAAGATTCAAATATCTATCTTGATGAGACAGACAGGCGGTGATGAGGGAAAATTTTACCCCGTCTGCCGATAAAGCCGCGGCTACAACAGCATCATCTCTCAGTTCAATAGTTTAGTTATGTGTAAATAATTTGTTACTTTGCTATCAAAAGCTCTATTTGTCTTGTTGTCTATGTTATTTTGTAGAAGGGAAACATTTTTCAGATTTTTGGGATGTCACAAAAGCAAAAAATAGCTGTGTTAAAGTCAAAGTTATGTTTGAAATGTATGCTTTTACAAAAAGCTCAGTTTCTCTGTTTTTTCATCAGAAATTGGACAATTGCTCAAACTAAGCTATTTTCTAATGTTGATGTCTAAAGAATGGAAAAAGATATGAACTTACTTTTTTTCCTGCTGAAAGAAGAGAGTTATCTTTCTTTTGGTGGGTTCCATGTTCATATAGCAATAGAACAGAATTTTCTGTGAAAATGGCTGGGAGTGAATGAGTTAAACGCTCGGACAACTATTTTCTTTACATATAGTTCTTGGCTTCTAGGTGGTGGGTTTAATTGAACATAATGTACCTTCTGAGTGTGTATTATCATCACAAAGTTGGCGTTGTCCTCGTAGTGGCGACTAAGGGGCCGTTTACATGGGGACTCTCCGAGAATACGAAAAATTTCAAATTTACATTTGCATTTGCGTCTCCATTTGAACAATGTCGCAATTCGTGCATGAAAACGATGTAGTATTCATGCCAGGCCCTAGGGGGCAGTGCAGATTTACAGGGCGACAGAGAATGATGCACTTTGACCCCACCGAGCTCCCTCAGCCGGAAAAAAATATGCCCGCCCACTCGAAGCAATGTCATTTTTCTTTTGTTCAAAAAGGCACAAAAATTGAAACATTCAACATTTTTAATTTAAAAATATTATTAAAAGAGTAAATTAAAGCCGACATTCTGTCATATTTGCGGTTTTTAATGTTTAGTAGCACCGCTGCACACGCTGCCACGTGTACGAGTGCTGACGTTAACGGCGCGGTCTCGCGCCGCGGGAGCCTTTGATATGCATGCCGAGGAAGCCCCCCTCAACCCTCCGCAATCGGATTCTTCCACTTTGGAGGCAGGATTCAGCATTTTTCGTCTTCGTCGACACCATATGCACGCGAGGCGAGTCCGCTACTCAGTCATTGCGTCTTTGTGTCGCAGAGTCGCCATGTAAACTGCCCCAAAATGTGCTCGACTATGTTCATTCGAAATTGTTGGAAACCTCTATATATTTCTGGCCATGATGAAATTTGTATGAGATTTTGTCGACTAAAACTAGACGAAGACAAACACATTTTGAAATGATTAAAATATGACTAGGTATTTTCGTCCAAAAGACTAAGACAAAAATTAAAAGGGCTGCCAAAAACAACAGTGCATGACATGTAAGATGTCAAAGGGGCTTACTGTACATTCATAGTGAACACTAAATAAGGCAACATTGTGGAGGGATTACAAGGCCTCCTGAAAGTACCCAACGGCCAATACGGTAACACAACACGGAAACCCAACACAGGAGCGGTCAACAGTCCACACGGCTCACAGGGTCGCACTAATTGACTTGAGGTGAAGCATTGAAAGTGAGTAGGCAGTGCTGAATAAGTCATTACAGTCAGTAAATGCACATAAAGGCCACACACACACACACACACACACACAATAGACCCACTGAGAATGCGAGCGAACCCAAAGTCGCACAACTTGATAATGCCGGTCTTGGTGAGGAGGATGTTCTCAGGCTTAACGTCACGGTGGATGCACTGCAACACAAACAAACGCGCAGAAAACGTCTCATGTTTGTGCTGCGGCTGTACACCTAGCTATATATGCACTGTTCTATTTATACACCCACAGGCCAAGCACCAGATGAGGAGGATTTAAGACAGACTTTAAACTTTAGAAAAACTACAATGACATACATTTTGTTCAGTAGTGAGCTGCCAAATTTGCAGTGCGTCTCCATTTTCCTCGCTCTTCTAGTGCAGGGGTCGGCAACCTGCGGCTCTTTCAACCCTTTGATGAGGCTAAGTTATATTATATACTAGTCCTTCTCAAAAAAGTATTATAATGTGATAAAGTTCATTATTTTCTGTAATGTACTGATAAACATTAGACTTTCATATATTTTAGATTCATTACACACAACTCAAGTCTTTAGTTGTCTCAAAGTCTGCTGGCTCTTATAAATACCTCTCTCACTACCGGTTCTGTCCCAGCTGCCTTCAAACAGGCTGTAGTCAGACCCCGTCTTAAAAAACCCCATCTCGACTCCTCCGTGCTGTCCAATTTTAGACCCGTCTCCCACTTGTCTTTCCTTTCTAAAGTTTTAGAAAAAGTTGTTGTAATTGTAATTCAATTGCAAACATTTCTCCCCCCTTGACAAGTTTCAATCAGGCTTCAGGTCCAGACATAGCACTGAGTCAGCACTGTTAAAAGTACATTGCCCTTTCTGTAGATAATGGAAACCCAGCAATCCTTGTTTTACTAGATCTCACAGCAGCATTTGATACAGTCAACCACACAGTCCTTGTATCCCGTTTAGAACCCTTTATAGGTATCCGTGGTAACGCTCTACAGTGGTTTAAATTGTACCTGGAACATAGGACCTTCTCGGTAATGATAATTTTCCTCCTTACAAACTTCTCTTGTCTTGTGGGGTGCCACAAGGCTCTATTTTAGGGCCTGTTCTCTTTGCACTTTATCTCCTACCTTTAGGATCAATTATAAAGAAAAAAACCATAATATCTCTTTTCATTTTTATGCTGATGACCTGCAGCTGTATCTCCCCCTGAGACCCAACGAACAAACTGCTCTCACTAACTTAATGGAGTGCATATCCGACGTGTAGCAGTGGCTAGCACAAAACTTTTTACATCTTAACGAAAGCAAAACTGAATATATTACTTTTGGCACACCTTCTATGTTAAATGCTCTTGAGCCTAACCCTGGCACTCTGGGTCCCTTTTTTAAAACACATGTTAAAAATCTCGGAGTGATATTCGATTGCAGGCTCAACTTTGAAAAACAGATTAGTTCTGTTGTATGAGCAAGTTTTTTCCAGCTCCATCTCTTGTCCAAAGTGAAGCCTCTTCTTACTCGCCACGACCTCGAAAAAGCAATTCACGCTTTTATAAGCTCAAGGCTGGATTACTGCAACACACTTTATGTTGGTCTTCCCAAGTCCTCAATTTCTCGTCTCCAACTTGTTCAAAATGCAGCTGCTCGATTTTTAACAGATACACCTAGACGTGAACATATTACCCCCGTGCTATCATCGCTCCACTGGCTTCCAGTCCATTTTAGAATTGATTTTAAACTTTTACTGTTTGTTTCCAATTCTATTAATGGCCAGGCTCCTTCTTACTTATCGGAAATTTTAACCATCCGTAATTCTGGCAGGCCTCTTTGCTCTACCGGCCAACTTCATTTGCACGTTCCGAGGTCCAAACTCAAACAGTGGGGAGACCAATCTTTTGCGGTTGCTGCGCCCAGGTTTTGGAATAGTCTTCCCCCTGAAATCTGCACCACTACAAATTTGTTTATTTGTTTTTTAAATCTTGTTTAAAGACACACCTTATAAGACTCGCCTTTCCCCAAGATTAGTTTAGCCTGGTTTTATTTCTTTAGGGTTTTTAATGTTTTCGGATTTTATCTGTTTTATTTGCTGTCTGACTTTTATCGTGATGCATTGTTTCGTTTCTTTTTTCTTTTTTTTCTTCCTAATGTCATTCTATAATACTTTCCTGCCTTTTATTTACTATGAGCCATGTTTGTCTTTGTTGTAAAGCACTTTGGGGACCTTTCGGGTTTTGTAAAGGGCTATATAAATAAATTTGATTTGATTGATTGATTGAAGTAGTTCAAGGCTTTTATTGTTTTAATATTGATGATTTTGGCAAAAAAGTCCAGAAAAACCAAAAATCCCTTTCTCAAAATATTAGCATATCATGAAAAGGTACTCTAAAAAAGCTACTAACCTAATCATCTGAATCAACGAATTAACTCAAAACCCCTGTGAAAGATTCCTGAGGCTTTTAAAAACTCCCAGCCTGGTTCATTACTCAAAACCGCAATCATGGGCAAGACTGCCGACCTGACTGCGGTCCAGAAGGCCATCACTGACACCCTCAAGCAAGAGGGTAAGACATAGAAAGTTTCTGAGCGAATAGGCTGTTCCCAGAGTGCTGTATCAAGGCACCTCAGTTGGAAGGAAAAAGTGTGGCAGGAAACGCTGCACAACCAGAAGAGGTGACCGCACCCTGAGAAAGATTTTGGAGAAGGGCAGATTCCTGACCTTGGGGGACCTGCAGAAACCTGGAAATAGGCTACCGGTGCCGCATTCCCCAGGTCAAGCCACTTTTGAACCTAAAACAGCGACAGAAGCGCCTGACCTGGGCTACAGAGAAGCAGAGCTATACTGTTGCTCAGTGGTCCAGAGTACTATTTTCAGATGAAAGCAAATTTTGCATGTCATTCGGAAATTAGGTGCAAGAGTTTGGAGGAAGAAGGAAATGCCAAAATGCCTGAAGTCCAGTGTCAAGTACCCACAGTCAGTGATGGACTGTGGTGCCATGTCAGCTGCTGGTGTTGATCTACTGTGTCTTATCAAGGGCAGGGTCAATGCAGCTAGCTATCAGGAGATTTTGGAGCATATCATGCTTCCATCTACTGAAAAGCTTTATGGAGAAGAAGATTTCAATTTTCAACACGACCTGGCACCTGCTCACAGTGCCAAAACCACTTTTTGTATTAAAAAACACTTTTTTGTATTGGTCGGATGAAATATGCAAATTTTTGAGATAGGGATTTTTGGTTTTTCTTTACTTTTTTGCCAAAATCATCAATATTAAAACAATAAAAAGCTTGAAATACTTCACTTGTGTGTAATGAATCTAAAATATATGAAAGTTTAATGTTTATCAGTCCATTACAGAAAATAATTAACATTATCACAATATACCAATTTTTTGAGAAGGACTAGTACAGTTGTGGTCAAAAGTTTACATACACTTGTGAAGAACATAATGTCATGGCTCTCTTGAGTTTCCAGTTATTTCTAAAACTCTGATTTTTCTCTGATAGAGTGATTGGAAGAGATACTTCTTTGTCACAAAAAACATTCATGAAGTTTGGTTCTTTTATGACTTTATTATGGGTGAACAGAAAAAAAGTGATCAAATCTGCTGGGTCAAAAATATACATACAGCAGCGCTAATATTTGGTAACATGTCCTTGGCCATTTTCACTTCAATTAGGCACTTTTGGTAGCCATCCACAAGCTTCTCGCAAGCTTCTGGCTGAATCTTTGACCACTCCTCTTGACAGAATTGGTGCAGTTCAGCTAAATTTGATAGCTTTCTGACATGGACTTGTTTCTTCAGCATTGTCCACAAGTTCTCAATGGGGTTTAAGTCAGGACTTTGGGAAGGCCATTCGAAAACCTTAATTCTAGCCTGATTTAGCCATTCCATTACCACTTTTGATGTGTGTTTGGGGTCATTGTCCTGTTGGATCACCCAACTGCGCCCAAGACCCAATCTTCGGGCTGATGACGTTAGGTTATCTTGAAGAATTTGAAGGTGATCCTCCTTCTTCATTATCCCATAAAGCACCAGTTCCATTGGCAGCAAAACAGCCCCACAGCATAATACTACCACCACCGTGCTTGACGGTAGGCACGGTGAACTTGGGGTTAAAGGCCTCACCTTTTCTCCTCCAAACATATTGCTGGGCATTGTGGCCAAACAGCTCGATTTTTGTTTCATCTGACCACAGAACTTTCCTCCAGAAGGTCTTATCTTTGTCCATGTGATCAGCAGCAAACTTCAGTCGAGCCATAAGGTGCCGCTTTTGGAGCAAGGGCTTCCTTCTTGCATGGCAGCCTCTCAGTCCATGGAGATGCAAAACACGCTTAACTGTGGACACTGACACCTGTGTTCCAGCAGCTTCTAATTCTTGGCAGATCTGCTTTTTGGTGATTATCGGTTGAATCTTCACCCTCCTGACCAGTTTTCTCTCAGCAGCAGGTGATAGCTTGCGTTTTCTTCCTGATCGTGGCAGTGACAAAACAGTGCCATGCACTTTATACTTACAAACAATTGTTTGCACTGTTGCTCTTGGGACCTGCAGCTGCTTTGAAATGGCTCCAAGTGACTTTCCTGACTTGTTAAAGTCAATAATTCGCTTTTTCAGATCCATGTATGTATATTTTTGACCCAGCAGATGTGATCACTTTTTCTGTTAACCCATAATAAAGTCATAAACGAACCAAACTTCATGAATGTTTTTTGTGACAAAGAAGTATCTGTTCCAATCACTATCAGAGAAAAATCAGAGTTTTAGAAATAACTGGAAACTCAAGAGAGCCATGACATTATGTTCTTCACAAGTGTATGTAAACTTTTGACCACAACTGTATAAACGTGTATTCGACTAAAATTTATTCTAGGCGTTGCGAGTTTTAACAAAGAACTTTGAAGTCCCTTCAGAAGGCAAATCAAATCGGGCTCACCGTTTTGTGGCTGGAGGCTGGCGGGCATGTCTACTTACATTGTGCTTGTGGCAAAAGTTGACCGCCTGTAGCGTCTGCCACGCGATGCTCTTCAGCTGAGCCTCGGGAACCCTGCGGAAGGACAACACAAGAATGATCTTTTTCTATGCTTAGTATATAGGAATGGAACTTTTTTTGTGTATTTGTTCGTTCCCTACTGACTCCGAAATGACTGGGCGGATTTTGATGAAATTTTAGACCGTAGTACTTTGTTTCTGGGACTGTTCTTAGATGAGTTTGATCTCTGTAGGCCTCCATTTAGTGCGGAAAATTAATTGGAGACTCCATTAATTAGCATAGAAAATCCCTAAAATTTTTGGGGAAAAAGACCTGTCTCTTGTGATTCCATGTTGCAGTTGGCTTTCAAACTTCACGGTTTCATGTACAAATTTAAATGTGCTGTGATGATATGTTGTGGCTTTGAGTACTCCACAACGAGACACTGGATTTTTTTTTTTAAAGTGAAAAATTTTCCAGAATATTACTAAGGTATTCATTTCGGCTGGATATTCATACTGTAGCGACTGTTGTTTATAATGTGTTACGCTCACAATGGTTCATTGGTAGCAGTGGCAACCATGACTGAGCGTGATGTGACACGCACACAGCAATCTAATGCCGGATTTCTGTTAAAAAAATTCCGAAAGCTGTACCGCATACAACCAGGAAGGATTGTCTAGGAGTGATTTGTTCGAGGTTTCAAGGTAATTTTAATTAATTTAAGGTATTTTTCGTACCATGCATGCATTTTGAAACGTTCTGAAAAAAATTAATGGGAGAAATTAGCCGCTACTGCATTGGTATCATAGTTCGCAATATTTACGTAAAATAAATCCTAACTGCACGTTTTTTTGCTTTTAAGCAGGAATTGAGACTGTTTTACGTCCATATCTATGAGGAATTCGGGGATTTAAGCATTTATTCACAAGAATTTTCACCGGAAAAACTCTGTTTACATCAGGCGGCCGCTAGCGACCGCTGGGTGGCAGCAGTTGACATGGCTCCTACGAGAATGGAGGGAAGTAGTAGTTCTTGTTTTTGTTGGCAGTTTACCCCTATCATGAGGCATTACCACCATCTACTACGACGATTTGGCCACAATGCCTGAAGTTTCTAAAAAAAAAATTTTTATGATAAATACGTATATAATGGCAACTGTTGACTTCTGTCGGAGCTTTGACTGTAAAATCCCATTTGGTGTCGCATCGGCGCGCTGCCGATGATTGTAAACTTTTATAGCAAAGTTTGATTTTTGCCTCAGCTAGTTATCAGTAAGCTAAACCGCGCTAGGCATTATGGGAAACGTAGTTTTGAACTGCTACTTTTGGAAACATGCTGATTGACTAGTTTGTCAGTTTATTTCGGTTTTTGTTTGTGTGCAATCTAGAACATTGAATGAGAACATCAATTGAATGGGAATAACAATTTGTCAAGGACAATTGTCGTGATAGTAATTTATAAAAATGTTTAGTTGGCACATAGCCTACTGTGTGTATGTGTATTGACTGAACTACATTTCTATGGGTCTGCATTTTATATATATATTTTTCAAACGGCATTTTTCCATCCAGAGTGAGGGGGCACACTTTAAATATATTAAAGTGATATAGGCATCTTTGAGTGAACTTCGAGTAAAATTCAAGTATCTTGAGGCCGGGCTGAGGCTGGGCTGAGTGTCCTCTTTTTTTAGAAATCAAAAAATGGTCACCCTACGTAAAATAAACCATAACTGCACGTTTTTTTGCTTCTAACCAAGAACTGAGACTGTTTTACGTCCATATCTATAACGAATTCAGGGATTTAAGCATTTATTCACAAAAATTTTCACTGGAAAAGCTCTCTTTACATCAGGCGACCGCTAGCTACATTCACTAACAGACTAGCATTGTACTATGACATATTTACGTAAAAGAAACGCTAACTGCAAGTTTTTTTTTCTGCTTTTAACCAAGAACAGAGACTGTTTTACGTCCATATCTATAAAGAATTTGGGGATTGAAGCATTTATTCACAAGAATTTTCACTGTTATAGCTAGCTGTCTTTACATCAGGCGGCCGCTAGCTACATTCACTAACAGACTAGCATTGTACTGCGACATATTCCGTAAAATATATGCTAACTGCACGTTTTTTTGCTTTTAACCAAAAACCAAGACGGTTTTATGTCCATATATATAAAGAACTCAGGGATTTAAGCATTTAGTCACAAGAATATTCACTGGAAAAGCTCTCTTTACATCAGGCGGCCGCTAGCTACATTCACTAACAGACTAGCATTGTACTGCGACATATTTACGTAAAATAAACGCTATTGCATTTTTGTTTTTGTTTTTTGCTTTTAACCAAGAACCGAAACTGTTTTACGTCCATATCTATAACGAATTCGGGGATTTAAGCATTTATTCACAAGAATTTTCACTGGAAAAGCTCTCTTTACATCAGGCGACCGCTAGCTACATTCACTAACAGACTAGCATTGTACTGCGGCATATTTATGTAAAATAAACACTAACTGCACTTTTTTTTTTAATGCTTTTAACCAAGAACCAAGACTGTTTTCCATATCTAGTAGTCGGGGATTTAAGCATTTATTCACAATAATTTTCACCGAAAAAAGCTCTTTGTCTATGATTCCTCTTGGTCAGCTTTGACGGCGTCGACAACAATGCAGGCCCCCTATTTAACGCCAGGCCATACTGCTAGTAGACAAATATTAGTTGTAACATCTTGAAAAGGACCTCTGTGGTTAAATTTTGGAAGATCTATTAAATGTACTAAAGGATTCAGTTACAAAACCAGAATAAAAGTTTAAAAAAATTTTCAGAGCAATTAAGCCAAGCCATCTACTGCACGTCATCTCCAGTTGAAAACTGGAAGCACTGCTTATTCCAGGGGTAATAACCAAGTAAAGAGTACCTTTGTAATCCAGTGTGGCTACGGTTTCTGCAGCGTGGCTTTGTAGGGGAAAAAAGGTCAGACGGCCTTAAACAGCTGACTTTTGTGTGACGTGAGTTTACATAAGCAGCTTTCCACTCAAGCTCAAGTATACATTGCAAAAACCCAGCCAAACACTGACATTCATTACCATGCAGCAGCTGTACTTTCTCATTGAGTGCTTGGAAAAACTGAGAGAACTCATACAATTCTGGAAAATAATTTAAAATAAATTATATATTTCTAAAGAAGCATGTCAGTAAAAGAAATGAAAATCAATTCCCGTAGTTAAAAGTTTGAATTAAGTCAATTTTTTTCATCTTGAAAATGATTGGCAATCAGGAATTGACTGTTCTGAAAGCGACTGGTTTGCGACCAATCCAATGTGAGAATACTTTATGTGTACTCACCAGTTACGATTGCTCTTAAACCGCAAAAGAAGCTCAGTTTCCCTCAGAATGTCAAAAAAATAGGTGATCAAATGTATACTGTTGAGAATACATGTAATTGACTAAATATGCGCTACGATCCACTCAACTTTTGTTCAGAATTTGCTTCATATCACTGGTTACGATGCGGCTTGCTTTTCATTCATTCGCACAGCTTCACAGACCTTTAAACAGTGTGGACGCCGTGCGTCATCACAATTGAGAGTGCATTGTTCCATTACAGCGAAACGAGACGAGTCATTGGCTAAAGGCTGGGTTTATCCTCTGGGAGTCAATGGGCAGTGGGAGAGCCTCGGCTTCTCTGCATGATGATCGGATGACCTGTCTGAGGCTGAATCCCTTTTTGATTGACAGTGAAATGAACGAATCAGTAATCTTGTCGTATTATCATCCGCGGGGGGCATTTTTCAATTTTCATTCCATTGTTCTGAATTGAACCGGAGACTTTCATAATCATCCTAGCCACATCCTATTTATCTAATGGGTGCCAGTTTGTCAATGTAAACCAGCAATCATCACTGTATTCCAGAGTCAGTTATGGTGTGCTGCAAGGGCCGGTCCTCGGGCCCATCTTGTTTATGCTGTATATGCTTCCTTTAGCCAATACCATCAGAAAACATAGCATTAACTTTCATTGTTACGCTGACGACACACAACTGTATTTATCAATTAAACCTGAGCAGATCAGGCAAGTGGATAAACTAAGCACCTGCGTCCGAGATATACAGTGCCTTGCAAAAGTATTCGGCCCCCTTGAATCTTGCAACCTTTCGCCACATTTCAGGCTTCAAACATAAAGATATGAAATTTAAATTTTTTGTCAAGAATCAACAACAAGTGGGACACAATCGTGAAGTGGAACAACATTTATTGGATAATTTAAACTTTTTTAACAAATAAAAAAACTGAAAAGTGGGGCGTGCAATATTATTCGGCCCCTTTACTTTCAGTGCAGCAAACTCACTCCAGAAGTTCAGTGAGGATCTCTGAATGATCCAATGTTGTCCTAAATGACCGATGATGATAAATAGAATCCACCTGTGTGTAATCAAGTCTCCGTATAAATGCACCTGCTCTGTGATAGTCTCAGGGTTCTGTTTAAAGTGCAGAGAGCATTATGAAAACCAAGGAACACACCAGGCAGGTCCGAGATACGGTTGTGGAGAAGTTTAAAGCCGGATTTGGATACAAAAAGATTTCCCATGCTTTAAACATCTCAAGGAGCACTGTGCAAGCCATCATATTGAAATGGAAGGAGCATCAGACCACTGCAAATCTACCAAGACCCGACCGTCCTTCCAAACTTTCTTCTCAAACAAGGAGAAAACTGATCAGAGATGCAGCCAAGAGGCCCATGATCACTCTGGATGAACTGCAAAGATCTACAGCTGAGGTGGGAGAGTCTGTCCATAGGAAAACAATCAGTCGTACACTGCACAAATCTGGCGTTTATGGAAGAGTGGCAAGAAGAAAGCCATTTCTCAAAGATATCCATAAAAAGTCTCGTTTAAAGTTTGCCACAAGTCACCTGGGAGACACACCAAACATGTGGAAGAAGGTGCTCTGGTCAGATGAAACCAAAATTGAACTTTTTGGCCACAATGCAAAACGATATGTTTGGCGTAAAAGCAACACAGCTCATCACCCTGAACACACCATCCCCACTGTCAAACATGGTGGTGGCAGCATCATGGTTTGGGCCTGCTTTTCTTCAGCAGGGACAGGGAAGATGGTTAAAATTGACGGGAAGATGGATGCAGCCAAATACAGGAACATTCTGGAAGAAAACCTGTTGGTATCTGCACAAGACCTGAGACTGGGACGGAGATTTTTATCTTCCAACAGGACAATGATCCAAAACATAAAGCCAAATCTACAATGGAATGCTTAAAAAATAAACGTATCCAGGTGTTAGAATGGCCAAGTCAAAGTCCAGACCTGAATCCAATCGAGAATTTGTGGAAAGAGCTGAAGACTGCTGTTCACAAACACTCTCCATCCAACCTCACTGAGCTCGAGCTGTTTTGCAAGGAAGAATGGGCAAGAATGTCAGTCTCTCCATGTGCAAAACTGATAGAAACATACCCCAAGCGACTTGCAGCTGTAAATGGAGCAAAAGGTGGCGCTACAAAGTATTAACGCAAACGGGCCGAATAATATTGCACGCCCCACTTTTCAGTTTTTTATTTGTTAAAAAAGTTTAAATTATCCAATAAATTTTGTTCAACTTCACGACTGTGTCCCACTTGTTGATGATTCTTGACAAAAAATTAAAGTTTTGTATCTTTATGTTTGAAGCCTGAAATGTGGCGAAAGGTTGCAAGGTTCAAGGGGGCCGAATACTTTTGCAAGGCACTGTAAATACCTAGATGAGCACTAATTATCTTCTACTTAACCCTGAAAAGACAGAAGGCCTTATAATAGGCCCAAAAAGTGTGAGATACTATTTAACTGCCCAGATAGTCACTCTGGACAATGTAAGTGTAGCCTATAGCACCACAGTTATAACCTAGAAGTTCTATTTGACCCAGATTTATCATTTAAAGCTCATATTAAACAAACCTGCAGAACAGCTTTTTTTCACCTGCACATCATAGCCAAAATTAGAAATATTTTGTCTAAAAACGATGTAGAAAAATTAATTCACACGTTCGTTACATCTAGATTGGATTACTGTAACTCCCTACTTGCAGCTTGTCCTAAAAGTTCTCTAAAAGGTCTTCAGCTAGTCCAGAACGCAGCAGCAAGACTTTTAACAGGAACTAATAGAAGAGAGCACATCACCCCTGTGCTCCAGGCCCTTCACTGACTTCCAGTTGAGTTTAGAATTCAATTTAAAATCCTCTTTCTTACATTTAAGACCATTAATGGTTTGGGGCCATCTTATCTCACCGATGCTCTCGTTCCATACCGCCCCAACAGAACACTCCGTTCTCAGAATGCAGGTCTACTGGTAATTTCCAGGGTTTCTAAATGTACAGTAGGCGCTAGAGCCTTTAGCTAACAAGCTCCAGTCTTATGGAATCAGCTTCCAGCTAGTATTAAAGAAGCCGACACAGTCTGTACATTTAAGATTAGACTGAAAATGTTCCTATTCGACAAAGCTTATGGTCAGGCTAGTTGAAATCGGACAAGACTCACAGTTCAGTCAAAGCTGCACTAGAAGCTATAATGCTGGGGGAAGTACAGCCACTGAGTCCTATCTCCTTTTTCTCACTCTACCTACCACTTGTCTTACTTTATTTTTCTTTTCTAATTTTAACATCTAGTTGACTAGTCTCTTCATCACTAGTCACCCGGTGTCCCCGTTCCCCCCCTATTTTTCAGCCGCAGCCTCCTGACTATCCGGACCCCTGGCTGGATGGACGTCCTCGTTGCCCCCCGTCTCATCTGGCTAGATGGACCTCCTCTTGTTATCTCACTCTATTGCATCTCTATAAACTGTAAGTCCGTTTGCTAATTCCCATTAGCAGTCCTGGTGCATCTTGTCTATCCTGGGAGTGGATCTCTCCTGACTGTGGTTCTCCCCAAGGTTTCTCATTTTTTCCAAAAGGTTTTTGGAGTTTTTCCTTGCCGACATGGAGGGTCTAAGGATGAGGGATGCCCAGGACTTGGACTAGAACTTTATTTAATTCATCTACTGTTTCTGACTGTGTATCATATTGCCTCTGCAAAGCCCTTTGAGACTTGTTGTGATATAGGGCTATACAAATAAAATTGAATTGAAATGAACGACTCGTGAAAAATCAAGCTTATGTCTGTTGTTCATATTCTATTGTAGTTCCTTGTGTTTGGAGACTTGACCTCTGGCACTCTAGTTTCTTTCCCTACTAAGCAGCGGTTGCCGTTAAACCCATCCCCCATCACAAACCACTCTCAGGCAGACACACTTTGAGCTTCCCCACATTGAAAGACCTGCATTCGCCACTGGTGTACTTACCCTCGAGGGTGTTTTTCCAGCTCGTTGAGGACCGTCTGCTCGCAGAACTCAAAGACCAGATGGAGGCGCCGTTTCTTGCGGAACACCTCCAGTAAATTGACCAGATTAACGTGCTTCAACTGCTGCAGGACAAGCAAAAAGTTGCAGCATCAGTCATCGTGGACAACAAGGATGAAGAAAGGTGGATGCCGTATGTGTACAATGCTCACACAATATGAATTTCTTTAACAGGTGTTTTCAGCATAAAATGTCTTCTTCTTTTACTAACTACTACAACCCCTAGCAAAAAGTATGGAATCACCAGTCTCGGACGAGCACTCACTCAGACATTTTATCATGTAGAACAAACTCCGATAAAAAGCTTGAAAAAATAATGAATTAGTTCAAAAGTGCAACTCTTTAGCATTCAGAAATACTAAAAGAAATGAATAAAAAAACATTGTGGTGGTCAGTAAATGGAAGTAAGTGCAGGGAAATATATATGGGATCACTCCTTTCTGAGGAAAAAATATGGAATCATGAGAAACAAACAAAGAAATAACAATCAAAACACATCTCTAGTATTTAGTAGCACCACCTCTGGCTTTTATGACAGCCTGCAGTCTCTGAGGCATGGACTTGATGAGTATTCTTCATCAATTTGGTGCCAACTCGCTTTGATTGCAGTTCCCAGATCATCCTTGCAGGTCGGAGCCCTGCTGTGGACGATTTTTTTTTTTCCAATTTCTGCCACAGGTTATCAATAGGGTTAAGAACTGGGCTATTTACAGGCCATGACATTGAATGAATGACTCTTTCCCCAAGGATTACTCAGCTCTGAACAGTTTTAGCTCTGTGGCATAATGCATTGTCATCTTGGAAAATGACAAACATATTTTCAATTGAAGGGATAAGAAAGCTGTCAAAAATTTCAATGTAAACTTGTGCATTTATTGAAGATTTAACCACAGCCATCTCCCCAGTGCCTTTGCCTGACATGCAGCCCCATATCATCAAGCACTGAGGAAATTTTGATGTCTTCTTCAGGCAGTCATCTTTGTAAATCTAACTGGAACAGCACCAAACAAAAGTTCCAGCATCATCACCTTGTCCATGTCCAATTCAGATTCTTGACTCTTGACACCTAGTCCAATGCAGATTCTTGACACTGTTGTCATGATTTTTTCAAGCTTTTTATCTGAGTTTTGTTTTACATGATAAAATGTCTGAGTGAGTGCTCGTCCGAGACTGGTGATTCCATACTTTTTGCTAGGGGTTGTACAACAAGTGCTCGAGTCACCATGAGCCGAGTCACAAGGAAGTCCCAAGTCTTACCTCTTGTGGGTAAGTAGAGTCGGGTTCAGTTATGTCGAGTCACAAGGGTCAGGTCGAGTCGAATAGAGTTAAAGGGTTATGTTGAGTCAAGTCGAGTCGGGTCATAAGGTTATGTCGAGTCAAGTCATAAGGTTATGTTGAGTCAAGTTGAGTCGAGTCTCGAGGTCGTGTCAGGTCGAGCAGAGTCACAAGGTTGTACTGACGAGTCGTGTCAACTCAAAAGATTGTCGTGTCAAGTTGAGTCACAGGTCAGTCAAGGCCTTCGCCATTGTTCCCGAGCCCACCCACAAAAACCTCAGGTTATCTTTAAGGCAAGGCTGTCTATACCGGTCCCCAAGGGCCGCTGTGGGTGCTGGTTATTGTTCTTACCAATCAAGCACAGACCATTTAACCAATGAGTTTCTGTTAAAAGAAGCAGCCACTGACTACAATCAACTGATTATAATTCAAAGACACCAGATTTGTGCAAAGTTGGCATCCCGTGTCTCAAGTCATTGTCTCACGAGTCGTGTTGAGTCTCGAGGTATAGCCTCACACGTCGAATCGAGTCCCGGACAGTCTCAGCTCAAGCGAGGCAAGTCCGAGTCCGAGTCTTTTTTTTTTTCAAGTCCGAGTCGAGCTGCGAGTCATATACCATATTGGCCCGAATATAAGACGGTGTTTTTTTGCATTGAAATGACACTGAAAAAGAGGGGGTCGTCTTATATTCGCAGTCTAGACATTATACCCATTCACGACACTAAATGGCGCCAGATATCATTGAAGCAATCTTCTGTCATGACAGATCTCAGCTACTCTCCCCATTCACGACGCTAGATGGCGCCAAATATCATTGAACCGATGTTCTGTCATGACAGATCTCAGCTACTCTTTTTAGTTTAACCAGTTTGCATTATTTTATTGCAATGTTTTTCCTTATTCAGATTTGTTTCAAGACTACAGTTACAGTTAGACTTCACTTTGATGGTTAATGCAGTTATTGCAATTTTGGTGTTTTATTACAATAGATTGTTTTATTTACATTTCAAAAACCAGAAGTCATTCATTTACGAATGTGATTGCACTTTAGTTTACATATTTAAATGTTCAGACATTAAGATTTGAATGAGGCAAAATAATATGCTTTTTCTCTCAAATATATTGTTATAATCATTTGCTTCGGGTGTACTGTAATTATTTTCTGTATAAAAATTCATTTTGTGTTCAAAAAGTCTTTTTTCAAACTTGAGTCTTGAAAAATAGGGGGTCGTCTTGTAATCAGGGCCGTCTTATATTCGGGCCAATACGGTAATTTGCGACTCGAGTCGAGTCCGAGTCCCTGTGACTTGAGTCCAATTGTCTAGAATACTATAAATACACCTATGCTGGTAAAAAAAAAGTTAAAATACACTACTACTGTATTTCACAATTGAGTCACTTGAAACACAGCGCCACCTGCAGTACCTTCAGCATGCGAATTTCCCTCAGCGCAATCTTCTTGATCATGGGATCGTCTTCTGATTCCACAAACTTTTTGATGGCGACAATTTGGTCTGTGTCTCTGTTTCTGCACTTAAAAACCACCCCGTAAGAGCCTTCACCAATTTTGGCTAGTTTCTCGTATTTCTCCATTGGTTGCTGATTCGCGACCACCTGGAAGAAGTAGGGTGGGATAAACATTAGGACTTGATGAATTCATATATATGGCGGAAAACACTCAGGTGACTTGACGTTCCGCTCAGCGAACCCCAATTTGGCCAAATTTCAAAATTGTCCGATATGCACGTGTGATACATCATTGGAACGCTTAAAATCTCAATTTTCTGGGGGAAGAAAAATTTCAAACAGAAGGGCATTTAAAAAAAAAAAAAAGTTTTTTTAAACAGCAAAACCCTATCTGGAGGCAAGAGCACGCGAGAGCAGAATTACAGACGCCATGACTTAAACAAGATGTTATTGCGTACTTACCTTGTTTCAATCCAAAAACTCCATGTAGCATGTATCACTGAGTGTCAAGACACAGTTGTGAATGCCCACAGCTGGATTTTTGGGCGATTTTATGGGTGAAACATGGTAATATAACAAAGGTCGCGATGCAGAAATCGCAAACATCGCGGAGTGGTAGATATTTTCTTTTTCATATATTTACTTTAAACAAATGACGTCACAATGAAAAAAAAATGGCGTCTGTAAAAAAGTCACGGATATCTACCTCATAACTATCGCTTAATTGTATTTTTTTTTTTGTAACTGTCGCATTTTCTCCGATATGTAAGAGGATAAATAATCGATCCAAACAAAGAAAAATTGAAAAAAAGAAAAAAAACTTTTAAAGGGGTAAGTAAGTTTAAAATATGCGAGTTAATAATTTTTAAAAAGTTTTTTAAAAATAAATAAATAAATAAAATTTAAAAAAATTAGACAACAATTAATGACTAAGCTAAAAATGACAGACATTTTGAATAATAAATATAATTAATTACCTTAGTTTTATGGCTGGGTTAAAACAAAAGCGGTTGCACAACGTCTGTAAACAGGGGTTTCCAGGGTAAAACGGACAAATTAAAAATAGTTCGGGGGCTTAATGCGCCATGACTCTGCTATGGCAGCATAAAGACCTTCTTTTTTCAAACAAAACGGTTCTTTTGGCTTAAAATACAGCAGTTTGTTATAAAGAGGGGTGCAAGAGCAGAAACTGCTTTTTCAGCCTTGTCTGTGTTATTGAAAATATTTTTTATTTGAAATATATTTTCTTAATTCATGTGTCACTTTTTTTGAAGTGGAAAAAGTTTTGAAGGCACTTTTTTTTATTGAATCATTTTGACACAAAGATGGAACTTCGCCGTTACTTCCGACATATTTGAGTGACAAGTAGCTCAAACACACTTTGTTAATTGAAGTTTTTTTTTTTTTGATTGAAAATATATATTTTGATTGAAACTTTTTTTTTTTTTTTTTGAAACAGACAAATTAAAAATAGTTCGGGGGCTTATTGCGCCATGAATCTGCGATGGCAGCATATAGACATATTGTTCTATCAAACATAACAGTTGTTTTGGCTTAAAATACCGTAGTTTCTTTTAAAGAGGAGTGCAAGAGCAGAAATTGCTTTTTTCAGTCTTGTCTGTGTTTTCCGCCATATATATATATATATAAGGGCTGTCAAACGATTAAAATTTTTAATCGAGTTAATTACAGCTTAAAAATTAATTAATCGCAATTAAACGCAATTCAAACCATCTATAAAATATGCCATATTTTTCTGTAAATTATATATATATTCTGTAAAATAAATTGTTGGAATGGAAAGATAAGACACAAGATGGATATATACAGTGGGGAGAACAAGTATTTGATACACTGCCAATGGGTTTTCCCAATGGCAGTGTATCAAATACTTGTTCTCCCCACTGTACATTCAACATACGGTACATAAGGACTGTAGTGGGCATTTCACTCTACTGTCATTTAAATCTGTCTATGCTGTCCTCACTCCGAAGCGTCTACTTTTTCCAAAGCTAGACAGCTATAGTGAACGACACCTTAATAATCAGACTTCTTCCTTTTTCATCTGATTTATTAACAAAATAGCCTCAAACCATTGTCCTCTTTAGACCGTCGTAAAACTACAAAAAAAAAAGTACACAAGCATTGCATTAGTAACAACGTTAGCTTAGCACGCTATAAAGGTTCACTAAACATAAACAAAAAGCGT
The DNA here is from genome assembly GCF_030265065.1 of Corythoichthys intestinalis. Taxonomy (NCBI): domain Eukaryota; kingdom Metazoa; phylum Chordata; class Actinopteri; order Syngnathiformes; family Syngnathidae; genus Corythoichthys; species Corythoichthys intestinalis. Next base: position 11,908,656 of record NC_080400.1, read on the forward strand.
CCCATACAAAAAATAGAACATTTGGCTTACGAACATAATATGTACATTCTTTACAACAACCATACTTACGGACAAATCTTGTCCAAGGATCATATAAGCACAACATTATCAGCCCGAGACGTCGTGCAGCCATATTGAACTGGCAAGAAAAAAAATAAACCATGTCGCAAAGCGACCACAAGAGTTCGCTGTTAGACAGCACAAAAAGCCTTGCTGTAAAACTTACCAAAAGGCAGAATACTGTCTGAGCAGGACATGTGCGTTAATTGCGTCAAATATTTTAACGTGATTAATTTGAAAAATTAATTACCGCGCGTTAACGCGATAATTTGACAGCCCTAATATATATATATATATTTTTTTTCTCAAATCAACCAAACTCAATTTTTACACTTGGTTATTCTTTTCTTTTTATTTTTAACTGGCAGTTTTTATACAATGCTGTCTACCATTGTATTTAAAAAAAAAAAAAAAAAATACATTTTGTATTTTATTGTGTTATGTCCCTATACCGTCTCTCTCCAAACCTACGCCATTGCTTCCAATCCATTTTAAGTGGAAGGGCTGGCAGCGAATGAATGTTCATTCGCCTCCCCTTCTACAAGTAATGAACTTGATTTAATTCACAGGATGAAAACAGCCACATGATTGGACGTCCAGCATCGTCAATGGCGGTGAAAGCAATAACAGTAGATTGCGACTTATACACCAAAATACCGATCCTTGCAAAATTTGGCAGATGCCTGTGTAAACTGTATCTGCACAAAACAAGAAATGACTTTCAGATTAAAAATCTATAAAGGCATCGCTGGAAGGTCGTGCTATTGATTAGAAAGTGCCTGCAGGTTTCAATAAAGCTAAATGTCAATTAGAGTAAGTAGTGGTATTCTAACGCATGGGTGCAGATTTGCATAGGGATGGTAGGGACATGACACTACCAACTTTTCAGGATGCTCAAATTGTCCCCACCAACTTTTAAGCAACCTTATTTGCATTATATAGCGACTTCAGTTACCGTATTGGCCCGATTATAAGACGGTGTTGTTTGCATTGAACTAAGATTGAAAAAGAGGGTGTCGTCTTATATTCGCGGTCTAGACATTATACCCATTTACGACGCTGGATGATGCCAGATATCATTGAAGCGATGTTCTGTTATAACAGATCTCAGCTACTCTCCCCATTGACGACGCTAGATGGCGCCAGATATCACTGAAGCGATGTTCTGTCATGACAGATCTCAGCTACTAGTTTAACCAGTTTGCTTTATTTTATTGCAATGTTTTTCCTTATTCAGATTTGTTTCAAGATCACATTTACAGTTGGACTTTGCTTTGATGGTTGATGTAGTTATTGCAATTTTGTTGTTTTATCACAATAGATTGGTTTATTTACATTTGAAAAACCAGAAGCCATTCATTTACGAATGTGATTGCACTTTAGTTTACATATTTAAATGTTCAGATATTAAGATTTGAATGAGGCAAAATAACATGCTTTTTCTCTCAAACATATTGTTATAATCATTTGTTTAAGATGTACTGTAATTATTTTCTGTATAAAAATTAATTTGGTGTTCAAAAAGTCTTTTTTCAAACTTGAGTCTTGAAAAAGAGGGGGTCTTCTGATAAATAGAGCCGTCTTATATTCGGGCCAATACCGTATATAGCTAATTTAGATTGTCTTCTCATATGTTGTATAGAATAGACCAGGGTTCACTAAATCCAGACCTCGGTGCCACTTTTCCTGTCGTGTTTTCCATGTCTCCCTCCTCTAACACACCTGGATCAAAATAATCAGGATCATTACCAGGCTTCTGGAGAGGTTGCTGATAACATAATCATTTGATTCAGGTGTGTTAGGGGAGAGAGACGTGGAAAACACAACAGGAAAAGTGGTACCAAGGTCCGGATTTAGTGAACCCTGGAATAGAATATAGAATTGACCGTACCATTATTAAGTGATTTACCTTCATTATCCCCCCCCCACACACACGCACTCACAACTCAGATTTACAACATGTCAACAACATGCCACCTCCTCCACCCCCTTCGAAGACGAGGGATATTTGAATTTTTTATCGGCCAGCAGCAGCAACCACTGTAAGTAATGTAAAAAGATGTCAATATTTTGGAGATGGGGAAGACACCACTAATTTTGCAACTGAAAGTCTGACCTGCATCAGAGTTAGCATAATATTAAACTGTATGAAATTGCTAACCAGCAAAACTCGAGTAGGAAGCTGCTTAGAGAGAAGTCTTCTTCAGTATGGTTTCTACTGCTAATGAGACGTTTTTCAGTTGTATTTAATTTCATTATTTAGACAGATAATGTTGAGTGGTCTTAAGACAATTGTTTATTGTTTATTTTTTTGCATTCCTTGATAGTTAAGAGATGATTGTGTATTGTAATATAATTTAAATTTTGTTCAAATATTGCAATATAAATTTGCTAAAAAAAAATAAACAAAAAAAATAAATTAATTTATTCTAGTTTTATTGGGTTTTCAAAATGTTTCTTTAGTAGTTTTTGAAAACAAAGGTTTAAATTGAACGATGTACCATTTTAACTAGGGCTGTCAAAATTATCACATTAACGGGCGGTAATTAATTTTTTAAATTAATCATGTTAAAATATTTGACGCAATTAACGCACATGCCCCGCTCGAACAGATTAAAATGACAGCACAATGTCCACTTGTTACTTGTGTTTTTTGGAGTTTTTTTTTCGCCCTCTGCTGGCGCTTGGGTGCGACTGATTTTATGGGTTTAAAGCACCCATGAGCATTGTGTAATTATTGACATCAACAATGGTGGGCTACTAGTTTATTTTTTGATTGAAAATTTTACAAATCTTATTAAAACAAAAAAATTAAGAGGGGTTTTAATATAAAATTTCTATAGCTTGTACTAACATTTATCTTTTAAGAACTACAAGTTTTTCTATTCATGGATCGCTTTAACAGAATGTTAATAATGTTAATGCCGTCTTGTTGATTTATTGTTATAATAAGCAAATACAGTACTTATGTACCGTATGTTGAATGTATATATCCATCTTGTGTCTCATCTTTCCATTCCAACAATAATTTACAAAAAAATATGGCATATTTTATAGATGGTTTGAATTGCGATTACGATAAATTATTTTTAAGCTGTAATTAACTCAAAATTTTAATCGTTTGACAGCCCTAATTTTAACTAATACACACGAAAGTTAGTACAAGTCAATAAAGATTTATTTTGCATTGATCATTTAGCCTATCAATTAATTAGGTTCATATTAATCAGAAATGTATCCCTGACCCCCGTTCACCAAATCAATATGGTCTTATTAATGTCCCGTCCCCATCTAAAAGTACATGCAGGATATGCTGTTATATCGTCCCTACCAATGTTGGGACCAAACCTACGCCCTTGTTCTAACGTCATTACACACATGAAAGACAAAACAGCAAAGGTGTACTCACCTGTGCAGAACATGCGAATCAACAGCGAATGCGTAAATAACTCACGTCAACTTGACGATCTCAGAAAAAGTGACAAACAAACGGGCGACGTTTGCAACACCGGCTCCTGGAAACAACGCAAGGTGGCGTAAAAGTGCCATTCTCGATGCAAAATAGCGCGGTATCCATGGTGACAGGCGGCCGCCATTCTAAACTAACGCTTCAAAAACAGCATTTAATTTCAATTATTCATTGTTGGTGTTTTACTTGACTAGCTGGCAGTCAATGACAATGTTTCTGCGCAGTGACGTCCAGTTCATTTATTTAAAACAGATACACTATTTGATTAACTGATTGCCTGCCACTGACAAGTATAGACGTCCAATTCATTTTCAATTCATTCAGTGCAATTCAAGACAAGCTCAGGTTTTAGTGGCAGCCAATGAGTTGTATTTTTTCAGACCGTATTTTTCCACCTGAAACATACATTTAAAACTTTTGTCTGAATAAATCATTAACAATCTAATAGAGAAATTTGAATGTTATTTACACACTAGTTTTTTGACAAACTGAGACACCAAATAAAAATATTCAACCACCTATGCAATAAAAATAATTTGTTTGTTTCGCAATTTTGCTTTCACTTCCTCCCTTGATCCTCTAAGGCAGTACTGCTCAAATAGGGGAACATACTTTTTGCCGTACTTAAATAAAGTGTAATTGCACATCCACTCAGTGGGTGGCAGTTCCACCCTCATTTTCAGCGTGTGCGCAATATTTTTGAACCAAACAAGAGCACACATCAAAGAGCACTGGACATATGAAATGCTGAGACAAGGAAAAATGACGAAGCGTATGTAGCATTTGGCTTTGACTTTTAGTACAGTTGGGGACGCGGAAAGACCAGTTTGTTTACTTTGTCAAAAAAATGTTCGCAGCGTACAGCAGAAATTATTTTTTTCAGCGAAAATGTGCCAAATATTGCTAGCAATCCTCCCGCTTTGTCAGTGTTAAATCAGTAAACGAGCAACCACTGTCAGCATCATATAAGGTGGCATACCAAGTTGCTCAGTGCAAAATAACCCCACACCATAGCAAAGGAGCTGATACTGCCTGCAGCAAAAATAAAAACTGTTCCCCCTTCCAATGAAACTGTCGTTTTTGTTCGATTAATTTTCATTTTTTCAGTCTAATTGTTTGGCATATTGTCCTCGTGAGTTAATATGCTAATCAATTTGAATTTATTATTCTTTATTTTTATTTGTCAGTATCAAACGTTCAAATAATTAATCTCGAGTGTATTTTTACAGTATGGATGTTTTTTTTTTTTTTTTTTTTTTACACTTTATTGTAAGTTGATCTATATAATGCAATGTTATGCAGAGGTGTACTTATAATAATAAGAATGTTATATACAAATGATACTACAGTGTATTTACAGTGGCGGCAGAGAGTTGGGGGGGCGCGGAACGGTTACGTCTTCCTGGGGGGGGCATAACAGAAAATAATTGAGAAGCACTGCTCTAAGGAGGTAGATTTGTGTCTTATTATACATTAAAAAGTTGCTTAAATCAAAAAAAAAAAAAGTCGTTTCAATCAAAATATATATTTTCAATTAAAAAAAAGTCCCTTCAATTAAAAAAATGTTTGAGCTACTTGTCACTCAAATATGTTGAAAGTAACGGCGAAGTTCCATCTTTGTGTCAAAATGATTCAATAAAAAAAGTGCCTTCAAAACTTTTTCCACTTCGAAAAAAGTGACACATGAATTAAGAAAATATATTCCAAATTAAAAATCTTTTCAATAACACAGACAAGGCTGAAAAAGCAGTTTCTGCTCTTGCACCCCTCTTTATAACAAACTGTTGTATTTTAAGCCAAAAGAACTGTTTTGTTTGAAAAAACAATATGTCGCATTAAGCCCCCTAACTAATTTTAATTTGTCCGTTTAACCCTGGAAACCCCCATTTACAGACGTCGCGCAACCGCTTTGGTTTCAACCTAGCCATAAAAAGAAGGTAAGTAATCGTATTTATTATTCAAAATGTCTGTCATTTTTAGCTTAGAATGATTAACTGATGAAAAAAAAAAAAAACGACTTAAAAAAAATTATCCACTCACATATTTTAAACTTTTAAACAAATTGCGTCACAATGAAAAAATTGGCGTCTGTAAATATGTCACGGATATCTACCTCATAACTATCGCTTAACTGTATTTTTTTCGTTACTGTCGCATTTCCCCCATGTTTTAGACGATAAATAATCGATCCAAACTAAGAAAAATTGAAAAAAAAATGTTTAAAAGGGCAAATGTATGAAAATGAAAATCTCGACCACTTCTTGATGTCTGCGATTTCTGCATCGCGACCCTTGTTATATTACCGTGTTTCACTCATAAAATCCCCCCAAAATCCTGCAGTGGCCATTCACAGTTATGACACTCGGTGATACATGCTACATGGAATTTGGGATTGAAAAGAGGTAAGTACGCGATAATATCTCATTAAAATCATGTGTCTTTAATTCTGCTCTAGCGTGCTCTAATCTCCAGTTAGGGTTTTGCTGTTTAATTTTTTTTTTTTTTTAAAGCCCTCCTCTGCCCCTGGCTCTCAGAGCGGAACAGAGAGTCACCAGAGTGTTTTCCGCCATAAATATATATATATATATATAAAATGCCCTGTGATATATATTTTAAAAAGGGCAATTTTATTTTTGCAAATGATTTTTTTCTTTGATTGAAAATAGTGTTTTTGATTGAAGCAACTTTTTCTCGGATTGAATGATTTAGACACAAATGTCCTACCCATAATACGGCCCAGGCCAAACACACAAAGGATTGCTTCAATCAAAGAAAACAGTTTCAATGAAAAATTAAGAGATCAAATGCAAATTTCTGAGTCTCAAATATTTTTTCGCATTCAAACACTCTTTTTTTTTTTTTAATTATTGATTTTTTTTATTATTATTTTTGATTGAAGTCATTTTTCTTTTGAAAATATTTTGTTGTGTTTGAAGCAACTTATTTTTTGATTGAAAGATAAAGACACAAATGTCATAGCCCAAATGTGGCCCAAACGCAAAACTACATTACTTCAATCAAAAAAGTTGTTTCAACAAAAAAAAAAAAAAAAACTTGACTTGTAAAAAAAAAAAAAAAAAAAATCAAAGAAAAACGTTTTCAAATGCATTTTAAAGTTTCAAATTTATTTTTGCATTCAAGCACTTTTTTTTTATTGAAAATATATATTTTGATTGAAGCGCTTTTTTTTTTTTTTTTTAATTGAATATTAAAGACACAAATCAAATCTACCTCCATAATGCTCCGTATTAGATGAAATTAACGGCAGAGGTGCTGCCCGACCTTTCCCCCCCACTAGGGGACAGTACATGATCATGCATATATTACTGATAACCATGCATATTTTAACATACCTGTTATTGATAAACTGTTGCCTTCATTTAATATTGTGTTGACATAGCCAAGTGAGGGTGCATTATTTATGGGTGATATCATCACTCCTTCTTTCTATGGGAACTGCAATTACTTGTTTACTCTCACGCATCATCGGTTGAGTCAATGGAAATGTTTGTGTATCATATTGTCTTTCTGTTTGTGCTTAAGTGGATGTTTTAGGGGATTTTGTCTCGTCTCTCCTGCTGTTAAAGACACCCATTCATGTGTTAGCCTTTGATGAATGGCTCATTCTTCACAGTGGGGAGATGACAAGTGACACTCATGGGAAAAAACAGCCAGACCAGCTCTCTCTCCACCAAAAAGTGCCACATCAAATAACAGAAGAGCGCATTGGAGTCACTTTATTTCCTTCAAAGTCGATTGAGTTGCTTTACTTTGATGAATCACTTTACAAAATGTTCACTTGTTACTTTTGTGGGTCATTTACAACTCAGACGGAATAAAAGTGGTTTGTGTAGTTGATTTTTAGGATGAAAATGGAAGGCAAGAAGCTACACAAAAGAAAGTTGTCTTTACAATAGCGTACCGCACTAATGCTATTCTTAGACCATGACGTCGCCATCGTAACGCGGAAGTGGGAGATTTTCAACACGCCCTCGCATACAAATCATGGTAATTCTGTTTATTTTCTCCGGTAATCTTTCAAAAAAGAACATGCCGAGTAAACACTGCTGCCATGGAACTTATAGAAACGACTCTAGACATTAGGACATATAAAGGATGTTTTCTTCATACGTTTCCCGAAACCAAAAACTCGGGAGGAAAAAATGTGCAGAATGGATCAACTTGCGCGGACCTCCAAAAGACCAGTTTAACGCCAGCAAGGTGAAGCCATTCACATTTCAGATGCAGTAAACATTTTGTTGGAGGCCATGGTCCTTCAGAGGACGAAGAGGTAAGCCATTTTGATATATTTTACTTATTTTTTTAGTGTGACGTTTTGCCGTGCTACTTCTGACAATGAATGACTTAAAAAAAAATTAAAATGGTATCTGACTGCCACTGTTACCTTTACTGTTGTTAAAAAAAAAAAAAAACTTTAGTAAGGGGGAAGTGTAAATAGATTATAGAATTAAGATTTGCTATTAACAGTGTTGTTAATCTTACTTTAAAAAAGTAATTAATTACACTTACTAATTACTTCTCACAAAAATTGAGTTGGTAACTCAGTTACCTGAATGTAAGAGTAATTAGGCTACGTTCATACTACAGGTCTTAATGCACGAATCCGATTTTTTGTCATATCCGTTTTTTTGGCGTGCCCGTTCAGACTGCTTTTATCCATTGAGACCGTTCAAGTATTACGCATGCGCACTAATTCGCAGTCCGACACACGCTAAGCAAGAAGACCCGCATGCGCAGAAGCATCAAAACAAATGACACACGTCATCCGTCATTCCAGGGATATCATGTTTTGCTTTTCAAAAGGAGGACACAAATAACAGACATAAATAATCCCCGTTTAGGCTTATATTCAAAGTTTATATGGAACGATAGCATGCACGCACTGTCCGTGCACGTCACACACATATGGGCAGTTTGCCCCGACTCTCTCTCGGCCGTGTAAGCAATGTTGAAATATTGCTCACTTGTAACAGAGAAAACTGAGCATTCTCAGGCTTATCCTCAACCCATTTTTATTTTTTTATGACTGTTGTGAAGCCCAGCCCTTCCCCAAAAGCCGTGTTCACTGCAAGCTAGGCGCTAATAACGCACAGGTGCATCGCTACGGTAACGACTCTCTCGCTATTTGATGACGTAATTGCTGCATGAAATCCGATTTGCGGGACTGGACAGTACAGACCGCCGCAACAGTCTGGAAAAATGTGGCCCAGATCGGATTTAGACCACATACGAAAGTGACCCAGATCGGATTTGAAATGGTCCCGTTCTATGCGACTTGTCACGTTCAGACCGTCAAGTTAATGCCTCACTCGAGTCGGAAAAACACGAAAAAATCGGATTCGTGCATTAAGACCTGTAGTATGAACGTAGCCTTAGTTACTTGGCAAAGTAACTGGTGTTACCTTTAATGTTTTTTTTTTTTTCATTAAAAAAAACAATATAGTAACCTTTGCCATGGTTGTCAACAGACTAACAGGGGCCCGGCGACAAGAGACCATTACAGGGCACCCCCACCTCACCCCTGCAACCGGCTTGTCATGACAACATACACAGTACTTTAACGCTTGACAAGCAATGACAGTGTAAAATTTCAAATCATTTAATTTGAGATGGACAGTTAAATTTAACAGACCGTAATGTGATGTGACACAATATAAACAATTTCCATCTATTGTCCCATGTAGGCTACAATACAATATAACTGAGAGTGCTATGCCTGCCTGCTAAGCAACAAAACAGTATAACTAAACATGTGCCTGCCCCCTCCAAATCCCTGGGGTTATCAAGCCCTCAAAGAGTGATGCGCCTAGATTTTTTGACAACAGTCATTTATAACATCAGTGAAATCCAGTTTTTGAGCAAGCTCACGCTCAATTGAGAACATGGTGTTACCGGCATCCCCAACGGGCCGCTGTTCCGTACAATATGACCGGCTTTACCAATTTGGCGCAGACGAAGAGGTTGGCGAGCGTAAGGGGGTGAGATAAGAGCTGTTGAGAGTCGTTGCGCGGTAGCGCTGAGTTGAGTGGATATGAATCCCCTATTGTTAATAAAAGTTGCAGCAAAAAGCCATCCGACGTCTCTCTGCGTTTTTATGCACATCGCCACCTTCCTGAAGGAAGACCCGGAAGAACTGGCAACAAATTAGCTGTTAAGCCTGCTCTGTGATATGGTGGAGCGTAGGTAGATTTTTATTATTTTCATTTTACTGAAGGCTCGCTCTCCTCCAGCTGCAGTCACTGGCAAAGACAAGAAAATGCGTAGCACTTGAGCGCGCCAGAGTGGGGTCAAACCATTCTCTGCTAAGACGAGGGGGGGTTGTGCAAAAACAAAACAAAAAAAAAGGGAAAAAAATATACTGGAAATATTTGATATGTTTAAGTTTTTAAGTATATATTGAGTAGAACATAACATTTAATCAGACAATGATTTCAATATAAAAGAAATGTGTGAATGTTAAGTAAAATAAATTAAGAGTCATTCAGGGGCCCATATGGTCCTGAGGCCTGGGACAACATACCCGGTTGCCCCCCCCGTCGATGGGCTTGACATTAGCTATGTTTGGAAGTCATTTAATGTTGTGAATCAACCGTTAAAGTTGTTAAAATTGCTCCCGTTATTGCATTAGTTCCCTTTTGTCTACTTTCGACATGTGAAAGTTTTAAAACTGTTTCATCATTTAAAGATTGATTCAAGTCAAGATTTTGCCGATTTAGGAGTATTTTAGAAAAAAAAGTTACCTAGGTTCGCTAGCTAAGTCAACAACAGAGCCTTCCTGAGAAGTCTACTGCTTTAGATGGCGGCTGTTTACTAACGCCGGCCAGTCTATCATTTCGCATCTAGTTCTCTAAACATTTGCTAACGCCACCGTGTCTTTCATTTCGCATCTAGTTCTAATTACATGTGATATCTACCGTAGCATCATGTGGGCGTACTTTGTAGGCTATCGGCTACAGTCAGGTATTATTGGAGCCACCTAGCGTCGCGTTTGCAACGGCGTCACAACTCTCTTTCCTCCTCCTCTCTCGTCTCTGTGAGTCTGTGTCTGACTTTTGTCGCGTCATTTAACCAACGTAGTAACGCATAGTAACGCACACCTTTATACCCTCAGTAAGGGTAACGCCGTTACTAACGCCGTTATACTCTAACGCCGTTATACTCTAACACCGTTATAAGCAACATTGGTTCTTAATGAAAAAATTATAAGTGTTCGTTGGCTTTCACCGAGTAGCATTTGCGATCGCTACACAAAAATAGCAATGTAAATTGCTCCCAAGAACGGTCAGAGACGTTAGACAACCAGAGGATATAATATTTAAGAAAGACAGGGCATATGGTGGTAAAGGATAGATAATTGAAACAGGAGAATGTCATTGTCAGTGGCGTAAGAAAAAGGTGTCGATAAAAAAGGTAAGGCTAAGCTTAGGTCGGTTCGGCTCTTTTTCCCGTCTTTTCCAGCCTTCGACACTCAAGCCATCTCTTTAACTGAACATTTGTATGTTCTTACACATCTTTACCAGTGAATTTGGCACCAGGGACATCATTTTCGGACAGAATATGTAGGTTTAGCTCATGAAACATCTCGTTCGTACACTATTTCCATTAATTTACTACTGGGGACAAACGGGAGGTTCCCCTGCCTAGCCACAATTGCTAACGTCATGTATATTAATGAGCAGAAGTGACGTGTTGCTTGCGGTACGCCACTGAATGATCATGTTTCACTGAATTGACAGTGATACACATCCAATCCAATTTGACTGGGAGGCTGGTAGCGATAGTGCGATTGCTGCCAGCCCCACAGTCAAATTGCACTGGACGTCTATTGCCGTCAATGGCAGCCCATGAGTTGTAAATACTGTAAAAATAATGTATACTGTCAAATGAACAACAAACTTCAGTAAAAAGAATGACATTTTAACTGTTGTTTTACAGCAAACAACTATAAGAAGCATGCATTTGTAACCACATTGTGTTGCTTTTCTAATCATATCCCCCTTTGCAAGTGTGGTTTCAACCTAAGCTTTCAGCATGGCAGTCGAGCGTGCTGACTACGGTGCTAATAGCCTTGTTTAGCTTCAGCTGCTAGCATGGACTTCTAAGTTCTCAGGGTGTAAAGTTTTCCAAACTTTCTACACATAAAAAACATGTTTTAACTAGTCTTTAGAAGCTTAAAGGGATCCTCTATTTTTAGGACAAGTAATTCTTAAAAGATGAATGTTAGTATGAGTTATAATAATTTGATATTAAAACCCCTCTTAATGTTTTTGTTTTAATAAAGTTTGTAAAATTATTTTAAGTGATAGGTCGCCATTCTTGTTACGTCGCAGTGCGTGACGTTACCGGTCCCGTTGCCGAAATTCCAGCGTGTCACTCGTTAGCTTTCCCAACATGTCGTCAGTTCTACCCTTCCTATTTGAACCAGATCTGAAAAGTGAAGAGCAGGACAGCACTGTCGGTCGTTCACAAGACGAGCTTCAGGGAAAAATGTGTGCAGCAAATACAGATAAGACAAAAGTTGGGCAAAACTGGTGATGCGAGAGAGTGCTTTTAGGAACTCCGGTTGGGAGCGAGAGTGTATCCTGTTGGGAACGCCGGTTTTCTTAGCAGATATTCAAGGTAAGCATATTGCGTTTTCAAACTTATCCCAATATAATTATGTAGATTGTTAGCATCCAGAGCTGTCGTGTGCTTTACAAATAGTACAGGCCAAAGAGCACACCTTGTGTAATTCATGTCTTGTACATTGTAACGCGTGGTAGCTAGGATACGTGTATAAAATGCTTTGGGGCTGTTTTTCTGCAAAGGAACCAGGACGACTGATCTGTGTAAAGGAAAGAATGAATGGGGCCATGTATGGAGAGATTTTGAGTGAAAATCTTCTTCCATCAGCAAGGGCATTGAAGATGAGACGTGGCTGGGTCTTTCAGCATGGCAATGATCCCAAACACACAGCCAGGGCAACAAAGGAGTGGCTTTGTAAGAAGCATTTCAAAGTCCTGGAGTGGCCTAGCCAGTCTCCAGGTCTCAACCCCATAGAAAATCTGAGGAGGGAGTTGAAAGTCCAGGTTGCCCAACGACAGCCCCAAAACACCACTGCTCTAGAGGAGATCTGCATGGAGGAATGGGCCAAAATACCAGCAACAGTGTGTGAAAAGCTTGTGAAGAGTTACAGAAAACGTTTGTCCTCCGTTAATGCCAACAAAGGGTACATAACAAAGTATTGAGATGAACTTTTGGTATTGACCAAATACTTATTTTCCACCATGATTTGCAAATAAATTCTTTAAAAATCAAACAATGTGATTTTCTGGGGTTTTTTCCCCACATTCTGTCTTTTTAACCATGTTGACAATTACAGGCCTCTCTAACTATTAGTGGTTGACTAAATACTTTTTTGACCCACTGTATATCAGAGCAATTTTTCGAATTTATGCATCAGAGTGCTTCAGTAACTGAAAATGATTCAATTTCATAATGATTTTATACTGTGATCCGTACGGAGACGGTAGTGGTGACATCACTACACTCCTTTCCTGTTCTTGCTCTTCTCCAACGTGGATTCGAAACTACAAACCTCATTTTGGCAGTCAAGAGTGCCGGCTATTAAGCTTCTGAAGACTAGTTAAAACATGTTTTTTTATGTGTAGAAAGTTTGGAAAACTTAAAAGTCCACGTTAGCAGCTGAAGCTAAACAAGGCTATTAGCACCGTAGTCAGCACGCTCAGGTGCCATTAATACAGGTAACGAGTGGAGCCTCGTTAGAGGAAGTTAGACCTCTTTGACAGGCAGGAATCTTGCTTGTTTGTAGGTGACCAAATAGTTATTTTCCACTCTAATTTGCAAATAAATTCTTGAAAAATCAAACAATGTGATTTTCTGTTTTTTCCCCACATTCTGTCTCTCATGGTTGAGGTTTAACCATGTTGACAATTACAGGCCTCTCTAATATTTTCAAGTGGGAGAACTTGCACAATTAGTGGTTGACTAAATACTTATTTGCCCCACTGTATCACCATTTCGATATTTTGTCTCACCCTTAGTGTGTAAATAAGACTAGAACAACACTGGCTGTGAGAGAGCATTGCAGTGTTCGGCCTTGTTATCCTTTCAAAAGCCTCCACGTTTTGATCAGACACTCAAATCTGGCAGAAGATGGACTTTCACAGCCAGTGGGTAAAAGTAGCGGTCAGTCAAGCTGACGCCGCTGCCATACACGCCTTGTTGACATGTCAGTCAAGAGGCCAGACCTAAAGACATACAGCCAGTGCCGGTGCCAGCCATTCAGATGTACGATGTGTGAAGGGGTAAATGTTTTACACTGTGACTGTTAGTCTCATTTCCTGGGCGGAGAGCTCTGCGCTCGATTAGACGACTAACAGGAAAAAGAAAAAAGTTCGAAAGCGAGAGGAGGAGAAGGAGGAGGGTGGGGTGAAAAGTTAGCTGAGCTCACAAGAACCCACAAATCACTTTGTCACCAGCAAGCTGTGACAAGCAGAGGCAAAAAGTTAAAAAAGAAAAAGAGGCGTGTAGAAGGGAGCTGTGTCACAGGGAGGCGGAGATGCAACAAAACTGAGGTGGAAAGAAAACTCATGGATAGAGTGGGGACTCGGATGGACCGCCAGTGCTGCTGCTGAGTCTGGAGGAGAAGGTCTAGAGGAGAAGGTGTGTCAAATTTCTGAACATTTTTAGCCTTTACAACAGAGGATGGACATGAAAAGTTTCTGCGGGTCACGTGCCGCTGGTTCTCAAAAAGGGAGATCACTTTCATAATGGCTTCAACGTCAGCTTGTGAGTGACTTTTAAAATATACTTCACTGTTTGTTTCGGGTCTCCGAGTTCAGCCTGATCGGACGTGACTGTCTGTTGAATAGTCCCGAGTGTCGTGTTAACATGTGTTGAACAGCAGAGGAAGTGGTGTTTTTGCTTGGCTGAGTGTGTCAAAAAATGTAAAGAGAAACTGCCTTGCTGAGTCAGGGGCTTCCAGTAGCCCGCCCTCCAGAGGACCCAAATGTTAGGAGCTATTCAGTCCTGAACCTCCGAGACTCTTCACACTGCTTTAATTGTTCTACCCGAACGTAAACACTTGGCGTCACTCGCACCTTTCCGCCGGTGATTCACCTTATCCGAGGCCAGCCGGGAGAGAAGCGAGGAGGCCCAGGCACATCTCCAGCTGCGAGCCATGAAGCTGGCCCTGCTGATCGCTGTGGCCGTCTACGCAGTGGCCCGGGGGAGCAGCATGTCCACATGCAAAACTCTAGACTTGGAGATGGTGAAGAAAAAGCGCATCGAGGCCATCAGGAGTCAGATCCTCAGCAAGCTGCGTCTGCCCAAGGAGCCTGAAAAGGACCAGGAGGGAGACGAAGAGGGGATCCCTTCCACGCTGATGTCGCTTTACAACAGCACCACAGAGATGCTGAAGGAACAGCAAGCCCAGGAAGAGACGTACATCTCCAGCGAGCAAGAAGAGGAAGAGTACTTTGCTAAGGTGCTGCACAAGTTCAACATGACCAGTGAGTACCAACTCGTTCTTTACGCCAAAGGTGTCAAAATCCTCTTTAGTGCGGGCCTGGATGTTAGTTTCTTTTGGAACAGCCTTATTAACTTTCATCTTAGTCTTTTGGACCGTAATACTTATTCATCTTAGTCACATTTTAGTCATTTCTAAATGTGTGTCTAGTTTTAGTTGATGTTTACTCAAAATGTTTTACTCCAAAAATAAATACATAAAGGTTTCCAACTATTTCAAATGAACATTGACAGACGAGCACATATTTGAGCATCTACATGGACAAAGCCAACTTTGTTATGATACACATTCAGCAGGAAAACAGTACATTATTTTTCAATATATACCCACCTCGACGCCATGAACTGTATGTAAAAAACGTTGTCCAAGAGGACGCTCTCTGTTAGCATTAGGCTAATGCGAACCTGAATCCTACGCTAACGTTACGAGTTAGGCCTGAACGATATTGATAAAAACTATTGTTGCGATATTTTTGGTGTTTGCGATATATTGCGATATTATAAAAAATGTATATAAATTTTTTTAAATAAATTTTCACTAGATGACTTGAATAGCTGTTTGGAAAGACTTTGGATGACTCACCATCACCACAGTGTACAGTGATCCCTCGTTTTTCGCGGTTAATGGGGACAAGAACCCGCCGCGATAAGTGAAAAACCACGAAGTAGCGCCCCCCCCCATTTTTTTTATTTTTATTTTTTTTGTGTGTGTTTTTGTGCTTAATGTAGTTATTCAGATTTAGCATTGGAAAGAGATACATATAAGACATGTTTTTTTCTCACTTTTCCCCCAAAGTGATTTAAAAAATGTATATGAATAAAAGGTTTTTAAGCACTTCAAATGTCATAATTATGATCAGTTTTAAACATAACTGTCCAACCAAATCATTTTTGAACAAGAATAAAGTACTGCAGTAGATAAATGCTTGGCTTTATTAAATGCTTCTGTTTATCTACCTTAGCTGTGATGGTTGGAGTGACATGTAGAAATTTCAAACTCCTCATGATCACTTCTGGCATTTATACGTCTCCAACGTCTCCACACACACACACACACACACACACACACACACACACACACACACACACACACACACATTCATTCCAGCGCGGCTTCCTTGCAGAAACTGTTTAACAAGTTAAACGATGATTGACAGATTGCTGCCCGGCTTCTTTGGCCAGATCAAAGCCATCGTTAACTTTAATAAGCAAGTGCACAGTGACAGAGGAACAAAGGGCTGGGAGAGGGAGGGTGTGATGCTGTGCGCAGAGCAGAAAGCAAGGCGTATGTGGAAAAAAAAAAAAAAAAACTATCGCACGTGCTTGCGATGGGACTATCGTGCGCGCGCGCATCGCAATGGCGATGTTTAAACGATATATCGTTCAGGCTTACTACGAGTTACAGTTAGTGTGTGATGATGTGATGATCACTCAGCACAGACCTTTAAAGGCTGAAGCAACATTGCATATTCTCTCTTGCAACATATGAAAAGAATCTTACTGTGTGTGCTTCAAAACAAGCAAGCCTGGCGAGGACGCTGGTGAGTTTGGGGGGGGGGGGGCAGCACGTCACATTTATGTCAACACCAGATACTGATGCGATTGAGGATAACTACACATAAAAACGTCACACAATGTGTGACAAAATGTCTCGTCAGGGCATTCGTCTCGTTGTGTTTTAGTCTCCCAAACACGTTTTTAGCTCGTTAGCGTCTCGCCACGGAAAAATTGTTCGTCTATGACAGGGGTCGCGTTAACCGAATATTTTCCGTCGTTGACCGGTTTTTTAAAACGGTGCCGGAAAAAACTGAAGTCCGTCCGTCATTTTGACAGGTTGCAATTCACACCCCAGATCACAGGGTGGCGAGTGAGCATATTAATTAGCTATTGTCTCTCTTAATGCATGACGTCATTGGCTATTCTGGTGATTGGGTTTTGTATAGTTGCCTCTTTTTCTTTGGGGGCGGAGTTGTTGTTTTGTTGGTGTTGTTGGTGGTAAGCAGAGTAAAAAGAGGGAGAAAAATACCACGACTTCCGTGTCTAATTTTTCGCCGCCAAGCAAGCGTTACAATATTAATTAAAAATGAATGAAAACTAAATGCTATTGAATATGTCATCATTATCATTTTAAAAATTTAAGTGACGGGTAAAAATAGATTATGACCGGATTTTTATGACCCTGTCAGTCAAAATGACAGACAACGAAAATGTCTAGCGCAACCTCTGGTCTATGAAATATTTTCGTTATAGTCATTGATGACAAAAACAACACTGCTTTGGAAGCAAGGGTGTAGGTTTGCATAGGGATAGTAGAGACCTACTGTAACACGAAATTAAGTGATTAAGTGAATTATTTTCATTATGTTCAAAGTTATACACTCCTGCGACGAAGATTAAGTCGACAAAAGGAGGGTGGCGGACACGGCCTACCATCGGTCCTCATCTATCCCCTATCCTCTGGATCGAATCAACGGAATAAACTAATTACTGAATTATGAACTAATCTACTGAATCTAATCATCATAACAAGCACATTGCCACAATCGACAATGGACTATTGGAAAAATAAACAGAGGGGATGGTTATTATAGAAAAAAAAAAAATTGTAATCACTACGAAATCTGAATGTCAAATATTGATATTCGATATTTACTGCGTCCTTTATGGTATACTGGGGACGGGTTTCAATAAGCTTCGGCTTCTCCCGTCAGCCCTTTTCTTTTCGGGTTGAATTAATTGCTAACACATAAGTGAAAAAATGAGTGAATAAATGCTGTATGTTTGGATTTGTCATGCCTGAAGGGAAAATAAATAAATAAAAATAAATGAAATAAATAAATAAATACATTTACCCCTTTTCACTTGCTGAATGCGCCCCCCCCCCCCCCCCAAAATGTATGTTTGATTGGCTGATGACTTGACCCACCCTCGACAAACACACTCACACAACCCCGACAGAAATACACGTCGACAACACGCCGCCTACTCCACCCCTCCTCCCGGAGGGATATCGGAAGTTTTTATTGACCAGCAGCAGCCACTAACGCCAATGTTGTGAAGGTGGGATGGGAAACACACCATTAATTTTGCTACTGAAAGTTCGACCTGCATCAGAGTTATCAAAGCATTAAACTCTGTGAACTTGCTAACCTGCACAACTCTCGTCGGAAACTGCTTAAAGAGAAGTGTCCTTCTGTTTGTGTTTTCTGCTGCTAACGTTAATTAAACTGAGAGAAATGAATGTAGTGAACCCTGCTGGAAACTATAGAACTAGAAAAACGTGAGCAAGAAGCTGCTTAGAGAGGGACGAGTGCTGCATAACCTCATTTGTTGCTCACACAACAAAACATACACACAACATAATCATAATTAACTATGTAGCTACATAATTTTTCAGTTTTTTTTTTTTTTTTTTTTAATGCCACAAGCTACCCACACTAGCGTTGCGATTGACTGGTCGATTGTAATCAACGTAGTGAGCACCCTTGATTTAGCATATCAGTTAATTAGGTTCATATTCGTGAGGAATGTAGCCCTTCCGGTCAAAAAATGTAGATGCAGGTTATCCTGTTATATCGTCCCTACCAATGTTGAGACCAAACCTACGCCCTTGTTTGGTAGATACATTATGGCTAGGTTCATGCTGCAGGTCTTAATGCACGAATCCGATTTTTTCGTATTTTTCCGACACGAGTGAGGCATTAAACTTGACGTTCTGAACGGAACAAGTCGCACAAAGAAGTGGACCATTTCAAACCAGATCTGGTCGATTTCGTATGTGGTTTAAATCTGAACTGGGCCACATTTTTCCAGAATGTGGCGGTGGTCTGAACTGTCAAGTCTCCCAAATCGGAATTCATGCAGCAATTACTTCAGCAAAGAGCGAGAGCGGCAGGCAGTATGCCAGCATTAGCGTTAGCGCCTAGCTTGCCTTGAATGTGCCTTATTGTACCAAATTTAGGGTAATTGTTTAACGACACGGTTAATAACTCTCAGAATCCTTTTTTGTTCAGTCTTAATAGAAAATGTCATCTTTTATAGTTTTCTTTATATACTTATTTTAAAGGGGAGAAAAGTCTCTTTTTAATAGATTGTTTTTATTTAATAAAAAAAAAAAAAAGGGAAAACGGTAAATGTTTTATTTCTCATTTAGACAGTACATTTTTAACAAACAAAGGGGGAGAAACAAAATATATTCTCATTTTTAGTTTATTTTGTTAATTAAAAAACAAAATAGGAATAAAAAAAGGAAATTGTCTCCACAACCTTTTGATTTATTTGAAAATTTTACAGTAGGCCTACCGTATTTTTCGGACTATAAGTCGCACTGGAGTGTAAGTCGCATTTTTGGGGGAAGTTTGTTTGATAAAATCCAACACCAAGAACAGACATGTCATCTTGAAAGTAGGGGCGTCAAACGATTAAAATTTTTGATCGAGTTAATTACAGCTTAAAAATTAATTAATCGCAATTAATCGCAATTCAAACCATCTATAAAATATGCCATATTTTTCTGTAAATTAATTTTCGAATGGAAAGACAAGATGGATATATACATTCAACATACGGTACATAAGGACTGTATTTGTAGTTTATAACAATAAATCAACAAGATGGCATTAACATTATTAACATTCTGTTAAAGCGATCCATGGATAGAAAGACTTGTAGTTCTTAAAAGAAAAATGTTAGTACAATTTATAGAAATTTTATATTAAAACCCCTCTTAATGTTTTCGTTTTAATGAAATTTGTAAAATTATCAATCAAAAAATAAACTAGTAGCCCGCCATTGTTGATGTCAATAATTACTTACACAATGCTCATGGGTGGCTGAAGCCTATAAAATCAGTCGCACCCAAGCGCCAGCAGAGGGCGGCAAAACTTCATAAAACACAATTAACAAGTGGTGTTTCACTGTACCGTCATTTAAATCTGTCTGAGCGGGTAATCTGCGTTAATTGCGTCAAATATTTTAACTTGATTAATTAAAAAAATTAACGCCCTTTAACGCGATAATTTTGACAGCCCTACTTGAAAGGCAATTTTTCTTTTCGGTGCCATTTCGTTAAGCCCTTCTCAGTTGTTTTTATAAGTTACTGCCAATGTTGAAACAGGCCCTGAGTGCCCTCTTGCAGTTTAGTATGAAAATAACATGTGAAAGGATAAAATAATGTGTTAATAATTTCACACATAAGTCGCACCCCGTGCCAAACTATGAAAAAAATATTCTCTCATTTCTTTAGTTCTCTATCTTTCATTGACGACAACATAAATTTCATTTAAATTGCATTTCACCGACAGTGACAATGCGGGCGGGATCTGGCACTTGGGCCTCAAGTTTGACACCTGTGCTTAATACTGTTAATCGAATAGCGGGAACTCTGAAAGATTATTTAGATTCAAGATCAGGTTTTTGATCCAACTTGGTCAAACACAAATCTCAGTAAACTCAGATCCTGATCAAATTATACGTTTTTTTTTCCTCACAGCATATTTTTGGATTGCTCCACAAAGTTTCATGAAGAGCAGGTGTGTGTGTGTGTTTTTTTTTCTAGTTAAAATATAATTTTCACAGTGGTGCCTTGGCAATGTTGAAATCTTTTGTTCCCTATCAGTGTTTAATAGTCAAATAAAAATGTAAAAGCGTGCCAGCCACATGTCTTCATGGAGTATGTGGTTGAATATTCGCATTTTTACGCAACATCTCATGTCAGATGGCTCCGATTCAAAGGCAATTTAGCCCATTAGCAATCTTCTGATCTCCACCCAACATCTCCAGGCAACAAGAAGTCTTCCAAGATCACACGCTCTACACGTTAGCACCACCAAGCATCTGGCCTCAAAATCTTTCACCATAAACACATCTTCATTTGTTTGTATGCGTCACGGTACGCCCGTGTTCGCCTCCCTTCTCCATCACTTCAAAAGCAAGACTCCATCCAGAAGGAGAACAAAGGAGCTTTTAAAATGATTTTTTTTTTCTCACCGGGTATGGAAAATGAAGACATGATGTCCACTTTTTCACTATTGCATTCTTTCATTCCTTCTTTCATTTTCTCCTGAGGGATTGGGGGGTTTCCTGTAACTCGAGTGTTGGGTTCTCCCTTGCATATCCTATCACTTTTTCAACATCTTGGCTTTTTATGGGCCCTTTCCATATAACCTCTCTTCTCGGAGGTGGCCAAGGAACCCACACTCTACAGGTACAAATATCTGTTCCAGAATTGAAGGAAATTTTGGCCTAAAATTTCTTGGAAAAAAAGCATTCACTTGTTTGGTTTTCGGCTACATAATCATCTTAGGCGGAGTCTGACTTTTGGGGCACAACATGTTTATGACCCCGAAACGCAGCGTCAGCCATAAAATTAGCCTACACAAATATTTATAATAATAAGTTGACAATGAGCGTTTTTTGTTTCCCATCATTCTTGAGGGGAATTCTAAAGGCTGCCTAGGCAATATTTTTCGCCAAGATCGTCAACCATTGAATATGGTACGCCCGCCGGTGTCCTGCCAATGTAGTTACCCCAGTCAAAAACTGTATCCCCTGGGTGAAGCCATATGGAGATAGATTTGTGTCTTTATTATTCAATCAAAAAAAAGTTGCTTAAATAAAAACAAAGTTGCTTCAATCAAAATATATATTTTCAATCAAAAAAACGTCTCTTCAATCAAAAAAAAAATGTGAGTGAAAAAATAAATTTGAAAGTAAAAAAAATGCATTTGAAAGCTATTTTTCTTTGAATTTTGGGGGGGGGTTCAACCAACTTTTTGGATTGAAGTAATGTTGATTTGTGTTTGGGCCATTTTTTGGCTAGTACATTTTGGTCTTTATTATTCAATCAAAAAATAAGTTGCTTCAAAAAAATATATTTTCAAAAATAAAAATCACTTCAATCAAAAAAAGAAAAATTTCAATCATAGAAAACGTTTTTGAATGCGAAAAAAATATTTGAGTTGCATTTGAACACTTAATTTTTCATTGAAAAAGTTTTATTTGATTGGACCAATCCTTTTTGTGTTTGGCCCATATTATGGGTAGGACATTTGTGTCTAAATTATTCAGTCCCAAAAAAAGTTATAATAAATAATATTAATAATTATATAATATAATAATTTTCAACACAGAAAAAAACATTTGAAAAATAAAATTGCCCTCCCCTATTTTTTTTTTTTTAATTATATGCAAAGTAAATGATATGGAAACCGTTTAAGGTGCTAGTCACATGATCTGTTCGAAAAATAATTTTGGCCCATTATAAAAATATATTTTATTGTTCATTTCCTTCATTTTTGTTGCAGTTTTATTGCTTTACAACTTTTATATATATATATATATATATATATATATATATAGGAAAGTAAATTTCAAGCAATGACACTTTTCGGCCACCAGGGGGGCCCTGGCCCAACTGCCCCCCCCCCCTTAAAATCCGCTTATGACATTCCTCCCTAATAGGTAATTAACTATCAAAAGTTTGAATAAACAGTTCAATCTTGGCTAAACTTAGCTAAAGTGGAAGCCCACTAACTTTTTTAGCTAGCAAGAGGACAAGCTTTCTTAAGTCCTGTCTTTTAATTTTCATCTTTGTCTTAGTCTTTTGGCCGAAATTACTTATTATTATTATTAGGTGAGTAGTAGTGCTGTCAAATTTATCGCGTTAACTAATTAATTAATTAGGTAATTAATTTTTTTGAATTAATCACGTAAAAATATTTGACGCTTTTAATGACCCGCTCATGCATTGCCTCAAACAGATTACAATGACGCCTTTTTTTGCACATTCAGAGCTAAGAGGCAGAGAAAGGCGAGGACACAGGAGTTCATTGGACCGCGCCGTTTATTGGCATAAGCTTCAGCACCTCGTTCACAACAAATATAAGTATCATTTAGTGAAAGCGCACTACAAAAATAATATTCCTATCTCTCAAAAAAAAAAAAAAAAATGTTGAAAAAAAGAAAAGCGC
The DNA here is from genome assembly GCF_030265065.1 of Corythoichthys intestinalis. Lineage (NCBI taxonomy): Eukaryota > Metazoa > Chordata > Actinopteri > Syngnathiformes > Syngnathidae > Corythoichthys > Corythoichthys intestinalis. Next base: position 11,931,705 of record NC_080400.1, read on the forward strand.
TCAATGCAAAGAGAACTGCCATTCCCAATCAAAACAGCTATGTAAAATATACATAAAACTTACACAGACTTTGGTCAAACTCTATTCAAACATTTCGTTTAGCTCAACAAATACACTGGATGGCCATATTTAGTCACAATATACAAACGATCAGAGGTCTCGTACGTTTTGAAGCCAGCACTCAAATGACCGTGGATAGACCAGTTAACTGGGAACTACGGCGTCAGTCAAGGGACAAAACACACTCATTGGCTTGATTTCTAAGTAATTTAAAACTCGCCATTGACACCTTGTGGTGTATTTCAATCACTACCTTACGTAGGTAAAGACACTGTGGAAGACTGCGGGAGCCTATGTGACGTAACTACTAGGCCTGTCGCATTTTAGTGTGCGATTATTCACATAAATTGCGAAATGCGATATTATTGCAATAGCGGAGGCGCTCACACGTCAACAACACCGGCGTGCCGTAGATGGTCCGCAGTCACTCCGGAGCACTGACGCGGCCGGTACACGTTGAACAATAGGATATAATGGGAACGATTGGCTCGAGCGCTAGTTTTTGCCGGACCTGGAACGAAGATGCATTTTGCGCAGTTGGTAACAAGGAATCCGAACTTTTAACAGCACGTCTGCCGCACGCGCGCACGTGAGGCGATAAATCGCAGCGGACAAATTACCGCCTTTTTTTATTTATCGTGCGATAAATGGAATTATTGCATATTGTGACAGGCTTAGACGTAACCGCTACTAGTTTATTTTTTGATTGAAAATTTTACAAATTTTATAAAAACGAAAACATTAAGAGGGGTTTTAATATAAAATTACTATAACTTATACTAACATTTATCTTTTAAGAACTACAAGTCTTTCTATCCGTGGATTCCTTTAACACTTTTCTTTCAAATCTTAATATCTGAACATTTAAATATGTAAACTAAAGTGCAATCACATTTGTAAATGAATGGCTTCTGGCATTTGAAAGGTAAATAAACCAATCTATTGTGATAAAACAAAAAAAAAATGCAATAACTGCATGAACCATAAGTGGTTCGCTTAGGCCTGGGGAGTCAAGTTCAGCATTCACTTCAATGATATCTGGCGCCATCTAGCGTCATGAATGGGTATAATGTCTAGACCCCGAATATAAGACGACCGCCACTTTTTCAGTCGTATTTCAATGCAAAAAAAAAAAAGAAAAAAAGTCTTATATTCGGGCCTATACTGTAAGTTGGGACAAAATTGAAAACAATCATCTTATTCTGATCATATGCATAACGGGTTACTATAGACCCTACCCACCGAAGTCACAAAATCACGTGCTCGCTGTATGGTTCCGCCCACTTGTCCGTCATTTTGTGTCTGTATTATCAATGGTCTCAATTGATCGAGCAATTTATAATGCATTTCATGGAAGACCCGGTGCTTTCGGATGCCGTAAACTCACTTGATGCGTTGCATAAAAGGCGTTATGTGGAAAAGCTTCAGTTTATCCATTCGCCAGATCCATATTTGATGCCTAAATCGATGTTTTTCGACCCGCTGTCTCCGCTGTATTTGCCTGACATCTGCTAGCTACCCTGAACTGTACAACTATCTTTTCCACACAAAATCAGCCTATTCTCACGTAAGTTTGAAAAACTTTAAGAGCTTGGAGGCTTATAAATACTTCGTTGCTGGTTGGGAGAAACAGGTCCTCGTCCACGAAAATTCGGCAGGAATCTATCTTGTGCTTGGAAAGGTGAGTTACGAAATTTTCAATTCAACATCTTTTGTTACTGCTAACATCCACTGTCAAGTCTAATGTATTTCATGTCGTTTGTCAATGGAGTTAGGGCTTTTAATGTTTATATGGTTTAGCGATAGCACTCTCACTACATACATACGTGTATGTTGTCGGCGATTAGCCTAGCAATGATCTTAATTGTGGTTGTCAGCCCAAAACCCTCTAAATATATATAAAATGCATCTTACCAGATATAAAATGACTACTACATAATCTGTGGTAATCGTTTGGAGCCCAGTTTTCTCGTCGAATTGCAGCAGCCCATCTCGCTCTCCTTCTCCGGGTCTCTCGGAATCCGGTAGAACTTCAAGTCTCTCCGTCTTCTCCCTCTATCTTCTCTGTTATTGCAACCGACCGCCACACACGCCTTCACCATTTTGATTATTAATGTTAACCAGCAGAAAAACACGTCGTAAATAGGAGGAATGTACGTAGCCGTAACAGGGAAACATGATGTGTTGACGGACAATTGGGCGGCACCAGTCAAGAGGAAGGAGTTGTGACGTCACGTGGGTAGGGTCTATAAGGTAGAAGGAGACATTCAATCCTATTGTAATCTGCACATTACTCAGACCACTATTCCATTTATTGAATTTTTTAAATCTTTTTTTTTCATTCTTGTTTTTGCACAAATGACACTTCTAATTTTAGGACTATTGCGCTGTTCCTGTGTTGCACGTCTAGTATTTCAGTCCAAGCAGGCTATAATTTCTCACTTATTGCCCCAGAGCAGGGGTGGGCAATTAATTCCACAAAGGGCCGCAGTGGGTGCGGGTTTTTGTTGCAACCCATTAAGAGGACACCTTTTCACCAATCTGCTGTTTTACAAGTGCAATCAGTCGATTGCAGTCAGGTGCTTCTCATTTCTGCTGAAACCGCATTGGTTAAACTATCTGTGCTGGGTCAGTTGGAACAAAGACCAGGACCCACTGCGGCCCTCGAGGACCGGTTTGCCCACCCCTGCCCTAGAGTGTATGTTTTCCTATTTATTTTCATTACAATACATATTTTTATACTGGAATGCCAAGTCAAATTTCGTTGTTGACAATGTTTTTTGCTGACAATGACAATAAAGTTCTATTCTAATTCTATTGTAGTCTATTCTATTCAAAATTCGATTGGTCGCCAAGCGCCATTAATGGCACTGAAAAATGAACATTCACGGCTAGTTTTCCCAGTTTAAATGAATTGGACGTCTATTGCAGTCAATGGCGTGCAATGTGTTAAATACGATGAAAAAAAAAAATCAACTTTAGAGTGTTACTGAGGGGCGTGAGCAGTGTAGTTCTGTTTTTATTCATTTTAGTTGCATACCTGTAAAAGCAACACTATGTAACTTTTCAACCTTTATAAAATGTTTTCATGCCATTTGTGACTATATGTTGACTGACAACTAGTTGAATGACACCTCTTTTATATCTTGAGGGGGTCTGTATCGCTTTCACCTGCACTAATTAACTTTGAGGAGGGTGGCAGGAACCCTGCCACACATAAAAAAACTACAAATTTGCTGACTGCTTTACAGTATACATTACTTCCCCCTTTCCCTATTCATTATAAAGACGGAAGTCGATGCTAATGCTTTCGCACGGATAACAGATGACGAAAAAGTTTTGTCTGAGGAAGAAAAAGAAAGGGAGGCTACAAGATATACAGAATAAACATTGGCCCGGCTTTCACTCGCTGGCAACCCCCCCACACCCAACCAAACTCGGTCGGGTAGGAGAGTTAGCTACACTAAGCCACACGGTTGCTAACCATCATATGCTATTGTTTAGCCATAACTGGATTCATTACCTTATTACTTTCCATCCTTAACACAGCCACTGGAAACACAAATGTTGTTTAAGCCATCTGCAGGTGACTATCATGATTTTATGACACTATGCAGGTGTGCGCTGCCGCTGGTCCTCATGGGAAAGTCTTCCTTAAAGCAAAACACTACCGCCTTTTGTCCACCAGCGTCGCTAAAATTGACCAAAACTGAAAAGGTAGCAAGTGTTGTTTTAACAACAATCTATTCATTCTGCAATGTATTTATCATAATATAAAAATATATGAAAACAATACAATAACTATTGAAAATAAAAATATAAAAATATGGCGGAAAACACTCAGTTGACTTGAAGTTCCGCTCTAAGATACCCAATTTGGCCAAATTTCAAAATTATCCTATATGCATGTGTGATACATCATTGGAAAGCTTAAAATCCCAATTTTCTGGGGGAAGAAAATTTTGAACAGGAAGGCATTTTCAAAATAATTTTTTTTGAAACCCCTAAACCAGGGGTCCCCAAACTACGGCCCGCGGGCTGAATACGGCCCGCCTCCACATTTGGTCCGGCCCCCTGAACAATAGCAGAGAGCATTTAGAATTTTTTTTTCTTTCTCAATGGTGTTATTTATTTCCTGGCCTTTTCTGTGAAGAACTCAGAGAGGGTTATTTGGTTATTATCTATTTAATTAATAGTGTTTTTATTATATTATATTATATTATATTATTATTTTATTTGCTTTTGTTCCGTGAAGAATCCAGAAAGGGTTATTTGATTGTGGCTTTCTGAAAAACAATACATTTTTACATTTAGGCACTCCTGCAATCATCACACTTTTTCTGTTACAAACTGACCCCGGCCCCTCATCAGAGAAGGGAAAAGTTATGTGGCCCTCACAGGAAAATGTTTGGGGGCCCTAAACCATAACTCGAGATGAGAGCATGAGAGAGCATAATTAAAGACGCCATGATTTTAACGAAATAATATCGTAGACTTACCTTGTTTCAATCCAAAAACTCAGGACTTTTAGGAGATTTTATGGATTAAACACGGTAATATAACAGAGGTCGCAATGCAGAAATCGCAGACATCAAGAAGTTGTCAAGATTTTCTTTTTCAATTATTTATCCTTTAAACGTTTTTTTTTTCCTTCCAATTTTTATTTGTTTGGATCAATTATGTATTTATCATCTAAAATATTGGGGACAATGCAACAGTAACAAAAATAAAACAACAAAACAATTAAGCGATGGTTATGAGGTAGATATCCGTGACCTATTTACAGACACTATTTTTTTTTCATTGTGACGTAATTTGTCTAAAAGTTTAAAATATGCAAAGTGAATATTTTATTAAGTCGATTTTTTGGTTTTTTTAAAACTAAATATTAGACATCAATTAATGATTCCAAGCTAAAAATGATAGACATTTTGAATAATAAATATAATTACTTACATTCTTTTTATGGCTGTGTTGAAACAAAAGCGGTTGCGGGCTGTCTGTAAATAGGGGTCTCCTGGGTAAAACGGACAAATTAAAAATAGTTCATGGACTTAATGCACCATGAAACTGCTATGGCAGCATATAGACCTATTGTTTATCTGTAAACGGGGGTCTCCAGGGTAAAACAGACAAATTAAAAATAGTTCATGGACTTAATGCACCATGAAACTGCTATGGCAGCATATAGACCTATTGTTCTATCTGTAAACGGGGGCCTCCAGGGTAAAACAGACAAATTAAAAATAGTTCATGGACTTAATGCACCATGATTGATTAGCTGGCCGCTAGCATGAAAGGGTTTACTTTATAATACATAATAAATAGGGGTGTAACGGTACACAAAAATCTCGGTTCGGTACGTACCTTGGTTTTGAAGTCACGGTTCGGTTCATTTTTGGTACAGTAAGAAAACAAAATGCAAAATTTAAATGTGCTAGTTGTTTATTACACACCTTTGTGCTTTCAACAATAGGAACATTAGCCTATACAAAGCTAGAATAATGCTCAATCCAACAACAATTTGCCTTCCAGACCCCGCGTATTGGTCAGCTTTCTTTCTGAAAGAAAGAAAAAAAAAGAAGTCCTGTGCTAAAGAGAAAAGCAATCCCAATGACAAAGATTTTAACATGTATTTTACAAATGAAATGCCTCAATGAGTCTTTTTTTTTCTTATGAACGGTTTTCAAAAGCTTTATTGGTGGATTTTCTAAAGTTAAAGCCCCACACAGAAATTAATAAATTTAATTGTGTAAGCAGGATCTGTATTATTCTTATTATTTAATTACAGGTGTTTTAGCTCATTTCAATTTATTTTATTTAAATTGGCTATTATTTATTTTATTATGTGTTTATATTTTACAAATGTGATGTGATATTCATTTATATTGTATATTTTATGTTGTATAACTTTAGCGCCTATGTGAATATTAGTTCCGACTTGTCTTGTTGTGGTAGGAGGGTTTTGTATTGAACACGGGGCCGTGTTGGTCATTATTATAGCAGAGAAGACAGCAGTAAATCAACAAGTCAACAGTACCCGGATCTACCACTCAAGAGATCTGATGGACTCAAAAAGTGGGTTACGATTGCATATTAGTTTGAAAATCGACCGGATCCACCGTATTTTTACACGAGTGACTTCCGGTCTGCCCGATCCTAGCTAGTAGTATTGACGCAGGAGGGTCGCGTCTCGCATCAAATAATAAACTCTGCCGTTCTTTTCGCGTGCGTCGTGTTGAGCCGCGTCTGTGACTAGAGGTGGAAATCTTTGGGTACCTAACGTTTCGATTACGATTCAGAGGCTCCGATTCGATTATAAATTGATTATTGATGTCACCCAAACCACATCCCCCCGCCCCCACTTTTAATGTTTTGTACATTGGTTCCAAAATAATTTTAAAAAAAATTCTATTAGGCTAAACCAGGGGTGTCCAAACCAAAGGGGGCCAGTTTTGATGTAGTAAAATGTGGGGGGCCGACCTTCGCTGACGTCCTTTACGTAGACAATATATTTAAGCAAATTTTAGCAAGCCATCCTGTGTGTCACATTTGCTTTAATATATTTTTTAAATTATTAATTTAAACAATCTCGCAACTAGCCTCTGTGGCGTTCTCTTTCGACTCTCGGGCTTTTGCGAAATACTGCTGCTGTAAAATTATGCTAGCTTCAGGTTGCTTCAATTTCTCGCTGCTCATCTTCCCCTATAATCTTGTCGTACATTCCAACGTGTCATGTTTGGTAATATCGCCATTTTAGAAAATTGAAAGTAAAGGGTCACACGGGGTAATGTTGCTTGGAGTGCTGCTGCCTTTTAGTGGGTAAATGAGGAGCAGCATTTAGTGTGTAAGCTCCTTCATATGCTGGTAACAGTACTGCTGACCAATTTATTAAGTTTGTGTGCGGGCCAGAAGTTATTGATTTTATGACAGAGGCTGGGGGCCGGATTAAATTTGACCACGGGCCATATTTGGCCCCCAGGCCGGACTTTGGACATGTCTGGGCTAAACTAAACTAATATTTCAGTATCAAGTTAATAGTTAAAAACATTAAATAAAATACTCAAGCCCCGATTCTGTATCAGCAGCTTTAAACTACATTCAATTAATTTAATGATGTAAATCAACCGTTAAAGTTGATAAAATTGCTTCCGTTATTCCATCAATTCCCTTCTGTCTACTTACAACATGTCAGTTTTAAAACTGTTTCATGATTTAAAGATAGATTCAAGTCAAGATTTTGCCGATTTAGGAGTACTTTAGATAAAAAGTGAATTAGGTTCGCTACAACAGAGCCTTCAAGAGAAGTGTACTGCTTTAAGATGGCGGCTGTTTACAACGCGGCAACTACTAAATGGCAAGTCTGTCACTTTGCATCTAGTTCTCTTTATATGGTTTAACACCGCCGTCATCTGTCGTTAAGCATCTAATTCTACGTATATGTGATATCTACTAGAGCCGTATGTGGCCGTATGTTTGTAGCAACTAGCAACTGGGCGTTGTTTGAACCAGCTGTCGGCCACAGTCAGGTATTTTTATTTTTACAGCTAGCGGCATAATTTGAACATGATATTTGCTCTCGGTCCGTTCGTCATTGCGTCCCAAAGACCGCGCTGACTGTGTTTTAGTTCTGCTTTACCTGGTATAATTCAATAATCGGAATTTGGATGTTTGTGAATTGTTCTCAAATTTTCCATGGCCGAATCGCGAATAATCGGAAATTTTGCATGCCTCTATCTGGGACGCGTCTAACACGTGGCCGCACTGCAACTGGTGTGCATTGGCTGATTGACTTTAACGCCCGCGTTTCACTGCGTTCTCGCAGCGGCCACGTTGTCGCGCCGTTGACGTTTCTGGGTTATACTGTCCTACTGCATTGGTCCTCATTAGACGGAGTAAATATAATCAACACAAAGAAACTGTAACCCGATCGACTCACAGCCTCGAAAAGTAAGGGTTACCTTTAGAGATACCCCGATCGATCGGGTCCGATCACGTCATTTTCAAAGTATCGGAATCGGCAAAAAAATATCGGACATGCCTTTTTTAAATTTTTTTTTTTTTTTTAATTAAATCGTTTTCTAATTGTATTTAACATGACAGACATAATGTGTTACACTCTTCCAGAGTCTTTAGTTTAAGCTTAAGGTAGGGTTATCAAATTTATGGCGTTAATGGCAAGAAGTAATATTTTTCACATTTATCACGTTACAATATTTAACGCAATTAACGCATGCGCTGCACGACCCACTCACGCATTGTCGTGTTCAATCTATAATAGCGCCGTTTTACCCATACAGTATATAGAGCTAAAAGGCAGCGTAAGGTGAGTAGAGTGAATTTTGGCAGTCTTTGGAGCCTTTTTTTAAATGGCTAAAACCTTACAATCCCTCTCCCAACTATTAGAATAATCGTGGGAAGTAATGTGGGGAAGAAAGGTAGTAGTTGATCTTTTTCTTAACACCCTATGTTATTTCCCAACGCAGAGAAGATATATCAATTGGTACCACGAGGCACAGTCATGGTTGCACTTCACATCATGCATTTGGGCAGAACAGTTAAATGACTACAGTATCATTTACTGAAAGCTCAACAAATACACTAGATGGCAGTATTTAGTCACAATATACAAAGTCACATTTATCCTTTAAGAATTACAAGTCTTTCTATCCTTGGATCCCTCTCATAGAAAGAATGTTAATAATGTAAATGCCATCTTGAGGATTATTGTCATAATAAACAAATACAGTACTTATTTACTGTATGTTGAATTTATATATTTGTCCGAGTTTCATTTATTTTTTTCTTAATGCATTGCCAAAATGTATATGATCGGGAAAAATTATCGGGAGCAAAAAAAAAAGCAATCGGATCGGGAAATATCGGGATCGGCAGATACTCAAACTAAAACGATCGGGAGAAAAAAAACATGATCGGAACAACCCTAGTTAAATTTCATCAGAAACTCGTTCGGTAGGCCTCCGTTCCAAACCGAGCACCTCGTACCGAAACGGTTCAATACAAATACATGTACCGTTACACCCTTAATAATAAATCATATACGAATTATCTTAAAACAAATGTTCTCACAGTTACAAGAGGCAGCAATGAATTTTATTTGAAATGTTATATTTAAGAGAGAATGGGACAAGAGAAAAATGGCATTTCGGGGGGTGTACATTTTAGAGAGTATTCCTGACTACTTAATATTTTGCATGTGGATTATTTAAAATTTGAAGGGTGGGACGTAAAATGTCCTACAATTCTGGAATGATCCATCTGTTTTCAAATGTAAGGTGAATGTTGTCAGAAACCACCGAAGTACTAAGGATACTTGAAAGATCTACTTAAGTGCCACAAGAAAATAGTTGCACTTTGTTACTTCCTCTCACCCAAACGATCAACGCAATTTGGCCCTCAATCTCAAGAGTTCTTCCTTTCAGCCAGGCTTCCTGAGCAGGCTATCAGCGCGCTCGCAGGTTGGCAAGCGTGACGGGCCAGCTCGGCAGGAAGGAAGGCAGGCCGACAAGCGCAGAGATCTCCAGGGTGACTCAGGTCCGGTGCCCGTAGGGAGCGCATGTTTCCGACCGCTGCGGAATGCCAGAGAACAGTCCGAGCCTCGGCACGGCTTCCTTTTCAAACAAACTTTCTTCATGCTAGCTGGCTCTCGCTGGGCCCTGGCCAGCCGCATGAGTGTACGTGTGGAGGAATATTTTGCAATTGTTAGAATAACACAGGAGGAGGCAGAGGGCGTGGGACAAAATAACTGCTCTCTGTTCTTTTCATTAGCTCTCCTGCGTTTCGATTTGTCCCATTTGTTTTTATTCAAAGACTAACACTTTCCACACACTCCACTCATTAAGGATGTGTATTATAGGATGTAATTGTTTTGTTCTACATGCTGGTTGAGATGGAGGACTCGGGTCACATGACTTCACTTGAGTCAGTCGCCAATTTTAGGACACGGAACTTGCTCAGCTAAACGTAGGAAAGACGCAGTTTGACTTGAACTGAGTGACTTGACAAGGCTTTGTGATTTAATTTCAAAATCTGTTGATATTTTTCCCTTTCATCCACCTTCTTGTTTTCCCTATTCCATCTCAGGAATTGGGGCAACCCTCCCTAAATCCCCATTTCACTTGCGATAGTCTTTTGAATTTTTTTACAACGATTAATTCTGTTGCTTCTGTGCAAGATGAGCAAAATGTAGAAGTTGCTTTTAATTTCCCTCACCCACCCTTCATTTTTCCCTTTTCCATCTGAGAAATAAGGCAATCCTCCCCAAGTCCCCCTTCCACATGTGCTAGTGTTTTGAATTATGGTGTGATGATTAATTCTGTTGCTTCTGCACTATTCAAGGCATGGTTTGGAAGTTGTTTTTATTTCGCTCATCCAACTAGTTTTTTCCTTTTTCCACTGAAAGAACTGTAGCAACCCTCCCTTGTGTGCTAGTCCTTTGAATTATGTTGTCCATCCATCCATCCATCCATCCATCCATCCATCCATCCATCCATCCATCCATCATCTACCGCTTGATCCGGGGTTGGGTTGTGGGGGCAGCAGCTTTAGCAAGGAAGCCCAGAATTTCCTCTCCCCAGCAACTTCAACGAGCTCCTCCGGTAGGATCGCAAGGCGTTCCCAGGCCAGCCGAGAGACAGTCTCTTCACCGTGTCCTGGGTCGTCCATGGGGCCTCCCGCGGGTGGGACATGCCCGAAACACCTTTCCAGTGAGGTGTCCAGAAGGTATCCGAACCAGATGCCCAAGCCACCTCAGCTGGCTCCTTTCAACGCGGAGGAGTAGCGGCTCGATGCCGAGCCCCTCCCGGATGACCGAGCTGAGGGAGGCAGAGGAAACTCATTTTGCCCACTTGTATCAGGGATCTTGTTCCTTTGGCCACGACTCACAGATCGTGACCCCAGGTGAGGGTAGGAATGTAGATCGACTGGTAAATTGAGAGCTTCCCCTTTCGGCTCAGCTCCTTCTTCACCAGTACGGAACAGTGCAGAGTCCGCATCACTGCACCGATCTGCCTGTCGATCTACCGCTCCCTCCTACCCTCACTCGTGAACAAGGCCCCAAGACTCCTCCACTTGGGGCAGGATCTTATCCCCGAACCGGAGAGGGCACTCCACCCTATTCCGAATGAGGACCATGGTCTCAGATTTGGAGGTGCTGATCTTCATCCCAACTGCTTCACACTCGACTGCAAACCGCTCCAGTGAGAGTTGGCGGTCACGGCTTGGTGAAGCCAACAGCACCATGCAAAAAGCAGAGATGCAATGCTGAGGCCACCAAAATGGACCCCGTCAACGTTTAGGCAGCACCTAGAAATTCTGTCCATAAAAATTATGAACAGAATTGGTGACAAAGGGCAGCCTTGGCGGAGTCCAACCCTACTGGAAATGAATACGACTTACTGCCGAAAATGCGGACCAAACTCTGACATTAGTCGTACAGGGACCTGAACAGCCCTTATGATTTATGTTGTATTGATTAATTTGGTTGCTTCTGTGTTATTCTGAGTTGTTTTTATTTCCTTTATCCACCCTCTTGTTTTCCTTTTTTCATTGAAGAAATTGGAGTGCATATAGTACAGGGGTGGGCAAACTATTCCACAAAGGGCTGCAGTGGGTATGGGTTTCCGTTCCAACACATTGTCACCATGTTAGGTTTTGTGTTGGTTCCCTCCTAGTGTGTTCCTGTGATTGCCCATTGATTTCACCTGTTCTGCCTGCTCCTAGTGTATCCGCCAATCTGCATCCTTCTGTGTCACCCATCTGTTCCTCGTTGTCTCGTTACCCCTTGTCTCTGTGTGTATATAAGGTCACAGTTTCTTTTCACTCCTTGTTGCGTCATGGTCAATGCCCATGTGCTCGTCAGCGTTTGTTCTCCACAGTTTTCGCCGTCCAAGCCCTTGTGTTCCTCAGTAAGTTTTTGATACCCAGTCTTTTGTTAGTAACAGTTTTGTTTGCCTCTGTACTTTCTTTGGATCATAACAACCTTTGTTGTGCACTTTGTTTTTTGTTTGTTTCAATTAAACCATTTTTGCATTGTTCATCTGTCTCGCCTCCCTTTCCCTGCATTTGGGTCCACACTACCCGAGTATCCTGACACACCAATCTAGTGTCTTGTAAGCTCAATCAGTTGATCACAGTCAGGTGCTTCTTGTTCCAGCAGAAACCTCATTGGTTAAACTGTCTGAGCTGGATCAGTTTGAACAAAGACCAGGGCCCACTATGTACCTTGAGGACGGGTTTGCCCATCCCTGATATACTAGTAGTACGTTTCAGTGTCATTATGGCTACGTTCATACTACAGAACTTAATGCACGAATCCGATTTTTTCTCATATCTGTTTTTTTGGCGTGCCCGTTCAGACTGCCATTGTCCATTGAGACCATTCATGTATTACGCATGCGCACTAATTCACAGTTCGGCAAGCGCTGAGCAAGACGACCCGCATGCGCAGAAGCATCAAAACAAATGACCACACATGCTGGCTGTCATCCGTCATTCCAGGGCAGGGCCGGCCCAGCCTATAGGCAGACTATGCAGCTGCTAAGGGCCCTTGACCACTAGGGGGCCCCCAATCTGGCAATTGTTTAATTTATATTCTATTTTGTTTACTACAGTTTGCTTTATTTGACTTTTGTGAGTTTTGATACTTGATTACAAGCTTAAAAAAATAAGTTCTTCCTTAACTTCTTTCTTTCCTCTTTTAGAAAAAGGTTTGGTGCTATCTACTGTAAGTACTGACAATCATTTGGGGTGAGAAGTTTGAAGTATGCAGTGCAACAAAATGTGATTAATATACAAAATATGGACGTTTGGGTTGGATTGTATGTATGGGTTTCACAGGACACTGTGACGAAATGGTGGGCCAAAAATATGGGCCCCTTATTTTGCTTAGGGCTCCCAAATGGCCTGGGCTGGCGCTGTTCCAGGAATATCATATTTTGCTTTTTAAAAAGAGGACACAAATAACAGACATAAATAATCCCAGTTTAGGCATATATTCAAAGTATATGGATCGATAGCATGCACGCACTGTCCGTGCATGTCACACACGCATACGTGCAGTTTGCCCTGACTCTCGGCCGTGTAAGCAATGTTGAAATATTGCTTATATGGAGCAGACAGAAAACCGATCATTCTCAGGCTTATCCTCAACCCATTTTTATTTTTTTTATGACTGTTTCCAAGTTCGACTCTTCCTCCAAAGCCGTGTTCAAGGCAAGCTAGGCGTTAATAACGCACAGCTGCACCGCTACTGTGGCGTCTCTCTCGCTTTTTGATTACGTAATTGCTGCATGAATTCCGATTTGAGAGACTGGACAGTACAGACCGCCGCGACAGTTTGGAAAAATGTGGCCCAGATCGGATTTGAACCACATACGAAAGTGACCTAGATCGGATTTGAAATGGTCCAGTTCTATGCGACTTGTCACGTTCAGACCGTCAAGTTAATGCCTCACTCGAGTCAGAAAAACACGAAAAAATCGGATTCGTGCATTAAGACCTGTAGTATGAACGTAGCCAATGTTCCTTCGGTAGGCTCAAGTTAAGAGTGAATTTCTCCGTTGTGGGATCAATTACAACCGCTAAATTGCTAACATCTTGGGTCAACAATCATAATTTTGATTAGCGAATAAATTTTGTCATTCACCCACCACATCTCATTGGGTTTTCTGTTCAACTCCTTGTTGGCTTGATAATGCGTAGTGGGGATAGGAGGGAGTATAAGGTTGGGGGTGCATGGGAGGGTGGAGCTGCTTGCTGGAATCTATTTCCTCGCACCGTTAATTACAGAGCTGTTTCCCTGCCTGTCACAACAGCTGTCCCCGGCTTACCTGCGGATCAGCGCTGAAATCCTCCCACACCCAAACACCTGCGTGCATGTGTGTGCATGCGTTTGTCAGGTTTGTTAGAGAGTAATCACAAGTGAATACCACGGATAACAGTCAACAATCAACAATATGATCGACTCTAGTTGCCCTCAAGTTAGCTGAAAAGTTCAATCAAAGATCTGTTTTTTTAATTAAAAAGTAGAAGTGAGGACTGGCACTGTAGTCAATATGACTCGCAGCGGAAGTGACCTCACGTCCTGTTTCACTTCACTTTGCACATTCTTCTCACTTCACTCAATTACTGCGCACTTTCCATTCAGTTTAGCAGTTCTAATATGACATGGGCGGCACCTGCCGATATGTCCTTCTTTTGGACTCGCTCCTTCATGTGAAAGCGCCAGAACAAATTCTGGTAAAAATGTTACACAAGAGGTGGACCCGCGATCCCGCTACAGGCCAGAGCCGAATCCGGGAAGTATGCGAGAAACGTGGAGAGAAGAGAATCATGGCTCTGGCATTCCCAAGCAAAATAGAGGATGTTGGGAGCGGGCCAGGCTTGAGCAGCATCGATAAACATTCCACCGCAGGCTCCCCACCTTTGCTCCCCTCCTTGACTTTACTACTAATCCCACATACATTCTTCTTCATGTGATTTTCCAGTTCACCTTCACCCATTCCTGGTCAGTTTCATCTTTTCAAACGTACAGATTTATGGCGGAAGTCCAAAGCTTTTCCACAGAGGGCCACCTATGGAAAATGGGAAGAAAAGGGAGGGCACTTTACATTGTGTTCAAGCTACAAACAATTCAATATGTTGTACAGTGGGGCAAATAAGTATTTAGTCAACCACTAATTGTAAAGTTCTCCCACTTGAAAATATTAGAGAGGCCTGTAATTGTCAACATGGGTAAACCTCAACCATGAGAGACAGAATGTAGAAAAAAAACAGAAAATCACATTGTTTGATTTTTAAAGAATTTATTTGGAGATCATGGTGGAAAATAAGTATTTGGTCAATACCAAAAGTTCATCTCAATACTTTGTTATGTACCCTGTGTTGGCAATAACGGAGGCCAAACGTTTTCTGTAACTCTTCACAAGCTTTTCACACACTGTTGCTGGTATTTTGGCCCATTCCTATATGCAGATCTCCTCTAGAGCAGTGATGTTTTAGGGCTGTCGTTGGGCACACGGACTTTCCACTCCCTCCATAGATTTTCTATGGGGTTGAGATCTGGAGACTGGCTAGGCCACTTCAGGACCTTGAAATGCTTCTTACGAAGACACTCCTTTCTTGCCCTGGCTGTGTGTTTGGGATCATTGTCATGCTGAAAGACCCAGCCACGTCTCTTCTTCAATGCCCTTGCTGATGGAAGGAGATTTTCACTCAAAATCTCTCGATACAGGGCCCCATTCATTCTTTCCTTTACACAGATCAGTCGTCCTGGTCCCTTTGCAGAAAAACAGCCCCAAAGCATGATGTTTCCACCCCCATGCTTCACAGTGGGTATGGTGTTCTTCGGATGCAATTCAGTATTCTTTCTCCTCCAAAAACGAGAACCTGTGTTTCTACCAAAAAGTTCTATTTTGGTTTCATCTGACCATAACACATTCTCCCAGTCCTCTTCTAGGCACTTTAAAATTTGTTATAATGAAAAGTGTTTAATTTGACCTATTACTCACCTAATTTTAATTACAAAACATTATTTATACAGTGGGGCAAATAAGTATTTAGTCAACCACCAATTGTGCAAGTTGTCCTACTTGAAAAGATTAGAGAGGCCTGTAATTGTCAACATGGGTAAACCTCAACCATGAGAGACAGAATGTGAAAAAAAAAGGAAATAATGGGAAAAAAAACAGAAAATCACATTGTTTGAATTTTAAAGAATTTATCTCCAATTTAGAGTGGAAAATAGGTATTTGGTCACCTACAAACAAGATTTCTGGCTGTCAAAGATGTCTAACTTATTCTAACGAGGTCTATCGAGGTCTAAGGAGGCTCCACTCGTTATCTTTATTAATGGCACCTGTTTTAACTCATTGTCGGTATAAAAGACACCTGTCCACAAACTCAGTCTGTCACACTCCAAACTCCACTATGGCCAAGACCAAGAGCTGTCGAAGGACACCAGAGACAAAATTGTAGACCTGCACCAGGCTGGGAAGACTGATTCTGCAATAGGTAAAACGCTTGCTGGAAAGAAATTAACTGTGGGAGCAATTATTAGAAAATGGAAGACATACAAGACCACTGATAATCTCCCTCGATCTGGGGCTCCCTGCAAGATCTCACCCCGTGGCACCAAATGATAACAAGAACGGTGAGCAAAAATCCCAGAACCACACGGGGGGACCTAGTGAATGACCTACAGAGAGCTGGGACCACAGTAACAAAGCCTACTACCAGTCACACAGTGCGCCGCCAGGGACTCAAATCCTGCACTGCCAGACATGTCCCCCTGCTTAAGAAAGGACACGTCCAGCCCCGTCTGTGGTTCGCGAGAGAGCATTTGGATGATCCAGAAGAGGACTGGGAGAATGCGTTATGGTCAGATGAAACCAAAATAGAACTTTTGGGTACAAACACAGGTTCTCGTGTTTGGAAGAGAAAGAATACTGAATTGCATCCGAAGAACACCATAACCACTGTGAAGCATGGGGGTGGAAACATCATGCTTTGGGGCTGTTTTTCTACAAAGGGACCAGGACGACTGATCTGTGCCAAGGAAAGAAGGAATGGGGTCATGTATCTAGAGATTTTGAGTGAAAATCTCCTTCCATCAGCAAGGGCATTGAAGATGAGACTTGGCTGGGTCTTTCAGCATGACAATGACACAGCCAGGCCAACAAAGGAGTGGCTTCGTAAGAAGCATTTCAAGGTCCTGGAGTGGCCTAGCTAGTTTCCAGATCTCAACCCATAGAAAATCTGTGGCGGGAGTTGAAAGTCTGTGTTGCCCAACGACTGCCCCAAAACATCACTGCTCTAGAGGAGATCTGCATGGAGGAATGGGCCAAAATACCAGCAACAGTGTGTGAAAAGCTTGTGAAGAGTTACAGAAAACCTCCGTCATTGCCAATAAAGGGTACATAACAAAGTATTGAGATGAACTTTTGGTATTGACCAAATACTTATTTTCCACCATGATTTGCAAATACATTCTTTCAAACTCAAACTGTGATTTTCAGTTGTTTTTTTTTTCCACATTCTGTCTCTCATGGTTGAGGTTTACCCATGTTGACAATTACAGGCCTCTCTAGAATTTTCAAGTGGGAGAACTTGCACAATTAGTAGTTGACTAAATACTTATTTGCCCCACTGTATTTAAACATTTTCACTTGTTCCTATAAGCGTTTGATGGAGACTGCGCTCGATTTTATTATTATTAGAATATGTGGCAGACCAATTAAAAAACATGAAACATGCCACAAATGACCCACAGGTTAGACTTTGGTTAGGTTCTGCATTCTGTCTAGTGCTGAAAGGAAGTTGGGAAATGGGGTGTTCTCACTCCCCTAAAAAATGGAAGTAAGAAAACAAAACCCTCTTTCTTTACGCTGGTCGTTGCCGCAGGTGGAATCGATTCCTATTTGGCGGCCGTCACGCTCTGCGTGCGTGCACTTATTCAATTTTGCTAATGTGTGTGTGCAGCTGGAAAAGACATTGAGGGATGAAAAACAGTTATGTTATGTCATGCGTACATATGAACCTTCCAGTGTTTTACCATTCTGGGAATATCATAAGGTAAACACATGAATCTTAACTATAGGGAACATAGTGATAACTTACCGACAGATATAACAATGATACCAGAAGGAAAAGCAATGCAGAAATAAAGTTTGATTGGTTGATTGGGCTTGATGAATGCGCTATCAACTGTTGCGGCTGCAGTGAAATGTTACGATGATACACTCGAGGTATGGAGTGTATATATGCTAATGTATATACTAGAGATGTCGGGTCCGATCACGTCATTTTCAAAGTATGGAAACTGGCAAAAAAATATCGGTCATGCCTTTTTATATATATATATATATATATATATATATATATATATATATATATATATATATATATATATATATATATGTATATATATATATTTTTTTAATTCAATCGTTTTCTAATTGTATTTAACGTTACAGACATAATATGTTACACTCATCCAGAGTCTTTAGTTTAGGCTCAAGGTAGGGTTATCAAATTTATCCCGTTAACGGCGGTAATTCATTTTTAAAAAAATTTATCACGGTAAATTATTTAACGCAATTAACGCATGCGCTGCACGACCCACTCACGCATTGTCGCGTTCAATCTGAAAAGGAGCCGTTTTACCTATACAGTATATAGAGCTAAAAGGCAGCGTAAAATGAGTAGAGTGAATTTTGGCAGCCTTTGGAGTCTTTTTTTAATTGGCTAAAGCCTTACAATCCCTCTCTCTACGATTAGAAATATTGTGGGAAGCAATGTGGGGAAGAAAGGTAGTAATTGATCTTTTTCTTAACACCCTATGTTATTTCCCAACGCAGAGAAGATATATCAATTAGTACCACTACGCACAATCATGGTTGCACTTCCCATCATGCATTTGGGCAGAACAGTTAAATGGCTACAGTATCATTTACTGAAAGCTCAACAAATACACTAGATGGCAATATTTAGTCACAATAGATAAAGTCACATTTATCCTTTAAGAATTACAAGTCTTTCTATCCGTGGATCCCTCTCACAGAAAGAATGTTAATAATGTAAATGCCATCTTGAGGATTTATTGTCATAATAAACAAATACAGTACTTATGTACTGTATGTTGAATGTATATGTTCGTCCGAGTTTTATTCATTTTTTT
Organism: Corythoichthys intestinalis; assembly: GCF_030265065.1. Lineage (NCBI taxonomy): Eukaryota > Metazoa > Chordata > Actinopteri > Syngnathiformes > Syngnathidae > Corythoichthys > Corythoichthys intestinalis. The sequence goes on from NC_080400.1 coordinate 11,950,462, forward strand.
CTTAATGTATTGCCAAAATGTATATGATGGGGAAAAATGATCGGGAATGATTGGAATTGAATCGGGAGCAAAAAAAAAAAAGCAATCGGATCGGGAAATATCGGGATCAGCAGATACTCAAACTAAAACGATCGGATCGGGAGCAAAAAAAACATGATCGGAACAACTCTAGTATACTAGAGGCGTGCGAAATTTCCGATTCTTAGATTATTCGCGATTCGGCCGCGGAAGATTCGAGAACGATTCACAAACATCCAGATTCCGATTATTGAATTATACCAGGTAAAATGGAAGTAAAACATAGTCAGCGCGGTCTTTGGGACGCAATGAGGAACAGACTGAGAGTAAATATCATGTTCAACTCATGCCGCTAGATAAAAAAACAATTATACCTAACTGCGGCTGACAGCAGCTACAAACAACGCCCAGTTGCTAGTTGCTACAAACATACGGCTACAGTAGATATCATATATATGTAGAACTAGATGCAAAATGACAGACAACGGCGGTGTTAGAACATGTATTATTAAACCGAGATGCGAAATGACAGACTTTCCGGCTCTAGTAAACAGCCGCCATCTTAAAGCAGTACTAAAGCAGTGACTTCTCTAGAAAGCTCTGTTGTAGCAAACCTAATTAACTTTTTATCTAAAATACTCCTAAATTGGCAGAATCTTGTATTGAATATAAATGATGAAATAGTTTTAAAACTTTGACAAAAGTAGACAAAAGGGAAATTATGGAATAACGGGAGCAATTTTAACAACTATAACAGTTGATTCACAACATTAAATTAATTGAATATAGTTTAAAACTGCTGATTCCGAATGGGGACTGGAGTATTTTATTTACTGTTATTTTTGTATATTTGTTTACTGTTATATGCTAACTTCATACTGAAATAGTAGTTTGGTTAAGCCTGAGAGGATTTTTAAACAATTTTGGAACTAACGTACAAAACATTTAGAAAAAAAAAAGGAGGGGGTGCATCAATAATCGTTTTATAATCGAATCGGAGCCTCGGAATCATAATCGAATCGTTAGGTGCCCAAAGATTCCCAGCTCTAGTATATACACAGTTAAACTGTATGATATTCAATGTAATGCAAATATGATGCATTCAGAGTGTGTAGATGTTAAATATACTGTAATGTAAATCTGGTGAACTCAAGGTGTATAGATATTGAATCCGATTTACTGTAAAAGTATGGTACATAATAGCTATACCCAACACTAAATGTGACCTATACTGGATATGCAAATGTGATACTGTATTCAAGAAATGTGTACATACAGTGCTGGCCAAAAATATTGGCACCCCTGCAAATCTGTCAGATAATGCTCAATTTCTCAAAGAAAATGAGTGCAATTACATTTGGGAGTAATATCTTAATTTATTTTGCTTGCAATTAAAAAACACAAAAGAAAAAAAATGAATGAAAAAAAAAATCGTTGTCATTTTACACAAAACTCCAAAAATGGGCCCGACAAAAGCACTGGCACACTCAGCCTAATACTTGGAAGCACAACCTTCAGACGAAATAACTGCGAACAACTGCTTCCGGTATCCATGAATGAGTTTCTTACAATGCTCTGCTGGAATTCTTCTTTGGTGGACCGTTCCAGGTCTCTTAGATTTGAAGGGTGATTTCTCCAAACTGCCATTTTCAGATCTCTCCAAAGGTGTTCTATTGGATTCAGGTCTGGACTCATTGCTGGCTACTTAAGAAGTCTCCAATACTTCCTCTCAAACCGTTTTCTAATGCTTTTTGAAATGTGTTTTGTGTCATTGTCCTGCTGGAAGACCCATGACCTCTGAGGGAGACCTAGCTTTGTCACACTGGGCCCTACATTATGCTGCAAAATTTGTTGGTAGTCTTCAGACTTCATAATGCCATGCACACAGTCAAGCAGTCCAGTCCCAGAGCAAGCAAAGCAACCCTAAAACATCAGGGGACCGCCGCCATGTTTGACTGTGGGGACTGTGTTCTTCTCTTTGAAGGCCTTGTTTTTTTTCCTGTAAAATGTATGTTGATTTCTTTTCCCAAAAAGCTCTACTTTTGTCTCATCTGACCTGAAAACATTCTCCCAAAACGCTTTTGGCTTTCTCAGGTAATTTTTGGCAAACTCCAGCCTGGATTTTTTATGTCTCTGGATCAGAAGTGCGGTCTTCCAAGTATCCTACAAGAGAGTCCCTTTTCATTCAGACATCAGCGGATAGTACGGGTTGACGCTGTTGTACCCTCGGACTGCAGGATGTTAGTCCAGGTTCTTTATTCACCATCCGCACAATCCTTTGTTGAAATCTCTCGTCAATTTTTCTTTTCCGTCCACATCTAGGGAGGTTATTCACAGTGCCATGGGCTTTAAACTTATTGATGACGCTGCACACAGTAGACACAGGAAAATTCAGGTCTTTTGAGATGGACTTGTAGCCTTGAGATTGCCCATGCCTCCTTTTGTGTTTCATGTCCTCAGACAGTTCTTTGGTCTTCCTTCTTTCCTCCATGCTCAATGTAGTACACACAAGGACACAGGATAGAGGTTGAGTCAACCTTAATCCATTTTAACTGGCTCCAAGTGTGATTTAGTCATTGCCACCACCTGTTATGTGCCACAGGTAACTAACAGGTGCTGTTAATTACACAAATTAGAAAAGCGTCACATGATTTTTCAAAGGGTGTCGACACTTTTGTCCGGCCCATTTTTGGAGTTTTGTGTGAAATGATAATGATTTAATTTTTTTTTTTTTTTTTAATCATTCTCTTTTGTGTCATCACAAGCAAAATAATTTAAGATATTACTGCCAAAACATTTGTAATTGCAATCATTTTCTGGGAGAAATTGAGCATTATCTGACAGAATTGCAGGGGTGCCAATACTTTTGGCCAGAAGTGTACACTGTTAGATGAACAGTATACAGTATTTAACATGATAGATGATTAAATATTAGTAGGTCATTAAACATGCTTTAAATTTCAAAAGTACATATGTATATACTGTATTTACACCAGTCAAGGGCGGATATCCCGGGGTGACTGGGAGGGGACATGTCCCCCTCAATAATTTGGGACACAATAAGCATTTTTGGAGCTGTAGACTTAATCTACTTAATCTAATCTAAAGTAATATCGATTCAGTTCTCATTTTAGTTGCGCAATAATGTGACATTTAAATATTAGAATCTTTCTCTCACCCCTCCCTGCATGAGTACCTAGAGCGCAACTCTGCAACATCATGGAAGACATCCAGTGGCATGGGAAGTGGGGTGCTGAAGCACCTCCTGGTGTTGGGAAGGGAAAAAAAGTGTGTCAGTAGATTCTTTTTGTTGTTGTTATTATTAAAATAAATAAATAAAACATTGAAACAATAGAGTATTTAACATTAAGCATTAAATATACTTGTATACGTTGGAAAAAGGTTTTTTTGTTGTTGTTAATTGGTCACCACTTGACACCTTGCTTTCTACCGGGTCACGTTAAATAAGGCGCTATTGGAAAAGTTAACTCTTGACAGAGGAGGCGTTAACATAGCGCTAAAAAGAAGTAGTGATTTTTTTCTTTATAAAAACAGCAAAATTTTCTCAAATTCAAGTAGAGTTTTAAAATGAAAATTAGGGCTGTCAAACGATTAAAATTTTTAATCAAGTTAATTACAGCTTTAAAATGAATTAATCGTAATTAATCGCAATTCAAACCATCTATAAAATATGCCATATTTTTCTGTAAATTATTTTTGGAATGAAAAGATAAGACACAAGACGGATATATACATTCAACATAGTGTACATAAGTACTGTATTTGTTTATTCTAACAATAAATCAACAAGATGGCATTAACATTATTAATATTCTCTTAAAGCGATCCATGGATAAAAAAAAAAACTTGTAGTTCTTAAAAGATAAATGTTAGTACAAGTTATAGAAATTTTATATTAAAACCCCTCTTAATGTTTTCGTTTTATTGAAATTTGTAAAATTTTCAATCAAGAAATAAACTAGTAGCTCGCCATTGTTGATGTCATTACACCATGCTCACTCCCCAAACCCATAAAATCATTTGGACCCAAGCGCCAGCAGAGGGCGCCAAACAACAAAAAACAACAAGTAACAAGCGGACATTACACTGCTGTCATTTCAATCTGAGCGGGGCATGTGCGTTAATTGCATCAAATATTTTAACGTGATTAATTAAAATAATTAATTACCGCCCGTTAACGCGATAATTTTGACAGCCCTAATGAAAATGATTATGATGATAGTTCTATCTACTTTTGGTGTCTTTAAATAGGTAACACATGCTTGCATTGTAGCCATATTATTGTTTGTTGTTGCTGTTGAGCTGTCGCCGTGCAGAGTGCTGTTGGATATTTGTGCGCAATTTATTTGAGTGTGAAAAGTGGGTGTTAAACCGAGGATTATTGGACCTTTTAGTTTTCAAATGCGTTTTTGTGTCATTGCGACGTCTAGCTGCGGGGATTTGCATTATAATACACAGGGGCTTTTATTTCCAGTACAAAAACTCCAACACACACTGTATTTGAAACAGAATGCTGTTTTTGTAGTAGCCTAGTGGTAGCACGTAAACTGTCCAGCATGCGTGTGTACTGCCTTTGTGCAAACTTTGTATGGAGAAAAAGCACAAGCATGACAAATTTGGACAGAAACGGCTGTTTTTGGAAGGAGAAAAAACAAAATAAAATCCGCAGCACCCCCTGCTGTAAGGGACTTCCAGCGCCCCTGCCAAGTGGTGAAGATAACTTTGTGAATGGCAACAACTGTCTGGAACGGATGATGATATCTGATGATGATACATAACATTTGTTTTAATCATTTGGTTCTAAGTCTGGACTCAGCCAGTGCTAAGAAAGATACTAGTATCCCTGTTTAAAGATTAAAGTGACAAATTGCAGTTAAAGATGCTGTACAACACGTTTACTTTTATCACTGTACCCCCCCCCCCCCCCCCCCCCAACAAGTCTTCTCTAAAATTTTACAGTTTATTGTCCCCTCCCAATTTTGGAAGTGGATCCCCGCCCCTGACACCAGTGTATTATCACATTATTCAGCTTTGAAAAGTGTAACTCTTGCACGACTAACCATTTTTTTTGTTCTTAATCCGGCAGGGAAAAACTACTCAGAGACTACCAAGAACTCCAAAAACGTCTCACTATCCTTCAACATTGCCGAGATCCGGGCAAGCGTGGGTAACTCCCGCTTGCTGACCACCGCCGAGTTGCGGATGCTCATCAAGAATCCATCCATACAAAGCGAGCAGAGGGTGGAACTGTACCGCGGCGTGGGCTCGTCGGCCCGATACTTGGCATCCCGCTTTATCACCAACCAGTTGAAGGACAAGTGGCTCTCCTTTGACGTAACCGAGACCTTACAGGACTGGATCCAAGGAAATGGTAAGACCTCACACCTTCTAGTCTGAACCAGACCAGAGAACCGGACTCGATTTGCCGATTCTAGGACTTACTATCAGCTGTGTTCAAAACTCTTACATTTCAAATGTCAATCCTGGCAGAGGACGAGCAGGGATTCGAACTCCGGCTTTTCTGTGAATGCAGCCAGAGGAGCGCCGATGCCGCTTTTAGCTTCTCCATCTCCGGGATTGAAAGCGATCGGAGCGACGTCGGGGTATTAAAGCAGATGACCCAGCAGCCGCCCTTCATCTTGACCAGGTCCATCCCAGTCAGTGCCAGTGGCCAGCTCAGTTCAAGGAAAAGACGCTCCACGGACACGCGTGACACCTGCACTGCGTAAGTCTCAAAACACAACGCCATGCAAAAATGCCGCAATAAGTATGGGACACGTCATAACTGACAAAGTTCCCTCTGCAGCCAGACAGAGACCTGTTGTGTAAGGAGCCTGTACATCGACTTCAGGAAAGACCTGGGCTGGAAGTGGATCCACCGGCCAACCGGTTACCATGCCAACTACTGCATGGGTTCCTGCACATACATCTGGAATGCTGAGAACAAATACTCTCAGGTAGGGAGCGAGCTCAAAGTAGATCTAATTTAGCTTTTACTTCTCTGTTAATCAAAACATGTCCTAGACTAAGAACTAAAATGCATTAAGATGATTAGTATTCCAGATTTGTTCTTCGCTGTTGACCTCTTCACTCAAAGTTTAAGGACCATCGGTAATAACTCCCATCAGGGACTGAATGTTGAATGCAAAGCTAATTTTGACCACAGGAAACTGAGTAATTTACCATGGCCAAAAGGAAACTGGGTATGGGGTGTGTTGTGTTGCTCATTTCTCATTGGAATTTTTCCAAGTCCAAGAACAGCAAGAGCTAGAATTCTGGAACTGTACGTGAAAATCGGCAAACGTTGACTCACGGCAACTGATTTGGGTGGGAGTGGAGGATTGTTAAAGATGTTAATTTCCTAAAACAACTTCTTAAATTCTGAACTCAGGGTCTGGATTCTTCAAATGCATGTCTCTGCCGAGTTTCTCCCACAGGATAGTTGTTGCTGTCACAAGGTGTGGCTCGCGAGTAAACTGTTTTGCAAATCTGCTGTGAGGTGGTAAAACATTTCATTGATGCTAAAATTTCACATGAATTGAGCCAATTTTTGGGGAGAGGTGCCTTACACGTTGCTCTACCCAAGATAATGATGGACGTCCAATCGTGTGGCATCTAATTACCCTTCTCCTGAGAATTTTAAATGAGTTCATCACCAGTGTTGGGAATAATGCCGTTATAAATAACGCCGTTACTTAACGGCGTTATTTTTTTCAGTGATGGGGTAATCTAACTAATTATTTTTTCCGCCGTTACAACGCTGTTACCGTTACTGACGGTCAAAAGCGGTGCGTTACTTACTCTGAATAAATTGAAGAAACTACCAGCCGTAGCGAGTCTACTCTGCTCTGTTTATTTGTCATCCAAGACTTGGGGTGCGTTCAGGTTCATGGCAATGAAAATAGTAAATACACATAGCCTACCTTTGCAAGAGCGATGGAGTTGCCGTTTGATACGGTCATAATGTGCAGGTCCTGCACCCATCCGCAGTAAAACTGTTCGTAGCTTTGTAGCGATGTGTAATTTCGGAATCGCTGATGAGTTTAGTAACATACACCAAACAATAAATACAGCAGAATGTCCATTTCGCGTAATTGTGGAAGCCCGTCGACATCTTTACTCCATTTGTTTTCGGCTTGCTCGTGATGGTCAACAAACATTGTTCACATCCTTCAGTTTGATCCCATATCTGTTCTTCGCTTTAGTAACGAGTTTGTCTCTTTATCGAACTGGCAAGTTAAAGTTTAATGTCCCGCGAGCCAGACCTGCTTCCAATATGGCTGCGTTTTTGTCAAATCTCACGTGATCCCCCATTCTGTGACGTAAACGCTCGAGCCTAATAGCGCACATACTTCAGAGCCGGTTGTTTATATGTGAATTGTCTCGGCCTATGTTTGTATATGTGTATTTGTTGTTAATAAAGTTTGTTTTAAAAAAATTAATAAATAAATAAAAAACCTTCAGAGCCGGTGTTTTCACACACAAACCGGAACAGCGCGAGCGGCAAACACACACATGCAAAACAGATGCAGAGGGATATGATGGCAGAGGATTCAGAGGAAAATTTGTCCTTTACGAGGTGGAGATATAAACACTATTTCAAGTTGGTCGAAATTAAAGGAAAGAACGTGCATGTAAAGTGTAATTTATGTCCCGGGGCAAAGCTTTTGTCGACATCTGTGGTAAGCAATTCAAATCTGTTTATTTTTGTTGCACTTCAAGTGTAGGATAAATCTGTTGCTGGTGAGGTGCAATAAATATTACAAGGTTCTATAACACAACTACCTGTCTGTTCTTCTCTATTCAACTGACTCGAATACTGCTCAGAAAATTTCAAATTCTTTGACATACAACTTCTTTTTAAAGTAACGAAAATAGTTACTTTCCCTGGTAACTAGTTACTTTTACTATAGAGTAATTCAGTTACTGACTCAGTTACTTTTTGGAAGAAGTAGTGAGTAACTGTAACTAATTACTTTTTTAAAGTAACGTGCCCAACACTGTTCATCACTAGTAGACATCCAATCCATTTTAAATGGGTGGACGAGAGGGTCAACCATCATTTTTCAATTGGATTGGATGTCCCACGCATTCAATGGCAGACAATGAGTTAAACAGTGTCTGACTGAGCTATGATACCAATTACCTGACATTCATGAGTATGCAGTAATTTGGTATTAAACAGTCTGGGCTTCCGTGCTGAAGCTGCTGCACCCGCAACCCAACCTCGGATTAGTGGGAGAAAATGGATGGATGGACCTTTTTTATTTTTGTTTAATGCAGTATCGGTGCCGTGTCGGTTGGGGGGTTGCGGCAGTGGCTGGGGGTCCCTGTGGGAGGACAGCGCTGGGGACGGGTGTGAGGGCGTTGGCATGTCCCCTCATCCCTTCCATGAGGGCCGGTTAATGGGTGTGCAGATGGTTTGGCGACCACCCTGGGTCCCATGATGATGGTGGTGGTGGCCCCTTTGCCGGAGCTGCGGGGGGAGTTGTGGGCCACGCTTGCTTAAATGCTATAAAATACGAATGTTAAAAAAAACATTTTTTTTTTTACAATGCTCTTAACAAATGATTCAGACACATATTCCCACAAAAAATGCTTAATATACCTTTAAAATAAATTATGAATGCATTGAAAAAAAACATTAGCTCAAACAAAAACCTAGCTTATGTTTGTCTTGACAGGGAGCAGCTGGATTTGGCCATGTAAAATGAGGCAGACTAGAGGGCAGTGTATCCACCCAAATCAATAAAACTAAATGCACTTTCAAAAACAAACCATCGTAACACCACTTTCATTAAACGAATACTCAAAGCAGCAAAATTTCATTTGAATCTTTTTTTCTAATTGAATACTCGAGTTAATCGATTAAACGTTGCAGCACTAGATAGCACCACTATGTCTATTGGTAGCATAGGCATGTACAGTCCTGTATTTTTATATTTCTTGTTGTTGTTTGTTCTTCTCGTCTTCTATCTGCATTAGGGCTGTCAAACTATTAAAATGTTTAATCCATTCTATCCATGGATAGAAAGACTTGTATTTCTTAAAAGATAAATGTTAGTGCAAGTTAAAGAAATTTTATATTAAAACTAGGGCTGTCAAACGATTAAAATTTTTAATCGGGTTAATTACAGCTTAAAAATTAATTAATCATAATTAATCGCAATTAATCGCAATTCAAACCATCTATAAAATATGCCATATTTTTCTGTAAATTATTGTTGGAATGGAAAGATAAGACACAAGATGGATATATACATTCAACATACGGTACATAAGGACTATATTTGTTTATTATAACAATAAATCAACAAGATGGCATTAACATTATTAACATTCTGTTAAAGCGATCCTTGGATAGAAAGACTTGTAGTTCTTAAAAGATAAATGTTAGTACAAGTTATAGAAATTTTATATTAAAACCCCTCTTAAATGTTTTCGTTTCAATAAAATTTGTAAAATTTTCAATCAAAAAATAAACTAGTAGCCCGCCATTGTTGATGTCAATAATTACTTACACAATGCTCATGGGTGCTGAAGCCTATAAAATCAGTCGCACCCAAGCGCCAGCAGAGGGCGGCAAAACTCCATAAAACACAAGTGAGCATTTCACTGTACTGTCATTTAAATCTGTCTGAGCGGGCATGTGCGTTAATTGCGTCAAATATTTTAACGTGATTAATTTTTAAAATTAATTAACGCCCGTTAACGCGATAATTTTGACAGCCCTAATTAAAACCCCTCTTACTGTTTTCGTTTCATTAAAATTTATAAAATTTTCAATCAAAACATAAACTAGTAGCTCGCCATTGTTGATGTCAATAATTACACCATGCTCACTCATTGTGTTGAAGCCCATAAAATCATTTGGGCCCAAGCGCCAGCAGAAGGCGCCAAACACCAAAAAACAAGTAACAAGCGGACATTACACTGCGGGGCATGTGCGTTAATTGCATCAAATATTTTAACGTGATTAATTTAAATTAATTTAAATTTAATTACCGCCCGTTAACGCGATAATTTTGACAGCCCTAATCTGCTTCCTTCCTTTCTGCCCCTCATTTAAAAAAAGGTACAGCATCGGCATCAGCCGATACCACATACTGTAGCTGGGTGTTGGAATTAGGGCTGCAGCTATCGAATATTTTAGTAATCAAGTAATCGACTGAAAATTCTATCGATTAATCGAATAATCAGATAAAACAAATATATTTTCAGGTGAAGAGCAGTTATAGATATACATGAGAAAACAAGACATTTTATCATTTTCAGTCAATCAATGTCTTTATTTTTGATGTATGTTGTTGAAAACAGCCAACAATTGAAACTCAGATGTAACTAGAATGAAAAAAAAAAGACTAATTCACTGCTTTCACTCAAAAAACCTTTAGATCTTATTTTTAAAAAGTATATACATATATATATATATATAGATATAGATATAGATATATATAAACACACCTAAAAATGCCTTTACGCTTGATAACACACATCACTTAAAAGTTAGGATTTTTTCCCACGTTTTTCAATTGAATTTCTATTTGTGTCAAGCCATTTTTAAGTTCTAGTTAAGTTTTAAGTTAGTCTAACCTGTAAGTCCTGATAGGATTTTGAGTTTTTGCACTGTTCAAAATAAATGTATGATACAGGCTGTATTGGAGCACATTAGGGACTAGTGCTACTTGGTGTTTTATCCAGCAATGACTACTGAGCTAAAATTGATAGTTAGCATTATTGAGTTTTTATTTGACACCCTCATCACTCCACAACGCTATGTTATGTTAAAGCCTGTATGTAAGACACGTTAGCCACGCATCGAAAGTGGTCTTAATTAATTCAAACCTAGCCCTCCGCAGGGCTAACGTAAGGTGAGCTAGTAGTGACAGTAACGTTAATCTTATATATTAGCGCTTAGCGCTCTTTATTAGCGCTTAGCGCTCTACTGCTTTAAGATGGCGGCTGTTTGCTAACGCTGCCCAGACGCGGCCTAGTCTGTCAATGTGCATCTAGTTCAACATACATGTGATCTCTATGAGACTCATTGGACGCTACCTGCAACTAACGTAGCATGTGCGAGCTAGTATTTAGCAACGTCGGCGTCGTTTGTAGCGGTTGTCGGCTGCAGTAAGTTTTTTTTTTTGCTTCTTCCTCTACGCACGTGACATCAGCGCGTTGTCCCGCATTAAAAGTAGTCCGAGCAAAACTTGATGCTTAGAGCTGTCAAAATAAACGATTACTCGAGGTGAATAAAATTACTCGGATCAGTTTTTAAACTCGAGTTACTCGAGTTGCTCGAGTATTCGTTTCAGCTCTAGTTGGAATTGGTATGGGGGAGGGAAGTCTGAATGGTAGGAGTGGGAACCTCAGGGCACCTCACAATACGATACGATTCGCGATACAAGGCTCACGATAACGATTATCTCACGATATCATGATACAGTGATTATCGATATATTGGTCAGAAATTGGATACAGGATATTCTACGATACAACTGTTGAAACGGAAAAAAAAAAAAGACATTTCAAAATAGAAAAAAATACTGTTTAAGTCATTTATTAAACAGTGACACCTTTTCTGTGCAACATTGCTGTAAAATATAAATCTACTGCAAATTGTGCACCTGCACATATAGAGGAAACAAACCACAACCACTGATATCTCTTGGAGAGATCATGATGAATGGCACTAGAGCTGAAACGAGTACTCGAGCAACTCGAGTAACTCGAGTTTAAAAACTGATCCGAGTAATTTTATTCACCTCGAGTAATCGTTTATTTTGACAGCTCTAAGCATCACGTTTTGCTCGGACTACTTTTAATGCGGGACAACGCGCTGTCACGTGCGGAGAGGAAGAAGGAAAAAAAAAAAACTTACTGCAGCCGACAGCCGCCACAAACGACGCCGACGTTGCTAAATACTAGCCCGCACTATGCTACGTTGGTACAGGTAGCGTCTGATGCGTCTCATAGAGATCACATGTATGTTGAACTAGATGCAAAATGACAGACTTGGCCGCGTCTGGCCAGGGTTAGTAAACAGCCGCCATCTTAAAGCAGTAGAGCGCTAAGCGCTAATAAATAAGATTAACGTTACTGTCGCTACTAGCTCACGTAACGTTAGCCCTGCGGAGGGCTAGGTTTCAATTAATTATGACCACTGTCGATGCGTGGCTAACGTGTCTTACATACAGGCTTTAACACAACATAGCATTGTGGAGTGATGAGGGTGTAAAATAAAAACTTAATCATGCTAACTATCAATTTTAGCTCAGTAGTCATTGCTGGATAAAACACCAAGTAGCACTGGTCCCTAATGTGCTCCAATACAGCCTGTATCATACATTTATTTTGAACACTGCAAAAACTCAAAATCCTATCAGGACTTACAGTTTAGACTAACTTAAAAATGGCTTGACACAAAGAGAAATTCAATTGAAACACGTGGGAAAACTTTTAAGTGATGTGTGTTATCAAGCGTAACGGCATTTTTAGGTAAGATATATATATATATATATATATATATATATATATATATATATATATATATATATATATATATATATATATATATATATATATATATATATATATATATATATTTTTTTTTTTTTTTTAATAAGATCTAAAAGTTTTTTGAGTGAAAGCAGTGAATTAGTCTTTTTTTTTTTTTTAATTCTAGTTACATCTGGGATGCAATTGTTGGCCGTTTTCAACAATATACATCGAAAATATAGACATTGATTGACTGAAAATGGTTCAAGATTAGATGAAATGTCTTGTTTTCTCATGTATATTTATAATTGCTCTTCACCTAAAAATATATTTGTTTTATCTGATTACTCGATTAATCGATAGAATTTTCAGTCGATTACTCGATTACTAAAATATTCGATAGCTGCAGCCCTAAATGGCACCCTTAATTTCTTTTTTAAAATCTTTAAAAAAAAAAAAAAAAAAAAAAAAAAAACAGTGCTGTGGGTGTCAATCAGCAGTTGAGCTTGGAGTGGGGCAATGATAAAATTGGTGGGTGTTTTCTTCGTATATGACCTTTGTTGCCAAAAGCGTTGGTTTGAGCACTTCCGCTATCTGCTTCAGCATTTGAGGTGTCAGACTTGGTCAGTCACATTCTTCCTCACCTTAAAAACAACAAAATAAAACAAAAACTATTAGCTACTTAATAGCTTTTGAGTTGAAATCCTGATATTTTTTTTTGTGTTGGAAGTATCGAGTGAATTTTTAAAAATTAATTGAATGTATAGAAATTAAAAATGCAATAATTACCTATTTTTAATATGTAGGCTACATTAATTATCATGCACATCACTTTATAGACCTTGGAAGCTATTCAAACCATTTTTATAGCTTATTGTACCAAAATGGCTGTAATAACAGTTTGTGTAGTAAACTAGATGGAAAGTGGTCCTCAAATAATATCAAATAAATCGGTAAATTCATTGTTCGATATTCATTTTCATCCAAGTTTAGGGTCCTGGTTTATATTTTATATCATTCCACACGAAATGTCATCAAAATAATACATGTAAATTAAAAATCAATTACATTGCAAAACTTTCTTACCTCAAGTATGAAAGCGAAGCAGTGAAGAAATCCGGTGTGGACTTCGTCACCAGCTGCCAGTGAACCTTATTTTTGTTAGACAATTCTTTCATACAGCAAAGTCCATGTTCACCTTACTTCCTCTCTTGTTTGTGTAAAATCTAAAGTGTGGCCCCATGTGTGATTTGAAGCAATATTTTTCTCATTTTTTCCTCCACCGTTCTCACGAAGCTTTTTTTTTTTTTTTCCAACCCACTTGGAGCTTCCTCTCTTCTTCTCTAGACGACTTGTGCGCACTTTACCTTCACCGCCACTCCCGAGCGCCCCTAGTGGACCGCCAAGGAATTGCTCAACAAACATTGAGCAGTTTACAGCATCCATACTGCTTTGTATGGCCAATATGTTAAATAAAAGTGTCGATACTTAGCGGGAGCATATCGATAACCGATCGGGTTGCAAAATATCGCGATATATCGCTGTATCGAGATATTGTCACACTCTTACAGAATGGTCACATAAAAGGATCGTAAATGACCAAAAAAAAATCAGATTTGTGCATTCAGATCTGCGGTCTGAACGTAGCCATAATCTATGTTATAGACATAATAGTTCTGTTCGGTCTGGCTCGATTAAATTATTTTGCCTTGCTTCACTTCCGTTTAGATTCTGGCCCTTTACAAGCACCATAACCCCGGCGCGTCAGCCCAGCCCTGTTGTGTCCCCCAGGCACTGGAACCCCTTCCAATTCTCTACTACGTCGGCAGGCAACACAAGGTAAGTCCGTGCAAACATGCACTCTCAACCTGAGGTAGAACCCTGTTCTGGTTTTACAACTTTTTTCTTTAACTTTTAGGTGGAGCAGCTGTCCAACATGATTGTTAAGTCGTGTAAGTGTAGCTAAAAGATGACAAGACTTGGGAAGTACATGGAAGAATCCCACTTTAGGAACACTGTTGGTGAAGAGGAAACGCAAGGAGGAATGCTTGGAAGTCACCCATGGTTGACTTGGAATCAAACCTTGATTCTCCTTCCGTTGATTATATTGTACCTGTATATACATTTTTTCCAAGCATATTGACTTTTTAAAAGGATTAATTTATTTTGGGACTGACACATCGGGGGACTGAAATGGTGGTGTTGATTGGACAATGGATGTCCGCCATTGCGTTCATGTTGCTGAAGGCATGGAAAACAGCTGCTGTTGGGGTTTTCCCATGGGACATTGCAGCAGGTGTGTTTACAAAGGACAGCAGGGACGCTTCGCCTCGCGGAAACTCCCTCCAACTGAGGGTTTTACTTAGCTTTTTCAAAAACCGTGTCAAGTGTTTAAAGTGTTTTCATGTTGATCTTTGAATGAATGTCTGCTTATCAAAATGAGGCTTTTTCATTCTCTCAGAAATTTGCCACCATAGTCAGTTTCCATTTTCAGTTTTCTTTTTTGCACTATAGTAAACTCCAGTTTCGGAGTAAGGTTCGGTCCCCAATATGCGAGTAATTGCCCTGAAGAATGTTTAGAACAGACTATAAAAATAGTTCAAACAGCAAATAAACTACGAGCTAGGACATAAACACTTTTATATAATTTCAGACATGTTTTAATTCAATTCAATTCAATTTTATTTGTATAGCCCTGGATCACAACAACGTTGTCTCAAAGGGCTTTGCAGAGGCAATATGATACACAATCAGAAACAGCAAATGAAGCAACAAAGATGACAAAATAAATTCAATTCCTGGGTATCCCCCATCCTTAGACCCTCCATGTCGGCAAGGAAAAACTCCAAAAACTCCAGAGTCTTCGGGAGAAAATAAGAAACCTTGGGGAGTACCACAGTCAGGAGAGATCAACTCCCAGGACGGATAGACAGGAAGCCCCAGGACCGCTAAAGGGAATTAGCAGGCAAAGTTACAGTCCGTAAAGATGCAGTGGAGTAAAGGAACAAGAAGAGGTCCATCTAGCCAGATGAGACGGGGGTAGCAACAAGGACGTCCATCATGCTTGGGGTCCGGACAGTCAGGAGGCTGCAGCTGAAAAATAGCCTCTCCCCAGAGGGGAGGGGGAAAAGGGGACACCGGGTGACTAGTGATGAAGAGACTAGACAACAAGACATTAACATTGGAAAATAGAAATAAAGTAAGATAAGTGGTAGGTAGAGTGAGAAAAAGGAGATAGAACTCAGTGGCTGTACTTCCCCCAGCTTTATAGCTTCTAGTGCAGCTTTGACTAAACTTTGAGTCTACTCTGACTTCAACTAGCCTGACCATAAGCTTTGTTGAATAGGAACGTTTTTAATCTAATCTTAAATGTGCAGATTGTCTCGGCTTCTTGAACATTAGCTGGAAGCTGATTCCATAAAACGGGCTTGGTGGCTAAAGGCTCTAGCTCCGACAGTACTTTTAGAAACCCTGGGAACTACCAGTAGACCTGCATTCTGAGAGCGGAGTGTTCTGTTGGGGCGGTATGGAACCAGAGCATCGGTGAGATAAGATGGCCCAACCCATTAATGATCTTAAAGTAGGTGGATGGCGAGATAGTGTAAAGCGCCTTGAGCGCCTTGAAAGGTGGAAAAGCGCTATATAAGTATAACACCATTTACCATTTAAATGTAAGAAGGAGGATTTTAAATTTAATTTTAAACTCGACTGGAAGCCTTTTATCGCATTACACTTTAAAATGAATGGGTTGCAGAGGAATATACGCAACATTCAGTACAAAAGAGTCCCATGTACTAAAACCCCAGGTGACATTACTCTCCTTAATCTACAAAATAGATGTAAAAACCGTCAAGATGTATCTATTTAACGTATTTTGAAAGTAATTACTTCTTTCCAAGTGGTCAGTAATTTTGCACCATCTAATGGCCATCCTAGTGCATTAAAGAGCATAAAATAAAGGCTCAAGTAAAAGGGCCAAGAACAAACTACAAATTGATGGGGTTCACTGTATTCACTTCCTGCAAAGTCAAGTGTTTTAGGAATGAAGCAAACATGTTTTATACTGCACTTAATTTTCTGATATTGTAGATACAACAACAAAAAAGAAATAAAAACTTATGTTTAATGTGTATGTGTTAAATAAGAGTTTTTTGTTTTGTTTTGACTGTACACCAAATGGTTAGACATGCTTTGTTCTGACCAGCCAATCAGAAGACAGAAAAAGTCTGATGTCATCATCATCAGTGTTGTCAGTAACGCGTTAATGTAATCTGATTACTTTCTTTAAGTAACGAGCAATCTAACACGTTCATTTTTCCAAGCCAGAAATCCGATTAAAGTTTCCTTAGTGCCAGTGCGTTACTATTTTGTTTTTGCCTCATAATGTATGTAGAATGAAGAATACTGCAGTCATGCACGAAGAGCATTTGAATAGAAAATATTGCTCTTAGGTTTGGGGAGTGACATCAAAGCTCACGTTTTCTCATCGGGGGAAAAAAACGGGTCACGTGTATTACCATGCTGTTTGAGCGCTGTCTGCCACGGCGGTCAACAACATAGCCTCATTGGCATCGCTGCATCGTCAGAATAGTAGCAGTTAGAGATGTTCTGATCGGCATCCCGATCGATCGGGTCCGGTCACATCATTTTCAAAGTATCGGAATCGGCAAAAAAATATCGGCCATGCCTTTTTTAAATATACATTTTTTTAATTAAATCATTTTCTAATTGTATTTAACGTTACAGACATAATATGTTACACTCATCCAGAGTCTTTAGTTTAGGCTTAAAGTAGGGTTATCAAATTTATCCCGATAACGGCGGTAATTAATTTTAAAAAAAATGTATTAACGCATTGTCACGCTCAATCTGTAATGGTGCCGTTTTACCTATATAGAGAGATAAAAGGCAGCGTAAAATGAGTAGAGTGAATTTTGGCAGCCTTTGGAGCCTTTTTTTAATTGGCTAAAGCCTTACAATCCCTCTCCCTACGATTAGAAATATAATGGGAAGCAATGTGGGGAAGCAAGGTAGCAATTGATCTTTTTTTTAACACCTTATGTTATTTCCCAACGCAGAGAAGATATATCAATTGGTAGCACTAGGCACAGTCATGGTTCCACTTCCCGTCATGCATTTGGGCATGGCAACAGTATCATTTACTGAAAGCTCAACAAACACACTAGATGGCAATATTTAGTCACAATATACAAAGTCACAAGTCTTTCTATCCGTGGATCCCTCTCACTGAAAGAATGTTAATAATGTAAATGCCATCTTGAGGATTTATTGTCATAATAAACAAATACAGTACTTATGTACTGTATGTTGAATGTATATATTTGTCGGAGTTTTATTCATTTTTTTCTTAATGGATTGCCAAAATGTATATGATCGGGAAAAATGATTGTAATTGAATCGGGAGCAAAAAAAAAAAGCAATAGGATCGGGAAATATCGGGATCGGCAGATACTCAAACTAAAACGATCGGGATCGGATCGGGAGCAAAAAAACATGATCGGAACAACCCTACTAACAGTGAAAGGCAGGATATATACCGCAAATGGCTGCCTTTGCTCACTGGAAATACAGCCATTATATCTGTCCAGTAAAGATGACAAAAATATCTCCGTGCGTTGCAAACTTTGCACTGGCTGAAAAAGACTGTCGGCCGCTAAAAACTCTACATCCAATTCAACAAGGAAGCACTTGGAATTACAGCACAACGCGACAAAACGCGAAACAAAGTCTACAGGTAACGAAACAGCCAGCACTTCTACAGTTTGTAACCAGCCTTTATGCACATTTTATTGTAGTGTTTGTAACCATAGGCAGAGTTTTACTTTTGTGAGACTGGGGTAAAGCATGTTGATGACTCTGAAACTAAAGTCAAAAGTTTGGACACACCTCATCGTTTTTACATTTTATATATTTTCACTACTATTGTAAATCCTCTCTGAATACATTAAAACTATGAACCACAAAAAAAAAAAAAAAAAAAAAAGTGAAATAACTGAAAACAGGTTTAATATTCTACATTCTTCAAAGTATCCACATTTGAGGTGTCGCTTTTGGCCAATACTGTATATATACTGTACATACAGTGGGGCAAATAAGTATTTAGTCAACCATTAATTGTGCAAGTTCTCAAGTTCTAGGTTTAATGTGGGGAAAAAAAAAGAAAATCACATTGTTTGATTTTTAAGAATTTATTTCCAAAGTAGAGTGGAAAATAAGTATTTGGTCACCTACAAACAATTTTTAAAGAATTTGTTTGCAAATCATGGTGGAAAATAAGTATTTGGTCAATACCAAAAGTTCATGTCAATACTTTGTTATGTACCCTTTGTTGGCAATAACGGAGGCCAAACATTTTCTGTAACTCTTCACAAGCTTTTCACACACTGTTGCTGGTATTTTGGCCCATTCCTCCATGCATATCTCCTTTCGAGCTGTGATGTTTTGGGGCTGTCGTTGGGCAACACCGACTTTCAACTCCCTCCACAGATTTTCTATGGGGTTGAGATCTGGAGACTGCCTAGGCCACTCCAGGACCTTGAAATGCTTCGTACGAAGCCACTCCTTTGTTGCCCTGGCTGTGTGTTTGGGATCATTGTCATGCTGAAACACCAAGCCACGTCTCATCTTCAATGCCTTGCTGATGGAAGGAGATTTTCACTCAAAATCTCTCGATACATGGCCCCATTCATTCTTTCCTTTACACAGATCAGTCGTCCTGGTCCCTTTGCAGAAAAACAGCCCCAAAGCATGATGTTTCCACCCCCCTGCTTCACAGTGGGTATGGTGTTATTCGGATGCAATTCAGTATTCTTTCTCCTCCAAACACGAGAACCTGTGTTTCGACCAAAAAGTTCTATTTTGGTTTCATCTGACCATAACAGATTCTCCTAGTCCTCTTCTGGATCATCCAAATGCTCTCTAGGGAACCGCAAACGGGCCTGGACGTGTACTTTCTTCAGCAGGGGGAGACGTCTGGCAGTGCAGGATTTAAGTCCCTGGCGGCGCATTGTGTTACCCATAGCAGCCTTTGTTACTGTGGTCCCAGCTCTCTGTAGGTCATTCACTAGGTCCCCCCATGTGGTTCTGGGATTTTTGCTCACCGCTGTTGTTATCATTTTGGCGCCACGTGGCGCCAGCGGGTGAGATATTGCATGGAGCCCCAGATTGTATGTATGTTTTCCATTTTCTAATAATTGCTCCCACAGTTGATTTCTTTGCACCAAGCGTTTTACCTATTGCAGATTCAGTCTTCTCAGCCTGGTGCAGGTTGACAATTTTGTCTCTGGTGACCTTCAACAGCTCTTTGGTCTTGGCCACAGTGGAGTTTGGAGTTTGACTGACTGAGGTTGTGGACAGGTCTTTTATACGGATAATGAGTTAAACCAGGGGCCATTAATGCAGGTAACGAGTGGAGCCTCGTTAGAAGAAGTTAGACCTCTTTGACAGCCAGAAATCTTGCTTGTTTGTAGGTGACCAAATACTTATTTTCCACTCTAATTTAGAAAAAAAATCTTTAAAAATCAAACAATGTGATTTTCAGTTTTTTTTTCTCCACATTTTGTCTCTCATGGTTGAGTTTTACCCATGTTGACAATTACAGGCCTCTCTAATCTTTTCAAGTAGGAGAACTTGCACAATTGGTGGTTGACTAAATACTTATTTGCCCAGCTGTACACAGCTGGAATAATTTGTTGGGAAATTACACAATTTCATTGAGGAAACAGTACAATTTAGATTTTAAACGTAGGTCAGTGTTTCTGATTAACCACTGCTGCATAGAATCTACATTCCTAGATGGACAACGCCATTCCTGGCACAAGTCTTTGGACGCCTGCCACATTTTTATCTACGTGCACCTCGTTCCTAAGGGGGCCCCACCTTCCTCAAAACACCCGGGATTACTGGAAGCTTGTGAGGTTGGATTGGGAATGAGGCACGCAGGTCCAGACCCGTTGGTACGGCCCAGACTTTAGGGGCCGTGACTACATGGAAAATAAAGCGCGGGTGAAAACAGTGAACCCGCTGACACGCAATCCCGCTTACGTAAGTTCACGCCGCTAACAAGGTGATGACGTTCTGCGGCGTCTTGTTCCAGAAGCTGATCGGGTTACATCAAGACGAGATCTGTTGCCGGCTTTTAAATTTTACCGCCCTTGAGGTACACGACGTTCTGCGGTGCCTTGGCAAAGCACATGTAATTGGAATGTTACAAGGAGAAAAGGGCATCATTAACAAACCACGACAAGCAAAACAAGCAGTTTTTGGAGAAGGAGTAGGGGGGCAGCAACATTGAAATGGTGCTGCAGCTCTCCGTGCGATGACTAAGCATGGCAATGTCAGGAGGCTCATAAATCTGTCACAGTGTAAATGGAACGCTCCCAAAGGGGGGTCCAACACAAGTGGGCTCATCCTTGAAGGCATCGCTGGTTCCTCGGCAGCTGCTTCCTGTCGGGCTCTCTGGCTTTTGATCAGGGGGGGCCCCTCGAAAAACTGCTGACACCACATAGAGCACGTGGAGAACAGTGGGGGAACACTTAAATCTTGAGTGTTTCCACGTACTTAGTCAAGCAGGTGTTGTGTCACCACTCGTGACACGACATGATGAATGGGTGAGCGGAGCAGTATTTTATCTTAAGCAAAGGCATACGGCAGAACATTGAGGTCATTCATCTTCAGTACGCTGGGGGATCGTTTTCTTTTTATGAAATAACGGGAACGGAAATAGTAATTTACCAGGATGAAAGTGCACTGCACAAGCAGAGCTGTTTTTGGCAAGCTTTTAATTTGTGTCTTAGTCTTTTGGACAAAAATACTTCTTAGTCTTAGTCATATTTTAGTCATTTCAAAACATGTTCTTCGTCTAGTTTTAGTCGACAGCTACTCAAAATGTTTTTGTCTATAAAACTCCAAAGTTTTAGTCCAAAAATAAATAAAGGTTTCCAGTGATTTCAAATGAACATACAGTGGGGCAAATAAGTATTTGGTCAACCACAAACTGTGCAAGTTCTCCCACTTGAAAATATTAGAGAGGCCTGTAATTGTCAAATGAGGTACTGCACGCATGCTATTTTTAGACTGTGATGTCACATCATAAAGCGGAAGTAAAGCCGAAGTGGGACATGATAGACCCGCCCTCGCATAGAAACAACGTAATATGTGCTACTTTTCGCCGGTAATCTTTCAAAAACGAGCATGCTGATCACGCATTGCTTTTTTGAAACTTGTAGGAACGACTCTTGACATTACGACACATGAAGGATGTTTTCTTCATACGTTTCCGGAAACGAAAAACTCGGGAGGAAAAAATGTGAAGACCGAATCAACTTGCGTGGACTTTAACACCAGTTCGGTGAATCCATTCACATTTCATATGCAGTAAACATTTTGTTGGGTTGGCATGGTCTTTCAGATGACCAAGAGGTAAGCCATTTTTATATTTTTAACTTATTTTTTTAGCGTAACGTTGTGCCGTACTGCTTCTGTCTGACAATGAATGACCTAAAAAGAATGCACTGTTACCATTTATATATATATATATATTTAAGAGACGTAGGACAACCAGAGGATATATAAGAGAGACAGGGCTGATGGTAAAGGATAGCTTGTTGAAAAAGGAGAATGTCATTGTCAGGCGCGTCGATAAAAAAGCTAAGGCTATGCTGAGGTTGGCTCGTTTTTTTTCATCTTTTTCAGCCTTCGACACTCAAGCCATCTCTTTAACTGAACATTTTTATGTTCTTCCACATCTTTGCCAGTGAATTTGGCACCAGGCACATCATTTTCAGAGGGAATTGGTAGGTTTGGCTCTGCAAACATCTCCTTCGCATACGATTTTCATTCATTTCCTATTAGGGACAAACGGTGGCTTGTCCCTACTAGGCATGTGCCGGTATGAGATTTTCACGGTACGATAACCGTGAGCAAAAATACCGCGGTTTCACGGTATCACGGTATTGCAATTATGGCTCCAAAATTTTGAGATGTATGGGTTTAAAAAAAAAAATTTTTTTAATTTCCATTGAACAGGATTTTTTTTCAAAACATATTTGTAAATTGGAACATGAATATAATGTGAAAATAAATAAATTAACACAAAATAACAAATATTTTATATAAAATTAAAATAAATACAACCTAGACTATACCCACAGCCACAGCTCAAGTTGCTCAATATTAGAGTAAGAACAAAATAATTGCTATAAAAAGTAAAAAGACTTCTAAATAAAATTAATTAAATATATACTGTATGACTTTTTTTGAGGGGGGAAGCTCAAGTGAAGTTTTGCCATTTTCAGCCACCTTTTTCAACTCTAGTCTACATGATGCCATGCCTTTGTGTTAAAAAGAACAAAGAATTCATAAGTTAATAAGTAAGTTAAAAATGTATAAGTTAGTTTTATAAATGTTAAAATGTCAATATTGTTGAGGAAAGGTTTCATCTAATTAAAAAAAAAAAAAAAAAAAAAAGTGAGGAGTGAGACCTCCTTTCTCAATTAGCGATCTTTGACGCGATTCTTTTTCTTTCCCCCCTTCATTCAAGCTTGTCTCTCTCTCTCAGCGGCTGTGAGACATAAAACCACAACGAAGCTGCTATCCCAGCTTAGCCTAGGCTAACATTCGTCTTTGTAAGTTTTAGTTAGTTTGTATATTGAATTTGAAATGAAAATGTGTGTTTTGTTTTTGGCGAACTTTTTAATGGTGCTACTGCTATCCTGTTGAACCTAATCACACGTGGAAAAATACAGTGGTACAACGTTTTAAATGTATTCATTTGTATATTTCACCACGATTTGAGAGCTCAATAAATTGAAGAAAAGTACGCCTTGTGTTTGGAGGATTTGTATTTGGGTTTGCTGGCTATTTAGCAGAATAGCGTCACTGACACTCACGGCAACAAACGGGAAGGGGTGAGCGCTGCCGCACCAAGCCACTTCGGCTGCATTTTGGCACATGAAAAATAGCGAATACCGTACTAAGGTATGACGGAAAATTTTAGTGGTTTTGAAACCGCAACGTTTTCACACCACGGTAAACCGTGAAACCGGTAACCGGCACATGTCTAGTCCCTACTTAGCAACAGTAGCTAATTTCATGAATATTAATGAGCGGAAGTGACGTGTTGCTTGCGGTACGCCATTGGGTAAACCTCAACCATGAGAGAGAGAATGTGGAGGGAAAAAAACAGAAAATCATATTGTTTGATTTTTAAAGAATTTATTTGCATATCATGGTGGATAATATGGAGTGGAGGTCATCTCAATACTTTGTTATGTACCCTTTTTTGGCAATAACAGAGGCCACATTTGAGGTGTCACTTTTGGCCAATACTGTATGTATACATACAGTTAGGCAAATAAGCATTTAGTCAACCATTAATTGTGCAAGTTCTCAAGTTCAATGTGGAAAAATAAAGAAAATCACATTGTTTGATTTCTAAAGAATTTATTTTCAAATTAGAGTGGAAAATAAGTATTTGGTCACCTACAAACAATTTTTAAAGAATTTGTTTGCAACTCATGAAGGAAAATAAGTATTTGGTCAACACCAAAAGTTCATGTCAATACTTTGTTATGTACCCTTTGTTGGAAATAACGGAGGCCAAACGTTTTCTGTAACTCTTCACAAGCTTTTCACACACTGTTGCTGGTATTTTGGCCCATTCCTCCATGCAGATCTCCTCCCGAGCAGTGATGTTTTGGGGCTGTCGTTGGGCAACACGGACTTTCAACTCCCTCCGCAGATTTTCTATAGACCCTACCCACGTGACGTCACAGCTCCGCTCTCCTGAATGGTACCGCCCACTTGTCCGTCAAAACATAGTGTTAACCTGTTACGGCTACGTACATTTCTCCTATTTACGGCGTGTTTTTCTGCTCCTTAACATTAATAATCAAAATGGTGAAGGCGTGTGTGGCTGTTGGTTGCACTAACAGAGAAGATGGAAGGAGAGACTTGAAGTTTTACCGTATTCCGAGGGATCCAAAGAGGAGAGCGAAATGGACGGCTGCAATTCGACGTGAAAACTGGGCACCAAAAAATCACCACAGACTATGTAGTAGTCATTTTATATCCGGTAAGATGCATTTAAGATATACTTAGAGGGTTTTGGGCTGACAAATAACCACAATTAAGATCATTGCGAGGCTAATCGCCGACAACATACGACGTAGTACGACATAGTTTCAAATTCAAGATGTTTGTGACTTCCCTTTCTTCCACCATCGTTCTTTTTTGAATAATATTTAGCTGGTACCAAGTGAAAGAAACTGGCCTCGTCTACGGAGCTGACAAATAACCACAATTAAGATCATTGCGAGGCTAATCACCGACAACATACGACGTAGTACGACATAGTTTCAAATTCAAGATGTTTGTGACTTCCCTTTCTTCCACCATCGTTATTTTTTTAATAATATTTAGCTGGTACCAAGTGAAAGAAACTGGCCTCGTCTACGGGGCTGACAAATAACCACAATTAAGATCATTGCTAGGCTAATAGCCGACAACATACACGTATGTATGTAGTGAGAGTGCTATCGCTAAACCATATAAACATTAAAAGCCTTAACTCCATTGACAAACGACATGAAATACATTAGACTTGACAGTGGATGTTAGCAATAACAAAAGATTTTGAATTGAAAATTTCGTAACTCACCTTTCCAAGCACAAGATAGATTCCTGCCGAACGAGGACCTGTTTCACCCAACCAGCAACGAAGTATTTATAAGCCTCCAAGCTCTTTAAGTTTTTCAAATTTTCGTGGGAATAGGCTGATTTTGTTTGGACAAGATAATTGTAAATATCAGCGTAGCAGATGTCAGGCAGACAGGGCAAAGACAGTGGGTCGAAAAGCATCGATTTGGGCATCAAATATGGATCTGGCGACTGTATAGAACGAAGCTTTTCCACATAACGCCTTTTATGCAACACATCCAGTGAGTATACGGCATCAGAAAACACCGGGTCTTCCATGAAATGCATTTTAAATTCCTCGATCAATTGAAAACAATGCTAATACAGAGACAAAATGACGGACAAGTGGGCGGAACCACACAGCGAGCACGTGGTTTTGTGACATCGGTGGGTAGGGTCTATAGGGCTGAGATCTGGAGACTGGCTTGGCCACTCCAGGAACTTGAAATGCTTTTTACGAAGCCACTCCTTTGTTGCCCTGGCTGTGTTTGGGATCATTGTCATGCTGAAAGACCCAGCCACGTCTCATCTTCAATGCCCTTGCAGATGGAACGAGATTTTCACTCAAAGTCTCTCGATACATGGCCCCATTCATTCTTTCCTTTACACAGATCAGTCGTCCTGGCCCCTTTGCAGAAAAATAGCCCCAAAGCATGATGTTTCCACCCCCATGCTTCACAGTGGGTATGGTGTTCTTCGGATGCAATTCAGTATTCTTTCTCCTCCAAACACGAGAAACTGTGTTTCTACCAAAAAGTTCTATTTTGGTTTCATCTGACCATAACACATTCTCCCAGTCCTCTTCTGGATCATCCAAATGCTCTCTAGCGAACCACAGATGGGCCTGGACGTGTACTTTCTTCAGCAGGGGGACACATCTGGCAGTGCAGGATTTGAGTCCCTGGCGGCGCATTGTCTTACTGATAGTATGGTCCCAGCTCTCTGTAGGTCATTCACTAGGTCCCCCCCGTATGGTTCTGGGATTTTTGCTCACCGTTCTTGTTCTCATTTTGATACTACGGGGTGAGATCTTGCATGGAGCCCCAGATCGAGGGAGATTATCAGTGGTCTTGTATGTCTTCCATTTTCTAATAATTGATCCCACAGTTGATTTCTTTACACCAAGCGTTTTACCTATTGCAGATTCAGTCTTCCCAGCCTGGTGGGGGTATGCAATTTTGTCTCTGGTGTCCTTCGACAACTCTATGGTCTTGGCCATAGTGGAGTTTGAAGTATGACTGACTGATGTTGTGGACAGGTGTCTTTTATACCAATAATGAGTTAAAACAGGTACCATTAATACAGGTAACGAGTGGATCAACTAATCCACATGTTCATGTTTAAGTAGACTGCGTTTCGTGGAAACAATATGCCGCCCTTTCCAGCGTTGTAGTGGGTTATTTTTCAGGGTTAAAACTCATGATTTCTGTACCGCTCCACACTTCACACAAGCTCTGTCCCATGCGAACAGATCTGGCTGCCTTCATCACTTCAAAGTCCGACTTTTGTTTTCCTCGGTGCATTGAAAATCAATCACAGCACGTCGCTGGCGTCGGTGATCATACTGTCCATTATTTTAGCATGTTGCTTCGTTGCCACTAGTAGTTTCGTCTTGGGCTGTGAAGAAATTGCTACGGCGCGTGCGTTACAGTGGTTTCGTTAGCTCTTGCGTTGTTATGACACGCCCGTGACAATCGGTTAATGACGGCGACTAGTAGCGGTCCTGCCGAAATGCATGGGAAGTTGAGTCAACCACAACTGTGAGTAGTGCGTGTCCATATTATATCATGCGTGCGGTCTCAATATAAGTGTGCGCTGTGTAGTGAATGACGCGCACTTGTGCTCACTGAAAGACACAAGCGCAGCATGTGAAGTAAAAGCTACATTATCATATTAAGCAATGCATTGAACTAGGCATTAGAAGCCGATTCTTGTGCTCGCGATAGCCAAATTCTATCTCTACTATCGGTTCATTGAATATTTAATGGCTAATTACTGTCGAATGGTAACTTTACTATCGATACATCTGTATCTCTCACCTGGAAAACTGGATATCCGGTCGTATCGGTTTGTCGTTCTCAAGCTTACTTATTTTCCACTCTGATTTAGAAATTAATTCTTTAAAAATCAAACAATGTAATTTTCTGGTTTTTTTTCCCCACATTCTTTCTCTCATGGTTGAGGTTTACCCATGTTGACAATTACAGGCCTCTCTAATCTTTTCAAGTAGGAGAACTTGCACAATTGGTGGTTGACTAAATACGTATTTGCCCCACTGTAGATAGACGAGGACATATTGTAGCATCGCCAAGGACAACACCAACTTCTTGATGATAATGCACATTCAGCAGGAAAAGCAGTACATTATTTTCAATTAAACCCACCTGGACGCCACGAACTGTGTGTAAAAAAGCTGTCCGAGAGTTTAAGACATCACCATGCGAAATGCTAAAGCTAACACAAATTCTATGCTAATGTGATGAGTTACATTTAGTGTGTGATGATCACTCAGCACAGACCCTTAAAGGCTAAAGCAACATTGCATATTCTCTCTTGCCAAAATAAGAAAATGAATTTTACCATGTGTTTCCAAAAAAGCAAGATGAAGCGCAGGCAACTGAGCTTGAAACACATCCTAAACTCCGGTGAGTAGAGTGACGGAGAGGCGCAGCACATCCCATATGAGGGCCTATGTCGCATTTTCGTCTCGTGGGACAAAAACTCGTATTCATCTAGTTATGTTGCAATCTCCCGAGCCACGTTTTTTAGCTCGTCATTGTCACGAAAAAACTATTCGACAAAATATTTTCGTTACCGTCATTTTTTACGAAACCAAAACTGTATACAAACAATTTTCGTGAAATGCAAAAAATTGGGACAAAAAAAGTAGATAAGAATAAGCGGAGTAAAGAATGGATGACACCTCTTCAACTGCCAAGAAAACTCCTTTTAACTTGATGAAACAGAAACAAAAAACAGTGAAGAATGAATACACAAAGAATTACTTCCTGCTCTCTCATCGGCTCTGACTGAAAGCACATTTTTACCTGTTGAGCGTGGGAGGCTAATCACGAAACGTGCGCTGATTTGACATAGTGCAGGCCTCACAGGGTTCTATTTTTGGACATCTGACTCACAGCTGGGTTGATGACATTTGCATTTGTACAGCAACAGGTCCTTCATTAACCGGTGCCGAATAACTCCTGCGTGCGACCTTAATAACACACTTTGATGTCCTCCTGCATACAGCTGCTCGCCTCGAGTCATTGATGCTACAGGTGGCCTGTGTGTGCAAGAAAAGAAAAAGAAAAACAGCCGCATCTAACAATTGACGTGGATCGGTTGAACCTCTATCCATATTTTTTTTTTTAAATGATCTGCTCTCATCTCTGACATTTATAGTATCTGCCCAAAACAACACAAAAGACAATTGTAAAAGTAAGAATTGTCATCTGCCAAACATTCAATTGGAACAAATGATACCTATTTTATTACAGTAACTCAAGGGCAGTGTTGTCACAGATTACTTGAAAAAGTAATTTAATTACTGATTACTCTTCAAAAAAGTAATCTAGTTACTTTACTGATTACCTTATTATCAAAGTAACTAAGTTACTTTAAAAGTAATTTGTCAGATATTTTTCCCAATTTTTCTCCCTTTGCTGCCTCAACAGAAAAAATTCATTGCATGTAATTGAATTTTTCAGATAAGGCTTTATCTTCGAGTTAGCAGGGGTTTAGTTAGGCGATGGAGTTGATTTCAACCACCATTGACTTGCGCTAGCTCAGCCACTCCGGAGCCCTGAAACTAACAAATAACTGACAAACTGCTCGGAATTTGTTCAAAACAACTCCAACGACGAATTAAACCTCCGCTAACTCGAATATTAAGCCTAATGTCAAAAATTCTGAACTCCCCCTTTTCCCTTTAAAATAAAGACCTAACCGTTAAAATGCTGTCAAATAAAGTTGTAAAGCAATAAAACAAACAACAAAATCAAATGAAATGAACAAGAATCCTACAGAGTATTTCATAATGCATGCAGTATAGACCCTACCCACGTGACGTCACAACTCCTTCCTCCTGACTGGTGCCGCCCAATTGTCCGTCAACACATCATGTTTCCCTGTTACGGCTACGTACATTCCTCCTATTTACGACGTGTTTTTCTGCTGGTTAACATTAATAATCAAAATGGTGAAGGCGTGTGTGGCGGTCGGTTGCAATAACAGAGAAGATAGACGGAGAAGACGGAGAGACTTGAAGTTCTACCGGATTCCGAGAGACCCGGAGAGAAGAGAGCGAGATGGGCTGCTGCAATTCGACGAGAAAACTGGGCTCCAAACGATTACCACAGATTATGTAGTAGTCATTTTATATCTGGTAAGATGCATTTAATATATATTTAGAGGGTTTTGGGCTGACAACCACAATTAAGATCATTGCTAGGCTAATCGCCGACAACATACACGTATGTATGTAGTGAGAGTGCTATCGCTAAACCATATAAACATTAAAAGCCCTAACTCCATTGACAAACGACATGAAACACATTAGACTTGACAGTGGATGTTAGCAATAACAAAAGATTTTGAATTGAAAATTTCGTAACTCACCTTTCCAAGCACAAGATAGATTCCTGCCGAATTTTCGTGGACGAGGACCTGTTTCACCCAACCAGCAACAAAGTATTTATAAGCCTCCAAGCTCTTAAAGTTTTCAAACTTTCGTGAGAATAGGCTGATTTTGTGTGGACAAGATAGTTGTACAGTTAAGGGTAGCTAGCAGATGTCAGGCAAATACGGCGGAGACAGCAGGTCGAAAAACATCGATTTAGGCATCAAATATGGATCTGGCGAATGGATAAACTGAAGCTTTTCCACATAACGCCTTTTATGCAACGCATCAAGTGAGTTTACGGCATCCGAAAGCACCGGGTCTTCCATGAAATGCATTATAAATTGCTCGATCAATTGAGACCATTGATAATACAGACACAAAATGACGGACAAGTGGGCGGAACCATACAGCGAGCACGTGATTTTGTGACGTCGGTGGGTAGGGTCTATAGGCCAAAAGTTTGGAGACACCACAAGGGTGGATACTTTGAAGAACGTAGAATATAAAACCTGTTTTCAAGTACATACTGTAATTCCTCATGTTCATTCATAGTTTTGATATTTTCAGTGAGAATTTATAATAATAGTGAAAATATATAAAAAGCACGAATGATAAGGCGTGTCCAAACTTTTGACTTTTGACTGGCTCTTTTGTCACCCCCCCCCCCCCCCACACACACACACAACGTCACACTCCGCCTATGGTTACAAACTATTACTATAAAATGTACGTAAAGGCTGGTTACAAACTGTAAAAGTGCTGGCTGTCTCGTTACCTGATGGCTTTGTTTCAATTTTTGTCGCGTTGTGCTATAATTCCAAGTGGTTCCTTGAATTAGATGTTATTAGCGGTCGATTGCCCTTTTGAGCCAGCGCAAAGTTTGCGATGCACGGATATATATTTGGTCATCTTTATTGGAGAGAAAAGTGAAGTCATGCCTGTATGTCCAATAAGCAAATGCAGCCGTTTGTGGTTCTTCTCCTACGTCTTCCACTGTTAGCATCCTGAGCGGTAGCCAGTTGTCTGTTGGCCGCCAACAGCGCTCATACAGTAGCCTGGTAATATACCTAACCCGTTTATTTTCTCCCGATGAGAAAACGTGACATCCGATGTCACTGCCAAACTCAAGAGCAATATTTTCTATTCAGATTCTCTTCGTGCATGACTACAGTATTCTTTATTCTACATACATCATGAGGAAAAAAACAAAATAGTAACGTACAGACACTAAGGAAACAAACTTTAATCAGATTACTGGCTTCGAAAAATGAACGCGTTAGATTACTCGTAACTGAACGAAAGTAATCAGATTACAGTAACACAGTGTTACTGACAACACTGCTCAAGGGCGTAGGTTTGCATAGGGACGGAAGGGACATAACACTACCAACTTTTCAGGATGCTCAAATTGTCCCCACCACCTTTTAAGCAACCTTATTTGCATTTCATTATGAGTTCAGTTAAATAGGTATTTAGATTGCCTTCCCATATGTTGTAAGGATACAATTGACCCTACCATTATTAAGTGAATTATTTTCATTATGTTCAGACATATATGTAACCCTTTTTCACCTGCTGAATGTGGTAGTTCATTTTTTCCCCCTCAAACTCATGTTTGATTGGCTGATGACTTGAGCCGCCCCACACACACACGCACTGACCCGACGAAAATACAACATGTCGCTAACATGCCGCCTCGTCCGCCCCCTTCAAAGAGGAGGGATATTAGAAGTTTTTTTTCAGCCAGCAGCAGCCACTTTAAGAAATGTAAAAAGAGTAGGGCTGTCAAAATTATCGCGTTAACGGGAGGTAATTAATTTTTTTAATTAATCGCGTTAAAATATTTGACGCAATTAACGCACATACCCTGCTCAAACAGATTAAAATGACAGCACAGGTTCATGTGCACTTGATACTTTAGTTTTGTCGCCCTCTGCTGGCGCTTGGGTGCCACTGATTTTATGACCATGAGAATTGTGTAATTATTGACATCAACAATGGCGACCGACTAGTTTATTTTTTGATTGAAAATTTTACAA
The DNA here is from genome assembly GCF_030265065.1 of Corythoichthys intestinalis. NCBI lineage: Eukaryota > Metazoa > Chordata > Actinopteri > Syngnathiformes > Syngnathidae > Corythoichthys > Corythoichthys intestinalis. The sequence goes on from NC_080400.1 coordinate 11,982,373, forward strand.
ATTTTATTGAAACGAAAACATTAAGAGGGGTTTTAATATAAATTTCTATAACTTGTACTAACATTTATCTTTTAAGAGCTAGAAGTATTTCTATCTATGGATATCTTTAACAAAATGTTAATGTTAATGCCATCTTGTTGATTTATTATTATAATAATAACACTTATGTACAGTATGTTGAATGTATATATCCGTCTTGTGCGTTATCTTTCCATTCCAACAATAATTTTTAGAAAAATATGGCATATTTTATAGATGGCTTGAATTGCGATTAATTACGATTAATTAATTTTTAAGCTGAATTAACTCGATTAAAAATTTTAATCGTTTGACAGCCCTAAAAAAGACGTCAATGTTACGGAGGTGGGGAACACACCACTAATTTTGCTGCTGAAATTTTGCTACAACCTGCATCAGAGAGCATAACATTAAACTGTGTGAATTTGCTAACCTGCTTGAGTAGGAAGCTGCTTAGGGAGAATTGTCCTCCACTTTTGTATGTATTTCTTGCTGTTCACATAAATTAAACTGTGAGAAATGTAGTGACCCGAGGTTTACCCCCTTCTACCCAATTTTCATTTTTACTTTGTTTATGTGGTCTTAAAGCAACACTTGGTAACTGTCAGGGAAGCTCAAATTTGAACTCCAAGACAAGTGTTACCTCGATAGCTCGATTAAAGAAAAGAATATGACCCCAACCATGGATTGCTTTTCTTCGAAGGCTTTATGAACAAGAGCTCTTCGGTGCAAAATGATGTGACCCAGCCAGGAGCTGTGATCACGCAGAAAGTACAAAGAAGTACAATATTTTACTGTATTTATAACTCATGGGCTGCTATTGACAGCAATAGACGTCCAATGCAATTTGACTGGGGGGCTGGCAGCAATCACACAATCGGTACCAGCCCCCCAGTCAAATTGGATTGGACGTGTATCACTGTCAATGCTGTGAAACATGATCACTCAGTGGCGTACCGCAAGCAACACGTCACTTTTGCTCATTAAAATTAATGAAGTTAGCAATTGTTGCTAAGCGGGTCAACATCCCATTTGTTTGTAATAGTAAATGCATGGAAATCGTGTACGAACGAGACGTTTACTGAGCTAAACCTACCAATTCTGTCCGAAAATGATGTCCCTGGTGCCAAATTCCCTGGTAAAGATGTGGAAGTACATACAAATGTTCAGTTAAAGAGATGGCTTGAGTATCGAGGGCTGAAAAAGATGGGGAAAAGATCCGACATGATCCAGGGATAGCTTTTTTATCGACACCTTTTACTTGTATGCATTGCCTTACTTACTTACTTACAATGACATTCTCCTGTTTCAACAAGCTATCCTTTATCACCATATGCCCTGTCTTTCTTATATATTATATCCTCCTGTTGTCTCACGTCTCTGACCGTTCTTGGGGTAATTTACATAGCTGTTTTTGTGTAGCGATCACAAATGCTACTCAGTGACAGCAAACGAACACTTTTAATTTTTTCATTGATAACAAATCTTAATTCATAATTTATTTACACTTCCTCCTTACGGAAGTTTTTTTTTTTTTTTTTTTTTTTTAACAACAGAAAAGGGAACAGTGGCAATCAAATACCATTTTAGTGCTGCAACAATTAATCGATTAACTCGAGTATTCGATTAGAAAAAAAGATTCTAATTAAATTTTGCTGCTACGAGTATTCGTTGAATTAAAGTGGCGTTGTAATGGTTTGTTTTGAAAGCGTTTGCATTTAGTTTTATTGATTTGGCTGGATACACTGCCTTCTAGTCTGCCTCATTTCACATGGCTGAATCCAGCTGCTCCATGTTAAGACCGACATAAGTTTTTTTTTGAGCTAATGTTTTTTTTAATGCATTCGTAATTTAGTTTATAGGTATATTTAGCTGTTTTTTGTGGGAATATGTGTCTGAACCATTTGCTATGAAAATTGTAAAAAAAAAAAAAAAAAAATGTTAGCGTTTTATAGGATTTAAGCTAGCGGACTTTTGCAATGTCAGTTAGCTAATTGTTCTTTTGTTTTGCATAGATCCTTATTTAATTATTTTTTTAAATACCATTTGAGGCTCAGCTCAGGTATTTTAATTTTTCAAGTTCCTTAGCCGATTACTCGATTATTTGAACAAAGTAGTTACTCGATTAATCGACTACTAAAATAATCGATCGTTGCAGCCCTATACCATTTAAAAAAAATTTCAGGTCATTCATTGTCAGACAGAAGCAGCACGGCAAAACGCCACACTAAAAATAAGTAAAAATATCAAAATGGCTTACCTCTGCGTCCTCTGTAGGACTATGGCCCCCACCAAAATGTTTACTGCATATGAAATGTGAATGGCGTCACCTTGCTGGCGTTAAATTGGTCTTTTGTTTTGTTCTTTTTTTTGTTTTTGTTTTGGGAAAAGCATGAAGAAAACATCCTTCATATGTCGTAATGTCTACAGTCGTTTCTACAAGTTACATAGCAGCAGTGTTTACTCGGCATGTTCTTTTTTGAAAGATTACCGGAGAAAACAAGCAGAAATAACATGGAAGGCGTGTCTATGTTGACTCACTTACGCATTACGATGGCGACGTCACGGTCTAAAAATAGCATTCGTGCGGTACGCTATTCCATCCATATCAGTAGAAATGGATTTGATGTCTGTTATTGTCAGTGAAAGTGAATGAGTTAATTGAGTAATTCTAGCCACCACAGCTACCATAAATGTAGTTTTTTTGTGTTTTGTTTAGTTCTTGTTTATTTATATAGCTATCATTGTGTTGCAGCTTATCTCTCATCTGCCTGTCTTTTCTTCCCTCGCCTCACACCTGCAGTTTACCCCGAGAATCTTATCAGCTTTTTTGATGGCCTTGTTTCATTGCTATTCTTTGTGTTTTCCCCCCTCAAACGTCAATCTCCAAAAACCTGGAAGCACTTTGAAGACACGCAGCCAAGACATTGTGAGTTATCACCGCAGAAAAACACCAGCCTATGGGGGCAGAAAACAAGAATGAGGGTGAGACAGAACTCAAAGACCACACACGGATGAGCTTTTGAGACACTTCACATACGGGTTAAACGTTCTGGTCCGAGCATTTTGTTCATCTTCATCATCACTGTCAGCTAACATCAGGGTGTAAAAACACAGAGGAGAAACTCTTCAAAGGAAAACACACAAAGGGAAAGTATGCCTGAGTGCTTATAAAACAAACCGCTCTGACTCACTCTGGCTGAGGAAGAAATGTTTGCTAAAAAAGGGAAGGTACCAATTACATCTCCGGACTGGATCCTAACCCCCAACCCTTAGTTCGTTCTACTGCGGGCCACGGCCCTCTCAAGCATGTGTCCTGAGATGAGGATTGAATTGATTGATGATGATGTACGGTCATGAGTTTGAACTTGGTAGCTTATTGGTAACCTTGACAACAGGCAATACAATACACAGGCAGTAACATCCTCAGGATTTTTGAAGGACGGCATATCTGGAACAAATTTCAGAGACTGACAGGTCCACTCAAGATCTTTTGTTGGAGATCATTCACCTTCTTTCTTCAATGTATTATCGGAATGTGTATACAGAGACCTTGGAACAGTCTAAGTGTGTCACTCCAACATACTTCTTTGACAGCAATTATTATATTGCTTTGGCTTTGAATTCGAGAATAGCAAATGGTGAATGTTTTACTGAAAACACCCACACATCCACCCTCATCTTCTCGCCTCGTTTAACCTTGATTTCAACATTGACTTTATTTCGTAAAAATTAATTCAAAAACTGTGATCTCATATTGATGTGTCTTTGCTAGACTTGTCCGATAACGACTTTTTATCTGTATCACGATATTGTCCAAATCCAAAGATCTGATACCGATGTCAAACCGATGCCGATATATGCGGTCATGGACTTAACATATTATGGCTAATTGTATTGTGATGCCTCTCTGAATGCTTTACTAATGATAGACGTTACAACTTCAAGGTTTCAAAAAAAAAACATTCTGTGAAAAATAAGAGAACAACTTCAATTGAAGTTAAGGTAAACGTGCCTATACTGCACCACCACCAACAATAAATATACAGTGGGGCAATTAAGTATTTAGTCAACCACTAATTGTGCTAGTTCTCCCACTTGAAAATATCAGAGAGGCCTGTAATTGTCAACTTGGGTAAATCTCACCATGAGAGACAGAATGTGGAAAAAAAAAAAAAAAAGAAAATCACATTGTTTGATTTTTAAAGAATTTATTTACAAATCATGGTGGAAAATAAGTATTTGGTCAATACCAAAAGTTCATCTCTATACTTGCTAATGTACCCTTTGTTGGCAATAACGGATGTTTTCTGTAACTGTTCACAAGCTTTTCACACACTTGCTGGTATCTTGGCCCATTCCTCTATGCAGATCTCCTCTAGATCAGTGATGTTTTGGGGCTATCATTGGGCAACACAGACTTTCAACTCCCTCCACAGATTTTCTATGAGGTTGAGATCTGGAGACTGGCTAGGCCACTCCAGGAACTTGAAATGCTTTTTACGAAGCCACTCCTTTGTTGCTCTGGCTGTGTGTTTGAGATCATTGTCATGCTGAAAGACTCAGCCACGTCTAATCTTCAATGCCCTTGCTGATGGAAGGAGGTTTTCACTCAAAATCTCTCGATACATGGCCCCATTCATTCTTTCCTTTACACAGATCAGTCGCCCTGGTCCCTTTGCAGAAAAACAGCCCCAAAGCATGATGTTTCCACCCCCATGCTTCACAGTGGGTATGGGGTTCTTCGGATGTAATTCAGTATTCTTTCTCCTCCAAACACGAGAACCAGTGTTTCTACCCAAAAGTTCTATGTTGATTTCATCTGACCATAACACATTCTCCCAGTCCTCTTCTGCATCATCCAAATGCTCTCTAGCCAACCGCAGACAGGCCTGGACGTGTACTGGCTTCAGCAGGGGGACGCGTCTGGCAGTGCAGGATTTGAGTCCCTGGCGGCGCATCGTGTTACTGATAGTAGCCTTTGTTACCGTGGTCCCAGCTCTCTGTAGGTCATTCACTAGGTCCCCCCGTATGGTTCTGGGATTTTTGCTCACCGTTCTTGTTATCATTTTGATGCCACGGGGTGAGATTTTGCATGGAGCCCCAGATCGAGGACATTATCAGTGGTCTTGTATGTCTTCCATTTTCTAGTAATTGCTCCCGCAGTTGATTTCTTTACACCAAGCATTTTACCTATTGCAGATTTAATCTTCCCAGCCTGTTGCAGGTCTACAATTTTGTCTCTGGTGTCCTTCGACAGCTTTGGAGTGTGACTGACTGATGTTGTGGGCAGGTGTCTTTTATACCGATAATGAGTTAAAACAGATGCCATTAATACAGGTAACAAGTGGAGCCTCGTTAGAAGAAGTTAGACCTCTTTGACAGCCAGAAATCTTGCTTGTTTGTAGGTGACCAAATACTAATTTTCCACTCTACTTTGGAAATAAATTCTTTAAAAATTAAACAATGTGATGTTTCTGTTTTTTCTCCCACATTCTGTCTCTCATGGTTGAGGTTTACCCATGTTGACAATTACAGGCCTCTCTAATCTTTTCAATGGGGGGAATTTGCACAATTGGTGTTTGACTAAATACTTATTTGCCCCACTGTAGGTCACCCTGACTTCAAAACGGCGAGTTTCGCCAAAAGATGAGAGATATTTATGCCTGCAAAATGTTTGCGAACCCCTGTCCTTCATCCTGCCGAGAAAGTGGATGAGAAGGAAAGGCGGAGTGGGATGCCGCTACGAGGCGCAGACAGGGTGACAAAAACAAACAAGTTGTCTAATTAGAGAGGGTGGGGGCGTCAGGGAGTTGTCGTGGGCTGTGGAGGTCAACCTACGCTGAGTCATCGCGCCACGCCCACTTCCTGTGATCGGGGTGCCATGAAGGAAAATGAAGTGTTCAGTCTGTTCTTCCTCTTTGCACCAATCCTTAGTCTTCATCACACTACTCTCACAATAGTCAAGTCACTCATAATATTACAGTATATCACCACAACATTTTGACACAGATTCCCATCATGTCATGATGTATTGAAAGAATACCCGTCCACAATATGATAGTGTCATCCATCCATTTGTTCATTCCTGTTTATGCTCATCGCTCCTGGGCGATCTTCACATTTGTTCCGCCACTGCTACAATATTAACATTTGGTATACAAGTGTGCCCTATATGACCCAAAATGTGATGTTCATATGTGTGGACGGCAGGTCTCTATTAGAATTTTAATATTTCTAGACTGCCTGGAGGGAGGTTTCGAGTTACCGCTCATTTTGTTCTTCTCCTTGGTGGAGACACTACCGTATTGGCCTGAATATAAGACGGTGTTTTTTGCATTGAAATAAGATTGAAAAAGTGGGAGTCGTCTTATATTCGGGGTCTAGACATTATACCCATTCACGACGCTAGATGGCGCCAGATATCATTGAAGCGAATGCTAAACTTGAGTAATGTTCTGTCATGACAGATCTCAGCTACTCTCAAGTTTAACCAGTTTGCATTGTTTTATTGCAATGTTTTTCCTTATTCAGATTTGTTTCAAGACTACAGTTACAGTTAGACCTCACTTTGATGGTTATTGCAGTCATTGCAATTTTGTTGTTTTATCACAGTTGATTGGTTTATTTACATTTCAAAAACCAGAAGCCATTCATTTATGAATGTGATTGCACTTTAGTTTACATATTTAAATGTTCAGATATTAAGATTTGAATGAGGCAAAATAACCTGCTTTTTGTCTCAAATATATTGTTGTAATCATTTATTTCAGATGTACTGAAATTATTTTCTGTATAAAAATTAATTTGGTGTTCAAAAAGTCTTTTTTCAAACTTGAGTCTTGAAAAAGAGGGGGTCGTCTTATAATCAGGGCCGTCTTATATTCGGGCCAATACGGTAAATTTGTTACTCCTCTGTTATTCGTGGATGCATCACAATTAGATTTGGAAGGTATATTTTAGCGATGTATATGCATCGATCCTCAGAGCTGGATTTTTTTCAAGAATTTGTCACAGGGTTGATTAATTAGATCAATTAAATGCGGACTTATTGTTGTCTGTAGGTTCCAAGCTAGCCAGTAGAAGGCACAAGCTGTGGAAGCGAGCCGGGCGATCGTAGTACATTTTGAACTTGTTCAATTATTAATCACTATTGTATTTGTAATATTATTTGACATATTTTGTAATGAATTAATCATACAACGTTACCAAAAAAAAAAAACCACACAATTAAAATAGGGGAAAAAAACCTTACAAACACTCCGATTATGCCCCCAAAAGAAATTCAGGATTTTTTCCCTCTCGTTAACATTAACTCATTGCCTGCCACTGACAAAGATAGCTGTCCAATTCATTGAAACTGGGAAGCCTGACTGTTAGTACTCATGTTTCAGTGCGTTTGACGGTGCTCGATGTCCAGTTCATTCTTTAATGGGAGGAATTGGACGTCTAGCACCGTCAATGGCAGCTAATGAGTTCAATGAGTGCCCTATAAAGGATTAAAAATAAACATACAATATAATTTTTGCAATTGACCATTCTGTTGATTTAAAGCAGCTGGGGCATAAAGTTCACGTTGGGTGGTGTTTGAATAAATTTATTTAATCTTAATTTATTTAGCTCATGTTTTCCCCCACTTATCTACGAATATCCTGGCCAGTCCATAAGTTTTACAATCCAAATGTGGCCCCTTGGGACCAAACCCTTGCCCATCCCAGCATTAAATCAAAGCTCAGCCATAATCTCTCTAACGACGTGGTTAAGTTAATTCATGTGGATGTTTGGCTTTTAGTACAAGTGCAACCAAGCCATTTGGCAACCATCTTGATAATGCCACCGTGCAGCACTTTGGCAATGTTGTTTATAATAAATAAATGCGTGGAGGGTGGTGGTAGGGGTTGTGGCTACGTTTTAGTTTACACAGTCAGCAGCAGTATCTGATCAAAACTAGTTGAAATCACCCCCCATCACTGTGACTTGAACTACCTCGGAGAGTTTCAAGAAGAATTGCATTTTTACAATGAAATAAAATATGAAGAGCTTTTAGAACTGTGGCGATTGCTCTAAGACTGCAAAGGAAGCTCAGCCACAGGCGGTTTTTGCTGTGGGCAATGTGGGCGACCGCACAGGGCGCAATCTATTTGGGGGCGCACAAGCGCCCTCGAGAAAAAAAAAATCCGCTAGTTTTCTAGACTAATACCGCTCATTTCCACGTCAAGTTAGTAGAGTGGGCGCTAGGGCGCCCCTTACTATCATGTCAACTGCTGCTGAGAGTCGTGTGTGTCAGAAGAAAAGGCAGGGGGAGACGGGAGGTGGATCAGCTGCTCGCAACTGCAGAGTGAGTGAGCAGGACGAGTCTCACTCACTCTCAGAGGAAAAGGAAGGAGGGGGGCGGGGGATAGACTGACCTCTCATGATCCCAGGCCACACAACACAAACTCCTGCTTCCAAATAAATTGTATTTGATTCATGAAATTAACATAGATATTATTAAATGCATCAGGTTATGACATAACCCAATAAATGTCTTTGTAAAATGTTTAAAAAAAAAAAAAAAAAAAAAAAAAAAAAGAACAACGAATCTGTGCCTGCATCAACGTGTATTTGTTTACATCACGTCAATCTTGACTCTGGTGGTTGACGGACGGAAAAGGTGATGATGTCGAGTCGAGTCAAGGGTGCTGCATCATGGACAAACGACCAAAAAAACCATCAGGTGCCCAGTTCAGGAAGAGAAGGAAAGAAGAAGAGGAGAAACGTTCAAAAGATAAAGGTATGCAGGTCTCTATGAGTGACGTTAATTGTGCATGTAATGAAACAGTAGCCTATACGCTATGTTATTATCCTCTTGCTACTATGTTGCTACTTAGCCACAGAAGACGACTGTATTGTTAGCTTTGCTGAACTAGCAGCTACCATTTCTCCAGTAGGCTAGTTTGTGTTTACAACACAACAAGTGCAAGTTCACACAGGCTTATTAGTCTGGGAATTTGTTAAACAATAGTACGCCGTGACTGTGGAATTTTTAATGCTATGCATGGGTCTATGCTAACTTAAATAACATTCATGTCATATACATTGACATGATGTTTTGTAAGCTTTATGTGTGTCAATAGGATCAGAATCAGAATCAGAAAAAGCTTTATTGCCAAGTACGGTTTTACACATGAAAGGAATTTGCTGTGGTGATATTGGTGCATGCGGTCAATAAACTATTAAAAAATTAAAGATATAACAATATAAACTATTAACAAGAGATGTTACAAGATGTTAACAAATGATAATAATTTGTGCATTATTAGGGTTTATTTTAATTGGGTAACTGATGCATGTTAAGTGTGATCTAACATATTGTATCTTAATTGTCAATTCAGGGGCACTTCTGAAATATTTTGGAGCAGCAGCTCCCACTGGACAAAATGAGGAGCCATCTACCTCTGCAGCCACACAGGCCTTGTTCAATAATATATTTAATAAAATAACGTAAAAAACGTAACACATTCTTGTGTTTTAGACATACAGTATTTGTAGTATTTCTTATACCAGCTTTTCAAAACTTGAAAAAACTTTGAAACTAAGTTTTGTTGTTTGGGGAAAAAGAAGTCTAAATTAAATGTGTCATGTACCAGGTTTATCACAGTTATACATAATTCCCAATTCCATATGTGTAATGAATTTTTATATGACTTGAATGTATTTACTGTTTAATTACATTGTTCATGTTACAATGACAATAAATATTCTTTTCTAATCTAATCTATTCTATATTTTGTACAAATGTTGAATGAATGAATTTTACATTAAAATTTATTCTTCTCTATATTTCACATTTCAATTACGATTTAGGGTCAAGTGAAATAAATTATTATGATTATTAACACATAAATTATTTTGGAGCTTATTTTGCTGCATCACTGTCAATATTGCATTAGCATAAATGTATACTTCATTTAACGGTTTTTGACAATTCAATGATAAAACTCCTTTTACATTCAGTGCTGTTTCTAAAAAAAAAAAATTCAAGAGTCCACCAAAACAATTATAGGCAAATACATATTTTTGAGCAGTTCAGTGTTTTTACGACCATATTTGAAGTTGAAAAAAGACTACAGTTCAAGTTAATTTCAAGAGATCTGCAGCAAGCAAACGGCTTTTATTTAGTGGAATTACCAAAATCCAGTTTAACTCATTTGTTACCGTTGACGACAATAGCCGTCCAATTCATTTGAACTGGGAGGGATGGCAGCGATCATTTGCTACCAGCCACTCCCAGTTCTAATGTATTCAGTGTTTATCGCCAACAATGGCAGCCAATGAGTAAATATTAGGGCTGTCAAAATTATCGCGTAAACGGGCGGTAATTATTTTTTTTAATTAATCATGTTAAAATATTTGACGCAATTAACACATATGCCCCGCTCAAACAGATTAAAATGACAGCGCAGAGTCATGTCAACTTGTTACTTGTGTTTTTGGGTGTTTTGTGGCCCTCTGCTGGCGCTTGGGTGCGACTGATTTTATGGGTTTCAACACAATGAGCATTGTGTAATTATTGACATTAACAATGGCGAGCTACTAGTTTATTTTTTGATTGAAAATTTTACAGATTTTATGAAAATGAAAACATTAAGAGGGGTTTTAATATAAAATTTCTATAACTTGTACTAACATTTATCTTTTAAGAACTACAAGTCTTTCTATCCATGGATCGCTTTACCAGGATGTTAATGCCATCTTGTTGATTTATAGTTATAATAAACTAATACAGTACTTATGTACAGTATGTTGAATGTATATATCCGTCTTGTATCTTATCTCTCCATTCCAACAATAATTTACAGAAAAATATGGCATATTTTATAGATGGTTTGAATTGCGATTAATTACGATTAATTTTTAAGCTGTGATTAACTCGATTAAAAATTTTAATTGTTTAACAGCCCTAGTAAATACTGTATATAAATGCTTTACAACTTTGAGGGACGAAATATTATACTATATATATATTTTTTCATTAATATTTAATAATTAATCCATAAACCAAGATCATGTAAATACTGAGTCAGGTTGCTAAATGACTGCCAATACATTGTCTTAGGAGATAATGACTTTAAGACGGTTAATTGAACATCCCATGGATCCACAACAACAAACAGCTCATCTTGCCCACTTGCATCTGCATTTGAGATGACAAAGAGGACAATTATGTTTCAAACTGATCAACAACACGTGTCCTCCTCATTTACCTGCTCTCTCATTCCCATGCTGGCCACCCAAGTGCACAGTGTGATCTAATACTGCACTGGAAGGAATCAAACTCACTGAAGATTAAAAAGAAGAAGAGTCTTTCAGGGAGTCTGGAAGGCACCCAAAGCTGTATTAGTCGTTAATACTAACTGACAGGAAAGTCCAACAGTAACAGCAACAGGAAGAGGAAACAACCCCCCACTCCCTCCACCACAACATCCTGGATGGTTTGTCAGTGTGAAACTGGATATTTTCAGAAACTGCAATCATGCCTCATGGGTGGTATGGACATGGCATGAAAGTATGGCCAATTATTACTATGTTTATCGACTCGTGAGTTTTTCGGTTTCTTACAAACAACAAAACTCAATTTCTGGTCTTTGCAAACAGACATCTGCTTACCTGTCAACTTATACCGTTTGCCCATGTTTTATACGGGATTTTCAATCTGTTTAATGGATGCAGTGTACTTTTTACCTGTCCTGTTCATCTGATTGACACGGAGAATGGTAATGTGTGAGTCCGCTTGGTCTAAACAGTTTTAATGTAGAAAGAAATGCATTAAACGCCTACACTAACTTTGAATATGATAGCTACCTATCGTTAGCTAGTTGTATTTCCAGTTGACACCAAATGGGGGGGCTGATGCCCAAGGAGAAAGAGAAGGGGAGGGGGGAAGAGTCAGAAAGATAATTTATCGGGAGGGGTGGAGTGTACACAAATCAGCCATTTGTGGTGTAGAACCAAGTATTTCTGTGAATCCCTTGTGAGTGTGAGTATGTTGGCATCCTAGTCTATGCTGCCTGATCGCGTTTTTCTACTTGAGTGTGTTTAATTGCTAGCCTGGCTCTGCCAGACTATTCTCCCTGTATTTTTCAAACACTGAGAGAAATAGTCTGGGAACCATCCCATTAACGGCCTTTTCGAGCAGATACAAAATCAATCGACAAATCAGATTCGTTTATTTGCGTGACGTGTTCTTCACGAGCAACGTCACTCTTGCGCGTCGAAAGTCGTCTCTTCAGCAGCACAGATGGTGAACGGCAGAGCCGAGAATATGTTCCAATCCACGGTAAAATCAGTTTTAAATGACCAAAAACACATCGACACGAGTCATTGACAACAGTCTGTTTCGCGCTAGTCATGTCGAATAAACTCCGCTCTCTTCGTATGTTTACTTCCGCGCGCAAGTCCATCGTCCTGCGGTCGCCATTTTACTAACGTCAGCCCTTTCCTAGCCAATTCCAGTGCAGTCCATCCCTCTCGAAGCCCAGCAAGGGGGCCGCCGTCATCTCCCGGAATCCAGGGTGGTCCCCCGGGCCATCCGGGCCCCCATCAACCAGCATTCAGGAACGGGATGAGGGGACGCGCCACCACCCCCTGGTACACCATAACCCCTTTCAGACATATATCCCGGTAAATTACTCGTGTCATGGCTTCCGTACATGGGGAGACATCTCGAAAATAACCCGGGGGGGACATTTCCGACTTGTCCCGTGCTGGCGACTCGGCGCTCTCTGTGTGGGGATGGCAGGGGACAGAATTTTCTAACCCAGACATGACGTCCTTGTTGGTCGGCAACAAAATAAACCATCCTTTCTAATGATGGTCAATGTCTGTCTCTTCCTCGGCTCAACGATCCAGTAACAATTTAATTTTGCTATTTTCAGTTTGCCATGTTGATATTTGGGAAGTTTGTTTACCGCTTTTTGTCTTACAAAAGAGGAAATGACGATCGGCCCGCCATGATATTTACATCATCAGCCTTCGCGCTGTGACCCGGGAATTCAAAGCCTGCTTTCACACACGTCTTGCCCTGGGTAAGTCCTGGACATTATACTAAGACGCGACCGGTAAGTGTCCGCGTAATCTTCGTGTGAGTCAACCCGGGGAAATCGCTTTCACACATAAGGGCTAAACGGTGTTCAGGTATGTGTGAAAGGGGCACATGTCAAGAACTACCGTTGTCTCTGTAGCATACTATATTTAAAGTGCCTACGACAGCATTAAAAAAAAATCTTAAATAGCATTATTATGTGAATTAGAATCATATTGTGAGATGATTCGACTATATACAACAATTTGGTAAAGAGCAGTGACGAGAAATTAGTCTTTTAATCTGCCGTTTAGCCCCGGCCTGTTATTGTAGCGCTCTAGCGTCCCCAGCAAGAGGATGACGTTGGCAGGGTCACGATTTCATCATTTAGAATTCAGCCCATTGAGGGAGAATTATTCAGAACGAGGAAAATGCGACAAAGAGAGCAGCAAAATGTCATTGTTTCAATCTGTCTACTCCAATATTTTTACAGGACACTCTTTTTATCTAAGTATTTTCCCCAATTGCTAAATAAATGGTATGGGCATGACAAATAACAGTCTTGCGCTAAATGGAATATGAAATATTAAACATGCATTAATTCAGTACAACTTGACAAAATGACTCAATAATGGTCAAAACGGTCGACTTCTTGCACCTCCCGAACGATATTTTACTCCACCAGAGTTAGTCTGGTTTTTGTCATCATCCCGGCCCCGGCTTTGGAGAGCGTAAACAAACCAGGAAGCGTGACAGCTAGCCAAAATGCTAACCCGAACCGAGCGGCGTTTCCAAGTCTTATTCTCGCCATTCGAAGTGAAAAATCACACAAAACAAACCCGGATCATCTCACACGGCGACGGGTTTGTCGATTGACTTCTTGGATCTGCAATCCCACTGGCGGCGAGCAAGTAACAGCTTGTCATTCCCCTGATGCAGGCAGGAGAGCTCATTTGCCGGGGAAGCAGCTGGAGAATGACCGCGGGACAAACCGGCCGACGTCAGAGGAGCGCATAGCTGCCCGAGCCCAACCTGAGGATAGTGGTCTATTACCGGGGACACGAAGACTGCACAGGGGGCTGGAAGTCTGGACGATATGGAGAATTGGACGAGCATAAGTCAAGTATAGCGTGCTATAGCTGGCGTGATGCGAAAAAAATAAATGAATTAATCAGCTGTATCCGCAGTCCATCCGCATGCTATAAAGCAATGCTGTATTGTGAGATGCCGCCCTGGGTGACGTTTTTTCACCTGCGCAACATAGCCAAAATTATAAATATTTTATCTAAAAACGATGCAGAAAAATTAATTCACGCGTTCGTTACATCTAGATTGGATTACTGTATCTCCCTACTTGCAGCTTGTCCTAAAAGTACTCTAAAAGGTCTTCAGCAAGTCCAAAACGCAGCAGCAAGACTTTTAACTGGAACTAATAGAAGAGAGCACATCACCCCTGCGCTCCAAGCCCTTGACTGGCTTCAAGTCGAGTTTAGAATTAAATTTAAAATCCTCCTTCTTACATTTAAGACCATTAACGGGTTGGGGCTATCTTATCTCACCGATGTTCTGGTTCCATACCGCCCCAACAGAACACTCCGTTCTCAGAATGCAGGTCTACTGGTAGTTCCCAGAGTTTCTAAAAGTACAGTCGGAGCTAGAGCCTTTAGCCACCAAGCTGCTGTTTTATGGAATCAGCTTCCAGCTAGTATTAAAGAAGCCGAGACAGTCTGTACATTTAAGATTAGACTAAAAACGTTCCTATTCAACAAAGCTTATGGTCAGAAATCGGACTAGACTCACAGTTCAATCTAAGCTACACTAGAAGCTATAATGCTGGGGGAAGTACAGCCAGGAGTCCTATCTCCTTTTTCTTACTCTACCTACCTCTTGTTTTACTTTATTTCTATTTTCTAATTTTAATATCTAGTTGACTAGTGTTTTCATCACTAGTCACCCGGTGTCCCCTTTCCCACCTCCCCAGAGGGGAGGGGCTATTTTTTTAGCTGCAACCTCTTGACTATCCGGACCACTGGCTGGATGGACGTCCTCGTTGCCCCCCCCCCCCCCCCCCCCGGCTAGATGGACCTCTCCTTGTTCCCTTACTGTATTGCATCTTTACAAACTGTAACTCCGTCTGCTAATTCCCATTAGCAGTCCTGGTGCATCCTGTTTATCCGTCATGGGAGTGGATCTCTCCTGACTGTGGTACTCCCCAAGGTTTCTCATTTCTCCCAAAGAGTTTTGGAGGTTTTCCTTGCCGACAAGGAGGGTCAAAGGATGGGGGATGCCGAGGACGTGACCTTTACTTATTTCATCTCTATTTATTTCATCTGCTGTTTCTGACTGTGTATCATATTGCCTCTACAAAGCCATTTGAGACAACCTTGTTGTGATATAGGGCTATACCAGGGGTCGCGTTAACCGAATACTTTCCGTCGTTGACCGGTTTTTTAAAACGGTGACGGATAAAACTGAAGTCCGTCCGTCATTTTGACAGGTTGCAATTCACACCCCAGACCACAGGGTGGCGAGTGAGCATATTAATTAGCTATTGTCTCTCTTAATGCATGACGTCGTTGGCTATTCTGTCAGAATATTGTAGCGTCACCGGGGTCTGGCGGCGGCACCGTGATTGACACATCAACGCGAGGTTCTTATTGGTGCACCCGGTGTGCCAGCGCGTCATCCAATTGGTGGACTAGATTGCCGCCTGTGTATAGACCCCAATCACATGACGTCACAACTCCGCCCCCCTGATTGGAGCCGCCATATTGTCCGTCACCTCGTCGTGTTTACACATTACCGCTACGTACATGCCTTCTATTACGGCGTGTTTTTCTGCTCGTTAACATTAATAATCAAAATGGTGAAGGCGTGTGTGGCGGTTGGTTGCAGTAACAGAGAAGATAGACGGAGAGACTTGAAGTTCTACCGTATTCTGAGAGACCCGAAGAGGAGAGCGAGATGGACTGCTGTAATTCGACAAGAAATCTGGGCACCAAACGATCACCACAGACTATGTAGTAGTCATTTTAAATCTGGTAAGATGCATTTAATATATATTTAGAAGATTTTGGGCTGACAACCACAATTAAGATCATTGTGTGACGTTGGTGATTGGGGTCTATATAGTTGCCTCTTTTTCTTTGGGGGCGGAGTTGTTTTGTTGGTGTTGTTGGCGGTAAGCAGAGTAAAAAGAGGGAGAAAAATACCACGACTTCCGTGTGTAATTTTTCGCCGCCAAGCAAGCGTTACAATATTAATTAATAATGAATGAAAACTAAATACTATTGAATATGTCATCATTATCATATTAAAAATTTAGGTGACGGGTAAAAATAGATTATGACCGGATTTTTATGACCCTGTCAGTCAAAATGACAGACAACGAAAATGTCTAGCGCAACCTCTGTGCTATACGAATAAAATTGAATTGAATTGAATTCGCAGTCGTCCTCAACCCGAGACTGGAGCCGGAAGTCACTCATTTTCATGGCGCGGGATTAAAAAAATTAAATAGATAAAACGATCGCTTCCACACACATCCAAGCGGTCCATTTCATTCAGCAACATAAAATATGATGTGAAATATGAAATAAACATGCTTTTTGCTGTCATAGGCGCTTTAAAGGTAATGAAATAAATCCTTCTGATTGGCAGCAAATGGACTCGGTGATGCTCACACCCTTAACAGCATAAGCACCTGGTCTAGGCTGCTTCCTTAAGCTTCTCCCTAAAAAGATGAACTGTCCTAGCCTTACTTATAACTGAGTCCTAAAAGGTACAGACAACACTCGTATAAATAACCCTGGTGTGAAAGATGGATGCTTAAAGTATTTCGGACCGTGAAATGCAATTTTTCCTCTGGACCCCAAAAATGAAAGAACACCTGGTGCAACTTCAGTGTTGGTTTGGACCCACACCCTCATGACTCACTCCTGATAATGAGGATCCTCTGTGGGAAAGCTTGACCATGTGTGCAGCACTCAAGCCCAGTGGGAGTAAAAACAAACGAGCTACAACAACATGCCGTCGCCCCCGGTGCGAAAACGCCGACCGCACGGGCGGATGAAAGCTTGACGAAGGCCCCGCCGGCGCGCCACTGTCGCTTTGAACGGTAATCCTGGGGGATTCTCGCTTGTTTTATGAGCCCTGCTGCTAACTGGTTGCCGTCTGGCACTTTGGTACGACTATGTGGCGTGGTGGAGAGCAAACACACAACTGCCCTGTCTGATTCCAAGTGAGCTGTTTCAACAACCTCTCGCAAAAAACATGACTCCACCGTGACGGATGCAAGAAACTCTTAAATGTGTCACAATGATCATAAGTGAGGCTTTTTAGCATTTAGTTCAACGTGTTTATGAGTCCTCATTAAAGCAGAGGTTGTCACACAAGCGTTTAACTCGTTCTGCCAATGCCCATGGGTAAAAAATGATAATAGCAGAGGAAGCAAAAGTACCAAATAGGTACCAATTTACTGTAATATCCGTAAGTGAAGGTGACAAATCACTTACCCTGAAATATATTGCAAACATTTTTCTATTTGGTGAGTACTCACATCTCAAAAGAATTGTATTTAAAATCATCTTTAGGATGAATGGGAAAAGTCGCATGTAATTTTTTTGTAATGTTTTTTAATCAGCAAAAATAGCCCTATAATAATAATAAAGCGGCACGGTGGCAGAGTGGTTAGCACGTCTGCCTCACAGTTCTGAGATCAAGGTTTCAATCCCGGCTCCGGCCTTCCTGTATGGAGTTTGCATGTTCTCCCCTTGCCTGTGTGGGTTTTCTCCTGTTACTCCGGTTTCCCCCCACTTGCCAAAAACATGCATGGTAGGCTGATGTAACAGTCTAAAATGGCACTAGGTATGAGTGTGTGCGCGCGAATGGTTGTTCGTCTCCTTGTGACCTGCGATTGGGGGGCAACTGATTCAGGGTGTACACCGCCTTCTGCCCATAGTTAGCTGGGAATGGCTCCAGCACCCCCCGTGACCCTAGTGAGGATAAGCAGCTCGGAAAATGAATGAATAACAATATATTAAAAGTACTGTGATGATATACAGTGATCCCTTGTTTTTCGCGGTTAATGGGGATCGACACCCCCCTCCCTAGTGAAAATCCTCCAAGTATAGGCGGAGCCTATTTACATTGGAAAAACAATATTTACTCCATAAATTTATTCAGATTTAACAGCATTGCAGAGATATGTAAAAGACATGTTTTTTCCCTTTTTCCCCAAAGTATACTGGTATATATATAAAAACGAAAACAAACAAAAAAACATCATTTGTATATGTATATCTTTATAGTTTTTAAGCACTGCAAATGCAATAGCTATGATATATATAAGATACAGTATATATATATATATATATATATATATATATATATATATATAAAAGAAAACAATGATTTGCACATGTACACATGCATATATCTTAACATTTTTAAATGAAATAACACTGACATTACACTCCAGCGCCTCCTTCCGAGACTGACAATGATGGCGATGAAGATGACACAATGCACAGGTTTCAAGGCAGCCTTATACAGTACCTCAAAAATCCTCAAATAACTGAAACTGCAGATTTCGATGTGCGAATTGGCGAGGGATCTCTGTACGTAAACCAGGCGTGCCAAACTCTATTTGGTCTTGGGAAACATTGTAGTTATGGTTTACTTCGGAGGGCCATTATGTGTAAAGCTGCCACGACTATTCTACTAATAGACAACTGATGGATTATTAAATTAATTGGCAACTATTTTGAGTAATCTTTTAGAGACATTGTTGACCTAAAAATTGGAGAGACATCGAGAACCAAAAGTGGTATTTGCCATGTGGCAAAATGGATTTTGCCATGTGCATTTTTTCCCATGTGGCAAAATGGATTTTGCCAAGTGCATTTTTTCCCATGTGGCAAAATGGATTTTGCCATGTGCATTTTTTCCCATGTGGCAAAATGGATTTTACCATGTGGCATTTTTTTGCCATGTTGCAAAATGGATTTTGCCATGTGGCATTTTTTTGTGCCATGTGGCAACATGGATTTTCCCATGTGGCAAAATGGATTTTGGCATGTGGCATTTTTTCTTTGCCATGTGGCAAAATGGATTTTGCCATGTGGCATTTTTTGCCATATGGCAAAAATGTTTTGCCAAGTGGCAAAATGGATTTTGCCATGTGGCATTTTTTTGTACGTGCATAGCTGTCAATGGCATAGCCTGACTTGGGTGTCCGTTGAATGTCAATGCGCTGTAATGGTAAATGGATGATCAAAAATCATAGCCACACGTTTTTCTGCCTTCTAAAATAAATGGAAAATTTGGACGAGCATAGCCGTCAACGGCACCTACGTGCATGGCCTGCAAAACTGCCATATACCCCAAAAAAATGCCATATACCCCCCCCAAAAATGCCACAATCCAAACTGCATTTTGCCACACACACAAAAAAAATGCCACATGTCAAAATCAATTTTGCCAGATGACCAAAAAAAAAAAATGGCACATGGCAAAATCCATTTTGCCACATGGCAAATACCACTTTTGGTCCTACTGAAAAATTGTCCAAATCCTTTTATTGAGCCTCTTAATAAAAATATTTTCTAATATATTCTTATTTTTTCTTTATTGGTATTTTCTCATGGATAAAAAAGAAAAAATATGCATTTCTAGTTTAGATATCATTTTATATGTGTTTATTTAATACAAAATGGGAAACATTTTCTTTTTATTGTATATACTTTTAAACATTTGTACTATTTACAGTTTTTCATAATAACGGGGGAAATTTGTTTTTTCATAAGAATAATTTTTCATTAGTTTAGATAATTTGTGTTTGAAAAGTTCAAAGCCACTGTTGAAGAGAAGTCCTATTAGATCTTGACTAGAGTTTGCCAAAAAGCATGTGGAAGATTCCATGGTCAAGTGGAAGAAGATTCTTTGGTCAGATGAGTCCAAATTTGAGCTTTTTGGTGTTTTGGCAGGTACGTTTGGCAGAAACCATACACTGATCATCACCAAAAAACACCATCCCCACTGTGAAGCACGGGGGTGGCAGCCAGTGACGTGCGGTGAGGTTCATGGTTGGTGAGGCATTGACTCCTTCAGTGTCAGATTTCCAAATACATCAACCAAAAAGGGTAGCTTATTCAATTGGCTACTGGTTATTTCATATCTTATCAGCATTCTTCACAAAACACGCACACACGGTACATATTATCGATACGTAAAAGTAAGAAAATAACATGCATTTGCTCTACACCCTCAATGTGTTGGTCGTCGCAATTCTATAATTCATGCAACATAAATGAGAGTAAAGAGTGGTGTACAAAACCACAGAATTCAATTCTGACCTTTAGTGAAATATTCAGTTGTTTTTAAAACTTTGAATTCTGATACTTTAAACAATTTATTACAGATTGCTAAACAAAAAGTGTGAAAAGAAAAACAAAGAATATTTTATTTAAGGCCAAAATTTAGTTTTTAAATATTCTATTGTATTTTTCTTGGTCTAAGCTCTTTTTTTTTTTTTTTTTTTAATAAGATTGAAATGAAAACTGTTTGTGATCTTGCGCCTGTCCTTCACCACAAAAACCGGTGTTAGTTTGGAAGGGCATAAATTTGGTCTCAACATTCGTAGGGACGATATAACAGCATAACCTGCATGTAGGCACACTTTTTGCTGGGGACGGGACATTAATTAGACCAAACAGATTGGATGAAGGGGGCAAAGGGCCACATTTCTCATGTATATGAACCTAATCAATTAATAGGCAAAATGATCAATGCAAAATAAATCCTTATCTTCTGATAACTTTTACATGCATTGGTTTAGATGATACACTGTTCGATTCAAACCTTTGTTTTCAAAAAATACTAAAGAAACATTTTGAAAACTTCCTGAATAAATGTCTGTTTTTTATTAGCAAACATAAACATAATGAAAATAATTCACTTAATAATGGCAGGGTCAATTCTATCCTTACAACATATGGAACTATTGAAAGATCTAAATTCTCTATATAACTGAACATTATATCATGCAAAAAAGGTAAGGTTGCTTAAAAGCTGGTGGGGACAATTTTAGCATCCTGAAAAGTTGGTAGTGTTATGTCCCTACCGTCCCTATGCAAACCTACGCCCTTTTTGTAAAAGTCCTCCTTATTTTCCTTTACTTTAAAAAACATCTCTCCGCATCAATGGAGAGGATTGCTTCAATTAGATCGTTCTGTGTTCTATTTGACAAGCCAGAAAACACAGTGGATGTGTCCAAAAGTCTAGCTAACCTTTCATCTTTCTCAACAAAACCATGTAATCGTTCTACATATATGCCACGTTTAGAAGAGCTACACGCTCATCGTTACCACGAAATGTTAACTCCTGTTTAGCTAGGATGCAGGTTGCATTAATGAGGTCTTTCAAACTCTTTTCTTTACCTTAGCATGGAGGATGCTACCGTTGAGCTTTCGCTGTTCGTCAAAGCCAAATCGATCCTTGAGCTTCCAAAAGTTTTTAAAGCAATCAGGCTTTGAATGTGAGTGGTCGAGCTGTCATGTTTGCTGAGGCTTCGTGGTAGTTTTTTAATGTCACAATATCTCGTGTTAGTCCAGACATTGGCACAAGTTGAGAAGAAAAGGCAGGGAAAGCAGCAAAGGCGATTTTTCGAAGGACAGCCACATAGCCAGTCTTTTCGGGTGTACCAGTCCGTTTGAAAAGCGCAAGTTATCTTGTCTCGTAGTTTGAAGCAAACCTTTTAGCTCCGGTGTTGTGTTAACCGCGTCCACTTTTAATGGAAAGTCCAGTTTCACGTACGCCCCCTTGCAGTGCGGCAGAGTACTATCTGCCGCAACCTGTGCCTTTTCACTGCGGGTTTATTTCCCATCAGCAAAACTAAATATGTCGCTAACAAACATTAAACTTTAAGGGATAAAGACATTTGCCAGACTGTGGAAAATCAGGTCAAATAAACGTATCTGGAAACATTATAATGGCGACATGCAGATGTACGGCAACCAGCACGCTCCAGTTCCATGTATCAACCCAGTTTGTTGTGGATTGCGCAATCAGAGGTGAGGCTTTACTCATTGCTGCCGCACCTCTCGTTTCATTTCTTTATTTGAACAGGAAATGGGCAAATTCAGCGATTTTGACTATAAAAAATGTTTGAAATGAGTCATACATTAAGAGCAATGAACAAATATTAATATAAATTTGATGCTATAAATATTTTTTTGTCTTGATGACAGGTGAGGCTCTGCCTCACCTGACCGCACGTCACTGGACTGGCAGCATAATGCGGGGGGGGGGGTTTCTCAGCAGCCATACCTGGAAGGCTTGTAAAGATAGACAGCAGAATGAACGCTGCAAAACCTTGAAATCCTGGGGGACAATCTTCTTCAGTCTGCAAGAAAACTAGGACTTGGAAGAGGATGTATTTTCCAACAAGACAATGATCCATAGCATACTGCAAAAGCTACACAGGAATGGTTAAAAAAGAACCAGGTAAATGTTCCGGACTGGCCAAGTCATTTCCCAGACCTCAATCCTATAGAGAGTTTGTGGATGGACTTGAAAATGGCTGTTCATGCCCGATACCCGCAACCTAACAGAGCTTGAGCAGTTTCGCCAAGAAGAATGGAGCAAAATTGCAGTAGGCAGATGTACAAGACTCAATCAATTCAATAGATATTGAGCTGCTCTTTCTGTTGAGTGCGCCCTGGCCACCTGGGGGCAGTATATGGAGATACATGAAGTACATGGAGATTTTACGTTATACTTTGTAAATAAAAAATAAATTATAATTTTGAAAAAGACATCTTAATAATTGACTATTTGAAACAATACGACAGGTAAGTTTAGCCATTTTAGCGATGATAAAAGGCTAAAAAATACATGCCATTTCTTGTTTCTTTTTTTTACCACAAGTTTCTACCTTTTTTCGTAATGCAGGTTGTTGCTTCAGTTTCTCATTTCCTGTTTTGGGTGTGTATCAGATGATGCGTCCGCGTGCACCCACGAAAACGTTGCAATGAAAGCAAGACATAGCAGAAGACTGGCACGAGCTCCGTGAGAATGTGACCAGGAAGGAGGAGAGGAGGAGGAGGGGAGCAAAAGAAAAAAAATCCTGAGAGATGACATAAAGGCACTAAAAAGAAAATGTACTAAAATAAAGAAGGTTGGAAATATAAAGTGGTTGATTATGCTAATAACCACAGGCTCAGGCTTGTAGCTGAGCTCATTCGGCCGGATTGTTTTCCATCATAATTTAATTTATGAGGAATCTGGGCCGCTTTCACTTCCCCGAGCAATTACTTTTTATTTGTTTTAATTATCTGCCATTTTCTACCTTTCTTTTTTAACAAGGCCACTCTGTGAGAAGAGGGGTGCTGGGTGTGACTCATATAACCCTTTTACACGGCCGAGAATTTTATGCTTTTTCCTGGATCTTGTTCTCTGCAAATAGCATTGACACAGAAGTAGGGAGTTAACGTCGACCTGCAAATGTGCCGTTTTCAAGGTAGTATCCAAAGCGGTCAGGAGAAAGTATGGTGAACGAGAATAGGTTAACTTTTATGCATTTTAAAAAAACGAACACCGTAATTGTCGAACTATAAACCTTTTTTTTTTTCTTATAATCTTATAATCCGTTGTGGGCAATTTATGGATTTTTTACAGGCCAATGAGCTGAACAAATGTTTTTATTTCTAAATCTGAAGTTTAAAAATTTTATGTTACTTAAATACCAGTGGTGATTGCTTTAAAGTGCGTTTGACAGGAGAAAAAAAAGTATTAAATAGGATTATTAAATTTGAATTAGAATCATATTTTGAGACGATTCGACTATATACAACAATTTAGCAAAGCGCAGATGGCGAGAAATTAGTCTTTCAATCTGCCGGTTAGCCACGCCTACCATTATAGGGCTCTAGCGTCCCCAACAGGTGGATGACGTCAGCGGAGTCACGATTTCATCTGATTTAGTATGCAGCCCATTGAGGGGGATTATTTAGAACGAGGAAAATGCGACGAAGAGAGCCGCAAAATGTCATTGTTTCAGTCTCTCTACTCCAATATTTTTACAGGATATTCTTTTTATCCAAGTATTTTCCCAAATAGCTAAATAAATGGCTTGAGAAGGACCAGTCGGCCCGTTGAGGGGGAATTATTCAGAACGGGGAAAACGTGACGAAGAGAGCTGCAAAATGTCATTGTTTCAGTCTCTCTACTCCAATATTTTTACAGGATATTATTTTTATTTATTTTTCCCCAATAGCTAAATAAATGGCATGGTCATGACAAATAACAGTCTTGTGCTAAATGGAATATGAAATCATAAAAATGCATTTATTGAAGACGACATGGCAAAATTACTCCATAATGGTCAAAACTGTCGACTTCACCTTTACTGTCGCACCTCCCGAACGATATTTTATGCCACCTAAATCGGGTTTATGTCATTTCCCTTCCCTGGCTTTGGAGAATGTAAACAAACCAAGAGGCGTGACAGCTAGCCGACATGCTAACCCGAACCGAGTGATGTTTCAAAGTCTTCGAGGCGGAAAAATCACACATAACTACCCCAGATCATTTCACATGACAACTGGGTTGTCGATTGTCTTTGCCGATCGGCAAACCGCCCGGCGGAGAGCAACAGCTCGTTCCCCTGCTACTACTGACAGGAGAGCTCACCGGGGAAGCAGCTGGACAATGACCGCCGAACAAACCGGCCGACGTCGGAGCAGCGTGTAGCTGCCAAATGGTCAACACGAGTATAGCAAAATAATGCTTTACTACACAGCGAAGTCGTAAACAGCGAGATACTCAGTGGAGGAGGGCGGCTGCAGTTGTTGCTAAGCTAACGTGTCGCAGCTTTTTACATGCCCATCCATGATCAAACGTAAGTAGTCCTTTATTTAAAGAAAGTTTGTAGTGTTTACTTTGTAATCGCTGTATTCGCAGCTATTTTTAACTCATAGTCGGTCGGAAAATTTGACAGAACACCAGGCACACGAATTGGGGAATAAGCTCTCCCGGCAGGGGGATGTGCGACAAGCCGCCGGTCGTCGGCCGAGGGTACAAAGAGCAGGTCAGCCACAAAATGCCCGTCAGCCACAAAATGCAAGCCACCTACATAATTAAATGATCCCAATATTTGACATAATACAAAACACGATGTTTACTCACTTCATCGTAAGTCCCATGGTCCCACAGTAGTAGGGCTTGTTTTGGCCAATATCCACCGGTAAATGGGAACCTTTTGAAAAATGCGCACACGCCTCTCCCTCGTACAGCAAGATTTTTCTGCAGCCGTTTGGCTGGCGTGATGCGAAAAATAAATGTATTAATCCGCAAAATCAGCTGAATCCTTAGTCCTTCTCATACAACAGTACGGCTGTATAGTGAAGAGGACTCCCTCCTCCGTACACGTCACAGCGCCCTCTTTCTCAACTCAAGACTGTTGCCGGAAGTCACTCATTTTCATGGCGCGGGATTCAAAAAACTAAATAAATATAGCGATGGCTTCCACACACATCCAAGCGGTCCATTTCATTCAGGAGCATAAAACACCGCGTGTATTATGAAATAAACATGCTTTTTCGTGTCACAGGCACTTTAAGACTGCAATGGAAGCTCAGCTTCTCTCCAAATGTCAAAACAATATTGATCAATGTATACAGTTATTGTCTACATATTAGTGACTAAACATGCGCTACAACACACTCAACTGTTGTTCAGAATTAGCTTCTTATCACTGGTTATGATGCGGCTTGCTTTTCATTCATTCGTGCAGCTTCACAGTGCTTTAAACAGTGTGGGCACTGTGCGTCTCCAGGGTTGAGAGAGTATTGTTCCACTACAGCGAAACGAGACAATTTATTGGCTAAAGGCTGGGTTTATCCCGCCCATCAGACAATGTGCATCTCAGGTGGTCTATGGGCAATGGGCAGGGCTCGGCTGGCCCGGGAGCTCTGCTTCTCTGCATGATGATTGGATGATCTGTCTGAGGCTGAATAACTTTTTGATTGAGAGAGAAATTAGACTGTCATCAGTAATCTTGTCGTATGAACATCCACGGTAGGAGTGGGAACCTCTTGTTACCTCACGATACGATACACGATACAAAGCTCACGATGACGATGATCTGACGAAATGGCGATAAAACGATACATTGGTCAGGAAATCATTCTAGGATATTATACAAACAACTAATAAACAGAAAAAAACAAGCTTCTGCTGTGAATTGGAATGAGTTTATCACTAGTAGATGTCCAATCCATTTGAACTGGAGGGTGGCAGCGAATGAACATCTGCCACCCTCCCACTTCAAACGGATTGAACGTGTATGGCCATCACTGGCAGCCAATGCCAGGCAATGAGGTAATTTTGGGCCATTTAAGGTCGTTTACCGGTTGATTTCAGGTGACTTCCTGTTGATTTGGGGGTATTTTATGGGACACTGTCTGTTTATTTTGAATTACAGAACAGAAAGTGACCTGGAAATCACCTAAATGATTTGGTAGTGACTCAAACTCAACAGGAAATGACTTGTAAATGAACAGCAAGTGACCTGTAAATGCCCCGAAAAATCGGACATAATGACTGCGAATGCTCTGGTGTCGAATTAGTGCTGCACGATGAATTGATTACCTCGAGTATTTGATTCGAAAAAAAGATTCAAATTAAATTTTGCTGCTTCGAGTATTCGTTCAATTAAAGTGGCGTTGTAATGGTTTGTTTTGAAAGTGTTTGCACTTGATTTGGGTGGATAGACGGGCCTTTAGTCTACCACATTTCACATGGCTGAATCCATCTGCTCTCTGTTAAGACCAACATAAGCTAAGTTTTTGTTTGAGCTAATGATTTTTTTGAATGCATTCGTTTGAATGCATTTAGTTTAAAGGTATATTTAGTAGGGGTGTAACGGTACACAAAAATCTCGGTTCAGTACGTACCTCGGTTTTGAGGTCACGGTTCGGTTCATTTTCGGTACAGTAAGAAAACAAAATGCAAAATGTAAATGTGCGAGTTGTTTATTACACACCTTTGTGCTTTCAACAATAGGAACGTTAGCCTATACAAAGCTGGAATTCTGCTCAAAAAGTAGCGGCTATTTAGAGATAACAATCCAACAACAATTTTAACAAATATTATTATTATTATTAATATTAATTTGCCTTTTAGACCCAGCGCATTGGTCAGCTTTCTTTCTGAAAGAAAGAAGAAAAAATAAGTCCTGTGCTAAGGAGAAAAGCAATCCCAATGACAAAGATTTTAACATGTATTTTACAAACTAAATGCCTCAATAAATCATTTTTTTTTCTTATGAACGGTTTTCAAAAGCTTTATTGGTGGATTTTCTCAAGTTAAAGCGCCACATAGAAATTAATAAATTTAATTGTGTAAGCAGGATCTATGTATTATTCTTATTATTTAATTACAGGTGTTTTAACTCATTTTACTTTATTTTATTCAAATGGGCTATTACAGTATTTATTTTGTGTTTATATTTTACAAATGTGATGTAGTATTCATTTATATTGTATATTTTATGTTGTATAACTTTAGTTCCTATGTGAATATTAGTTCCTACTTGTTTTGTTGTGGCAGGAGGGTTTTGTATTGAACACGGGTCCGTGTTGGTTATTATTATAGCAGAGAAGACAGCAGTAAATCAATAAAGACAAGTCAACTGTGCCCCGATCTACCACTCAAGAGATCTGATGGACTCAAAAAGTGGGTTACGATTGCAAATTAGTTTGAAAATCGACCGGATCCGACGTATTTTTACACGAGTGACTTCCGGTCTGCCCGATCCTGGCTAGTAGTATTGACGCAGGAGGGCCGCGTCTCGCGTCAAATAATAAACTCTGCCGTTCTTTTCGCGTGCGTCGCGTTGAGCCGCTTCAGGGACACCTCTAAAACGCGGCCGCACTGCAACTGGTGTGCATTGGCTGATTGACTTTAACGCCCGCATTTCACTGCGTTCTCGCGGCGGCCACGTTGTCGCGCCGTTGACGTTTCTGGGTTATATACTGTCCGTGTTGGTCCTCATTATAGTAGAGAAAACGGAGTAAATATAATCTACACAAAGAAACTGTAACCCGATCGACTCACAGCCTCAAAAATGAAGGGTTACATTACGTCAGAAACTCGTTCGGTACGCCTCCGTTCCGAACTGAGCACCACGTACCGAAACGGTTCAATACAAATTCATGTACCGTTACACCCTTAATATTTAGCCATTTTTTGTGGGAATATGTGCCTGAGCCATTTGTTAAGAGCATCGTAAAAAAAGCGTTAGCATTTTATAGCATTTAGGCTAGCGGACTTTTGCTATGTAAGTTAGCCAATTGTGCTTTTGTTGTACATAGATCCTCTTTTTTTTATAAATATATATATATATATATATACCGTGTGAGGCTCAGCTCAGGTATTTTAATTTTTTATGTCCCTTATCAGATTACTCGATTATTCGAAATAAATAGTTCATCGATTAATTGCTACTAAAATAATCGATAGGTGCAGCCCTATTTCGAATGAACGAACGTTCCCTGTCTAAATGGGTTGGGTGTAGAGCACCGGCAATGGCAGCCTTAGAGTTACCTGTGACACTATTATGGTGGAAGATTTTGGTAGCAACTTGATGATCCCCTTTTTTTTTTTTTTTTTAAACACTGACACCTTTTCAAAACCATATCTCCATTCTTGGCAGGAGCATATTGATAACCTTTTGGGATACAAAGTATCACGATAAATCACCATTTTTATATTTTCTCACACCCCTAATCCATGGGAGGCATTTTTCAATTTTCATTCCGTTGTTCTGAGTTGAACCGGAGACTTTCATCATCATCCTAGCGACACTTGCTTTGTTAAAAACAACTAGCTAAAAATTGAGATGCTAGCTTGACTTTTATCACGTCGCTAGAAGACTCCAGCCCTCATGGTAAGGGCTTGTATATAAATGACAAGGTTTTTATGCTTTTAATTGCGTTTTCAGATGATTTAAACTTAAAAATGATGCCTTGAATTATGATTTAAGGGTAACATTGGAAGGTCATTGAAAGTTTTACGCACATTCATCGGAATCCAATTATTTCTTTTGGAGAAAATATATATCATACGAGCAGATTCATGTTACGAGCTTGGTCGGTGAATGGGTGCTCTTATCATGAGTTTCACATGTGTGAGAGAGTATTTAAAACTGTTTTATATGACAGATTTTTACTGTAACAGAACAGCTCATAAAGACAAACAACCCACCCGTACTCACATTGACACCTCTGGACAATTAAGAGTCTTTAACGAACCTAAAAAGCATGTTTATTTTGGTACCTCCCCCAGTAAGGTGAAACCTACGGAAAGCAGAGGTTATGTATTTGGTTCTGTATGTCTATTTGTGTTCAACATAACTGACGAATAAATAAAGGAATCATTATCAAGCTTACAAGATTTGTTTGTTGTATGAATCAGAAAAAGTGGTTCAATTTTGGGGTAATGAGGTCAAAGGTCACATAAGTCAGAAAAGGAATTTTGCAATAACTTGATAATAGATTAGCCTATTTAACTCAGATTTGCAGGGTAGTTTATATGGTGAGAAGAGGTCAGAAATATGCCGATGCTTTGAATTTGGCTGCTTAGGCAGAAGTCTGCTTTTTTCAGAGTGCCCCTCGAGTTGAATTTAAAATAGCAAGCACAGAGAAAATCCATATAAGAAGGCCTTAACCTGGATTCAAATCTATGATTTTTTTCCCCTAACAAATCATGAACTCATTGGCTGCTACTGACGGCGTCAAACGTCCAATCCATTTGTACTGGGAAAGGCAGCCAGAAAATTCAGGAAAAGAAAACTCTATATAAAGTGTACCTATTATTTTTACAACCTACTCCAGCTTTAATTACCTTTCAAATTATTTACAAGATTACTTCATAAAATCAAAGAGCAAAATAACCTTATCCTTTCTTTACTACCTTTTTAAAAATAATAACACTTTTTCATGTGGAGGTAAAGAAAAAAAAGCAACAGACTCCTTCGGGCAGGTAACGCGCCACAACATCTTTTTCCTCTTACATGAAATTTCCAAGCTCTGCCTCCCCTGTGGCTCAGCGTGCAATGTGTCACCTCAGGATGTTGATTTACTGATCAACAGGAGGTTGACTGCATGGATTCACTTATGACTCAAAAGGGACCAAAAATGCAGACTTCTCCAGGAACCCAATGTCTGGGCCCGCCGAGATACAGGGGGAAATAGCACACTGGGCAGGGTGGCGCAAGAGACGATAAACTCTCTTCCTAATTTACGCTATGTTAAATTTAGTTGCTTAAATCCCGCCTACTAGGAGAAAAACACATGGTTTACATTTAAAGTACGACCCCCTCATATTGCTAAAGTTAAGCTCTCACTGGTGACTTATTTGATCAGAGGGGAGACAAGGACGAGAGAAAAGAAGACTTAATGATAATACCTGACATAATTAAAATATTAGGTCAGTATTGAGTTTGGGAACCATCATGGTGAGACGGGATTTCCAGAAAAATTACTGATGAACTGTTCCTGAGTCAATGTGTATGTCTAGAACGCGACATAGGAAATGACACACTTCCTCAATTGTGAAAATATTAATCATAAACTTCCTTAACTTTCTTTAACAAGCAGTTCAAGTTTTCCAAATTAAAAAAATTATGTGGGACAAGGTTTCAAACGTGTGGGTTTTCAGTCTCTGGTCTTAGCTCCCATGTGACCCCGATGATGTTAGCCTTTTAGCTGTGATGTGGGACAGGTTTACTATTTGTATTTTCATTAAAAACAACAACAACAAATCTCCTTATCCTTTTATCGTTTTTTTGTCCCAGTCTCTTTGTCACTTCATAGGCTACTTCCTGATTTGGACAAACGCCTCCATTGGCATCAGGGGAAATCCCTAAGTAACTAAAAGGGGAAATTATGTTTTTTTTTGTTTTGTTTTGTTTAATTCAATCCAGGAGTGTCAGTCCCATCTTTGTTACAGTGTTGTCTTTGGTAGCCCTTTCATATTTCGTCTTAGTCTTTTGGACGATAATACTCATTGGTCTTAGGGGCCGTTTACGTGGTGACTCTCCGAGAATACGAAAAATGTCAAATTTGCATTTGCGTCTCCATTTGAACAATGTCGCGATTCCGCATGAATGGGTAGTATTCATGCCAGGCCCTAGGGGGCAGTGCAGATTTACTGGGCGACAGAGAATGACGCACTTTGACCCACCAAGCTCCCTCAGCCCGGAAAAGAAATATGCCCGCCCACTCGAAGCAATGCCATTTTTCTTTTGTTCAAAAAGGCACAAAAATTGAAACGTTCAACATATTTAATTTTAAAATATTATTAAAACAGTAAATTAAAGCCGACATTCTGCCATATTTGCTGTTTTTAATGTTTAGTAGCACCGCTGCGCACGCCCAATGTGACGTCTACGAGTGCTGATGTTAACGACGCGGTCTCGCGCCGCAGGAGCCTTTGATATGCATGCCAAGGAAGCCCCCCTCAACCCCCCGCAATCAGATTCTTCCACTTTGGAGGTAGGATTCAGAATTTTTCGTCTTCGCCGACACCATATGCACGCGAGGCGAGTCCGCAACTCAGTCATTGCGTCTTTGTGTCGCAGAGTCGCGATGTAAACTGCCCCTTAGTTGTATTTCAGTAATTTCGAAAGGTGTTTGTCTTCATCTAGTTTTTGTTCTTGAAGACGCGGACTAATTTCATCTAGTTTTAGTTGACATTTAACAAAAATTCAAATGTTTTAGTCCAAAAATAAATAAGTAAATAAATAAATGAAGGCTTCCAATGATCTTGAATGAACATTGACAGACAAGTGTAGCATCTACAAGGACAACGCCAACTTGATAATACACTCTCAGCAAGAAAATAGTACATTATTTTCAATTAATTATACGCACCTGGACGCAACAAACTGCAAATGAAAAAGAGTGTTCCGGGAGTTTAAGAGGACGCTCGCCGTTAGCATTAACCTAAAGCTAATGCGAATGCTATGCTAACGCTTCGAGTTACATTTTGTGTGTGATGATCACTCAGCACAGACCTTTAAAGGCTAAAGCAAAATTGCATATTCTCTCTTGCCAAGATAGGAAAACATATTTTGCCGTGTGTGCATAGACTTCATGATGTATTGACGGGACACAGGGTGGGGGGCTGATAAATAGGGGGTCTGCATTGTTGGCGAGGCCATCAAAGCTGACCGAGTGGAGTCACAGACAAAGAGCTTTTTTCGTTGAAAATTCTTGTGAATAAATGCTTAAATCCCTGAATTCTTTATAGACATGGACGTAAAAAAAAGTCTCGAATCTTGGTTTAAAGCAAAAAAAAAAAAACCTGCAGTTAGCATTTATTTTATGTAAATATGTCGAAGTACAAAGCTAGTCTGTTAGTAAATATAGCTAGTAGCTTGCCTGGCTCTGCCAGACTGTTCTCCCTGTATTTTTCAAACACTGAGAGTATAGTCTGTGAACCAGCCCATTAACGGCCTCTCGAGCAGGTACAAAATCAATCGACAAATCAGATTTGTTTATTTGCGTGACGTGTTCTTAACGAGCAACGTCACTCTTGCGCGTCGAAAGTCGTCTCCACAACAACACAGATGGTGAACGGGAGAGCCGAGAATATGTTCCAATCCACGGTAAAATCAGTTTTAAATTACCAAAAACAGATCGACACGAGTCATTGACAACAGTATGTCTCGCGCTAGCCATGTTGAATAAACTCCGCTTTCTTCGTATGTTTACTTCTGCGCGCAAGTCCCTCGTCCTTCCCTCGTCATTTTACTAACATCACGTCTGCCCGTCGCTGATTGGTCCACTCCGCTGTCTGTTTGCTGTGGCTTGCTCCGCCCTGGAAATTGTATCCGCGTTAATGGTGGCCAGACTCAATAGGTGGAACAGCGGTGAATCTGGTGTACCAGGCAAGCTAGCAGCCGCCTTATGTAAACAGTGCTTTCCGGTGAAAATTCTTGTGAATAAATACTTAAATCCCTGAATTCTTTATTGATATGGATGTAAAACAGTCTCAATTCTTGGTTGACAGCAAAAAAAAAACAAAAAACAAAAAAAAACGTGCAGTTAGCATTTATTTTATGTAAATATGTCGAAGTAAAATGCTAGTCTGTTAGTGAATGTAGCTAGCGGCCGCCATAAGTAAACAGAGCTTTTCCGGTGCAAAACTCTTGTGAATAAATGCTTATATCCATGAATTCTTAATAGATATGAATGAAAAACAGTCTCGATTCTTGGTTAAAAGCAAAAAAACGTGTACTTGGCATTTATTTTACGTAACCATGTAAGGCTAGTCTCTTAGCTCTTTGTTTTGATAAGGGGGCTGCCACAATGGCTTTTTCATTGAAATTTCTTGTGAATAAATGCTTAAATCCCTGAATTCTTTATAGATATGGACGTAAAACAGTCGCGATTCTTTGTTAAAAGCAAAAAAAAAAAAAAAAAACGTGTATGTAGCATTTATTTTACGAAAATATTGCCAACTATGAGGCTAGTCTGTAAGGAAATTAGCAGCCACCATATGTAAACAGAGAGCTTTTTCCATTGAACATTTTTGTGGATATATGCTTAAATCTCTGAATTCTTTATAGATATGGACGTAAAAGTCTTGATTCTTGGTTAAAAGCAAAAAAAAAAAGGGCAGTTTGCATTCACTTTACGTATTGTAAATATATTTTAAAAAATGATGCTAGTCTCAAAATGTTTCAAAATACATGCATGGTATGAAAAATATAATAATTACCTTGAATCCTTGAACAAATCACTCCTGAGAAAATCAGTCCTGTTTGTATGCGTTACAGCTTCCGTAGTTTTTCAATCCTAAATCAGGCGTTGGATCACTGCATGTGTTGACTCTGCAACCGACTGCGAAAAACTGAAGCGGACTGTAGGGCGGCCCCCAACTTAAAAGCGCTGCGCAGTGAAGGTGGAATCTGACCCGCCAATCATTATAAAGTTTATGGTGTGCGTTTCAAAACAAGCAAGCCTGTAGAGGACACTGGTGAGTTAAGGGGGCGCAGCACGTCACATGAGTGAAACAACCACCAGACACTGCTACGACGCAGACTAACTACACAAAAAAATGTTACACATTGCGAACATGTGAGGGAAACTGACGCATTTTCGTCTCATCAGACGAAAACTGGCATTTGTCTGGTTATGTTTAAGTCTCCCAGGACACGTTTTTAGCTGGTTGTCATCTCGTCATCGTCATGAAAAAATTGTTCGTTGACTAAATATTTTGGTTTAATCGATGATTAAATGAATATACAACTATTTTGATTGTTGATTTTTTTTTTTTTTTTTTTTTTTTTAATTTTCAAACTTTGCTGAGCTAAAAATTGTCCAAATTGTCTTAATAGCAAATATCCCATTATATAATTTTCAATATTACTTTTTTTTATCTGTTTAATTTTTTATTCTCATAAAAGGGTGAAATAAGTAGCTGGTAAATATGACCTTTTTGAATGTTTTTTTGGGGGGGGGGTAAGTGGAAAAAAGACATACTTTTTATTTCTGTTGGAATTTTTTTTAATGCATTTTTTTTTTTTTTTTATATTTATTTTTCAATAAAAACAATTTTTGTTTTTTTTATTTAAAAACCAAAAAGGGAAAAAACTGTATATAATCTATTTTTAAATTAAAATAAATCTTTATCAATTTTTTTTAAATTATTATTTTTCCAATATTTTATAATTATTATTTATTCATTATTTCATACATATACAGTGCCTTGCAAAAGTATTCGGTCCCCTTGAACCTTGCAACCTTTCGCCACATTTCAGGCTTCAAACATAAAGATATAAATTTTTAATTTTTTGTCAAGAATCAACTACAAGTGGGACACAATCGTGAAGTGGAACAAAATTTATTGGATAATTTAAACTTTTTTAACAAATAAAAAAATTAAAAGTGGGGCGTGCAATATTATTCGGCCCCCTTGCGTTAATACTTTGTAGCGCCACCTTTTGCTCCAATTACAGCTGCAAGTCGCTTGGGGTATGTTTCTATCAGTTTTGCACATCGAGAGACTGACATTCTTGCCCATTCTTCCTTGCAAAACAGCTCGAGCTCAGTGAGGTTGGATGGAGAGTGTTTGTGAACAGCAGTCTTCAGCTCTTTCCACAGATTCTCGATTGGATTCAGGTCGGGACTTTGACTTGGCCATTCTAACACCTGGATACATTTATTTTTGAACCATTCCATTGTAGATTTGGCTTAATGTTTTGGATCATTGTCCTGTTGGAAGATAAATCTCCGTCCCAGTCTTAAGTCTTGTGCAGATACCAACAGGTTTTCTTCCAGAATGTTCCTGTATTTGGCTGCATCCATCTTCCCGTCAATTTTAACCATCTTCCCTGTCCCTGCTGAAGAAAAGTAGGCCCAAACCATGATGCTGCAACCACCATGTTTGACAGTGGGGATGGTGTGTTCAGGGTGATGAGCTGTGTTGCTTTTACGCCAAACATATCGCCAAAAAGTTCAATTTTGGTTTCATCTGACCAGAGCACCTTCTTCCACATGTTTGGTGTGTCTCCCAGGTGGCTTGTGGCAAACTTTAAACGAGACTTTTTATGGATATCTTTGAGAAATGGCTTTCTTCTTGCCACTCTTCCATAAAGGCCAGATTTGTGCAGTGTACAACTGATTGTTGTCCTATGGACAGACTCTCCCACCTCAGCTGTAGATCTCTGCAGTTCATCCAGAGTGATCATGGGCCTCTTGGCTGCATCTCTGATCAGTTTTCTCCTTGTTTGAGAAGAAAGTTTGGAAGGACGGCCGGGTCTTGGTAGATTTGCAGTGGACTGATGCTCCTTCCATTTCAATATGATGGCTTGCACAGTGCTCCTTGAGATGTTTAAAGCTTGGGAAATCTTTTTGTATCCAAATCCGGCTTTAAACTTCTCCACAACAGTATTTCGGACCTGCCTGGTGTGTTCCTTGGTTTTCATAATGCTCTCTGCACTTTAAACAGAACCCTGAGACTATCACAGAGCAGGTGCATTTATACGGAGACTTGATTACACACAGGTGGATTCTATTTATCATCATCGGTCATTTAGGACAACACTGGATCATTCAGAGATCCTCACTGAACTTCTGGAGTGAGTTTGCTGCACTGAAAGTAAAGGGGCCGAATAATATTGCACGCCCCACTTTTCAGTTTTTTATTTGTTAAAAAAGTCTAAATTATCCAATAAATTTTGT
Source organism: Corythoichthys intestinalis (assembly GCF_030265065.1). Taxonomy (NCBI): domain Eukaryota; kingdom Metazoa; phylum Chordata; class Actinopteri; order Syngnathiformes; family Syngnathidae; genus Corythoichthys; species Corythoichthys intestinalis. The sequence continues at coordinate 12,018,706 of NC_080400.1, forward strand.
TCCACTTCACGATTGTGTCCCACTTGTTGTTGATTCTAGACAAAAAAATTAAATGTCATATCTTTATGTTTGAAGCCTGAAATGTGGCGAAAGGTTGCAAGATTCAAGGGGGCCGAATACTTTTGCAAGGCACTGTATATATATATATATATATATATTCATATTTTATTTACTTGTTATTTCATCGCATTCATTTTATTTTATTTTTTATTCTTATATTTTTTATCATTATTATTGTTATTTCATTTTAGCAAAACAAAAAAAAAAAAGTTGATTCACATGATTTACTTTCACGGGCCACACAAAATGATGTGGCAGGCCGGATCTCGTCCCAGAGCCTTGAGTTTGAAACATTTCGTATTCACTTGCATCCGTTTGAAGCCTGTCTCACACAGCTCCATACATTGCTGGGCCAATGTCATTAGCATTGAACAGACTTGCGAGGTTGACGCAGAAACACCTGATAGGTGTCCAAATTTGTCAAAATTCAGAAAGCTATATTTTTTAAACTTGGCCAGTAAAAAGCATTTCCTTTGCTGTTTGCATCAGCATCTCACATTTGATGGGTGGTAAAGCGCTCCAGAGACCCAACTATTTGTAAACAAGACATGAAAATGTCAACTCTCCATAACATGCCATCTTTAAAACAAGCAAGATTGAAAATACGTACAACTCTTGCTTTCACAACTTCTTCAGGTTGTCCCAAATGTCACTAACGACTAAGACGTAAGGCCATCATCACTTGACAGATTGGACATTGCAGTTTTTGTAAGCATGTCAATCCGTTGCCTGTGGCTCCCCATTTATTATTGGAACAGTGTTGTGAAATTGCTGCCTGCCAACAAGTTTTTCTGTCGCCAACAGCAGTTAAGCACCACTTTAAGAAACTTTATGGCAGTCACGCTGCTTAACTGCACAGTACAATTCATGGTTCAGGTAGCTGAACATCATCATCTTCCATCTGAAGTAAGCGGGGTTAAAAGTTTTACAACGGTCTGAAGCATCCGCTGAATTGAGCTATTATTGATGCTTAGTTCCTATGAAACCTTCCAAAAAGACTTTCTCTGACTTTGTGTATGCACACTATAGGAGTTTACGGTTTCTAGTGGTAGTAAAAGCCCTCAGCTGTATGGTTTGTCAATATCAGAACTTGCCATGGAGAGCATTAAATGTATTTACGCATTGAAACAGTCGGACCGGTCATAATGTCGGTGCTGAACCGCATTCAGGGACATAAAAATTCTTGGCAGGCAACAATTTTACAACCTTGTTCTATTGGCGACCCACGAGCGAGTAAATTATATGCTTACAAAAACTTTTAATGCTAAACTAGGCCTGGGCGATGAATCAATTTTATAGGGCTGCAGCTATCGAATATTTTAGTCGATTAATCGATGGACTACTTAGTTCGAATAATCGAGCAATCGGACAACGAACATGAAAAATTAAAATACCTGTGTTGAGCCTCAAATGGCATAATTTTTTTTTTAAATGAGGTCCTATGTACAACAAAAGAGCTTGCAACAACAAAATTCGTGTCACTTCTGCATTTGCCAAATGTAATACACAGATCATTTGTAATTTCACCTCATTTTGGTCACTCAAGTGGCCGGCGCATCACACAGGCTGACAGGTTGTTATAATTTTGTCCATGAATGATCAACGAAGTGATAAGAACAACCATACAATCTCATCTACGTCATGCTGAATTTTGGGGGGGAGATTCCGTGGGTTCCTCAGGCTTAATTTTGCAGTTTTAACTTTGTCAACATACTGTTTACTTCAACCGCAATACATGTTGTTCTTTCTAAACCGGAAGTTCAGAGCAGACATTTTTCAAGATGGCGCCGCCCATATTTCGTCCAGGAAACTTGTCAATAATATCATTTTATGTACTTATGTATCCCCAAATTTTTAATGTAAATTTATAAATTCATTGGCTGACAGTTGATGACAGTAGATGTCTAATCCAATTAGGATCGCTGCTAGCCTATCCAGTCACATTGGATTGAACATCTATCGCTGTCAATGGTAGCTCGAGTTACTAACATACCAAAAAATGATTAATGTTTATCTACAGTAAGAACCACATACTTAGAACATTTCCCTCAGAAAGTTGATGTTTCGGTGAAAAAAAATACGAGACGAGTAAAATACACAAGTGTTGATAACAACTGATGGATCAAGTATTTACAATTGCGTAACCCGAGATAAGATAAATTGGGATTCCTAAAGTATGTAAACTTTGGAAAACTCATCTTATCTTTCAGCTCAGGAGAGGAAGTCTCTGAAAAATGACCCTTGGGGATTCAACAAAAAAACACTTTTGAGCAGCAGTTTTACTTGCAGCACAAAAATAAATAGTGAAGAGCTCTGGATCAAGCCCATGTAACATATATCGCGCTAACTGGCCCGCGGTGCTGGAATGTCACTCATATTCTCAGAGACCTTCATCTGTCTCTCTGTTTGCTGGCTTCCTTTATGTTTGTTTAACTTGCTCAAGACCCCCCAGAGGCTACGCGCCGGACCATCGCAAACCCAAGAGGACTGCGTTCTCCCTCCTTGAGCAACCCAGCCAGCCAGATTCCCTCCCACAATGTCTCTCCCACTCACTGTCTGCGTTTACTCTCGCGTGAGGCGCTCATGTCAGCTCCCATCCCACCTTAGTCTCCTTTTTTCCCATTCACAAGCATAACAGAAGGAGACATTTGTACTACTTGATCCATTTTTTTTCATATGGCAGTGGATTTGTAGTTAAGAGTAGGTCTGGGAAATATGGGCCCAAAACAAACAACAACAAAAAAATCTGAATTTCTGTTTTCGTATTATCCGATGTCAATTGTCCTGTCAAGTCGCTATTCAGACTCCTGTTGTTCTTGTGGACACTAAATTTGAGTTGATATTCATCAGTCGTTCGCAAACCGATTTTCTTGAAACTTGGTACCTATGTAGAATGTGCCAGTATCTATGGATCCTTGGAGCCCGAATTAGTTTTTTTTTTGTATCAGGGCTGAATAACTCATTGGTTGCCATTGTCGTGTACTAGTGAAAAACTGATTTAAATTTGCATATGGATTAAAAGAGCCACATAATTGGACACATATCATCAATAATGGAACTGAAAAAGTTCATTCATTGCGGAATTATAGTTAGGAGTTAGTCAGTAGAGCGCAGTGCGGAATTATTGTAGCCTGTACAGTACTGTAGGTGACTAGTTAGCCAATAGAGCAGGGGTGGCCAAACCGGTCCTCAAGGGCCCCAGTAGGTCCTGGTCTTTGTCCCAACCGATCCAGCACTGACAGTTCAACCAATGAGTTTACTGCTGAAACAAGAGGCACCTGACTGCAGTCAATTGATTACAATAGTAATACACCAGATTGGTGAAAAGGTGTCCTCTTGATGGGCTAGAACAAAAAAAACCACCCACTGTGTGGAATAGTTTGCCCACCTCTGCAGTAGAGGGTAGCCTTCAGCCTATTATAGCACACACCGGCGCTTGTTTGAAACTTGATTCGTTCGTTCCTGTGTTTTTAAAACTGGTACTTTGCTAAGAATCTGCAGTGAAAAAAACCCGATAAGATCAACATTTCATTGAAAGTGAATTCACAGAAACTGTTGTTTTTGGTAGTCCTTTTAATTTTCCCCTTGGTTTCAGTCTTTTGGACTATAATACTTATTAGTCTTAGTCATATTTTAGTCATCTTAAAATAAGTTTGTCTTCGTCTAGTTTTTGTTGACAAAAACTCAAGACTAATTTTGTCTAGTTTTAGTCAACGTTTACTAAAAATGTTTTCCTCTATAAAAATAAAAAACAATTCCACTAAAAATAAATAAATAAAGATTTCCAACTATTTCAAAAGAACATTGACAGGCGAGCACATATTGTAGCGTCTACAAGGACAACGCCAGCTTGATGATGGTATTGTACACTCAGCAGGATTACATTATTACATTATTACATTATTTTCAATTAATTGTACCCATCCGGATGCTACCAACTGTTTGTAGAAAAAAAAAATTGTTGCCCGAGAGTTTAAGATAACGCTTGCCAGGCTAAATGCTCATGCTAACGAGAACACAAATGCTATGCTAATTCTCAGAGCCACCTGGCCAATCATCATCGCATTTGCAACGCTGTCACCACCCCTCCCCTGCTCTGCTCTCTCCCAGGAAGCTGTGACTAAATCAGTCATCTTGCATTTCATTCAACCAAATTGTAGTAACACGCCCCTTCATATTCTCAGTAACGGTAATGGTGTTGCAAAGATGGGGAAACTAATTAATTAGTTCACTCACTACTGAAAAAAATAACGCCGTTGTTAACAACATTGTTCACGAGTGACTCAACCAGACACTGCTACGATGCAGGCTAACTGCACATAAAATGTAACACAATGTGAACATGTGACGGAAACTACTGTGCATTTTCATCTTGTTCTCGTCTCGTCAAAAGACAACTGGCATTAGTCTTGTTATGTCTTTGTCTCCCAAAACTTGGTTTTAGCTCGTTATTGTCTCATCATCATGAAAAAAGTGTTTGTTGACAAACTATTTTCGTTGTCGTCATCGTTGACGAAAACAACACTGCACAAAAAGTAAAATCACCTCTCGCAGTCAATATTTGAAGTAACAGACTCAATAATATAAAAGACAAGTGAAATACAAAAAAAAAAACAACAACAACAAAAAAACAATAGGAAGTACATTCATCCATCAATGCAAGGAGTGTAGAAAAAAATAACTATGGTTCACAAATTAGGGTGTTTTTGGAGGTATACATTATTAAAACTAGTTCCATGAACTAAGACTGCCTGTCTCGCTCCCTAAACATCTGATTTAGACATTTTACATTACCGATAGCTCTGACTGAATGTGCGCTTTGCCCTCTGAAAGACAATTTGGCACTTTATAGAGAAGCACAGACAACAACACACAGTCATAGATGTCCAAATAAAGCTTTGTTGATACAACTTGTACAAACAAAAGTATTTGCCTGTGAGTGTTATTATAGATCTTGTCTTCAAATGTTCCCGCTTTTGTATGAATATTCATTGTTTTGACAGTAACATACTGCGTACCCGATGTTAGTTAATAGAGTAAATAGAGTTTTCTATTGTATATTAGCATTTAGCTAAAGGGTTTTTGGGAACTCAAAATGCTAAGTGTATTATGTTAGTTGATATTTTTTTAGTAATAATAATAAATAATAATAATTTTAATAATAATTTTTAATAATTAATAATTGTTGACCTTCAAGATTTGTATTTGAGGACCCCTGGTTTAGAGTGATGAATGAACTAAAAAAAAAAAAAAAAAAAAAAAAAAACATCAAGATTGCACTCTTTTGAAGGGATTGTTTGCTATGTCCCAAAGTATAGTTAAGTTGCATTTCCACCACATTTAGCGATTCAAAAAGAGGAAGTATCACTTTGATATATACTGTGTATATATATATATATATTTTTTTTTTTTAATCTATGACCTCAGGCTTAAAATCGGCAGGCCTAGCATACAGTGAAAGTACTTTCAACACATCTTCTTACATGACTCGGAGGGAGACACGAGTCATCGCTCTTATGGGTAAAGGGAAAGTGTAATCACACTGCATGGTTACTAAGTGTTCACCGGGGGGTCACCGGTGGTGACTCACCTGACTCCCTGGCCACTCACACTTGACTCTTGGATGCTCTTTGTGAATCAGAGCAAGGAGAGCGGATTAGGCTATACTCCTTCATGTCGCAGTAATGTATGAAACACAGTCTCCTCATTAAAGAAGAAAGCCACAAACATTTAAATCAGAAGTCTCCTTTTCCTTTTCAGGCGCCACTCTCATTAGTCTGTGCAGTGGAGTTCTGGCAGTGGAAAAGCGAACCTCTCCACCTAAGGTTGCGTTATGTTTTTGGCAAACGATTTAATTCTAGGCAACAGTGTGTCACTTGCCATGTATGTGTATTGGACACGAAAAGATTGAAACATTAGCCTTCCTGGTGGAATTGCAGGATTAACGTGAAATTCATAATAATACATTTTATTTGAAGGCCCCTTTCTGGCACTCAGGGTCGTTTAAAAAACGATTAGACAAAGGCTAAAAACTACAATAATGACGAAAGACTAAAAATAATTAAGTATAGATTTTTCAAAACAATAAAATACTAATCTATGAAAATAATTAGCAGAACAGTATAACACAAATCAGGGATTATTATGGATATGCGAGTCTGAACAGGTGAGTTTTGAGTTCCGATTGAAAAAGGGGGAGTGAGTTTGTGTTCCTGAGGTCGGGTGGTAGTGATGAGGCGAGCGGGAGGGGGACAGACAAGTGTATGGAGGTGGAGGACCTACAGTATGGGCACGGGAGGGCATTGTGAATTGGAGGAGGTTGGACAGGTAGGGAGGGCAAGGGCAAGGTTGTGGATGGCCTTGAATGTGAGGAGGAGAACTTTGAACTTGATGCGGAAGCGGACCGGGAGCCAATGGAGCTGGCAGAGAACTGGAGTGATGTGGTGGATGAATGGGGTACGGGTTATAATGCGAGCGCTGAATTCTGGACCAGTTGCAGTTTATGTAGGGTCTTTTGAGGGAGGCCAAGGAGGAGGGAGTTGCAGTAATCCAGGGAATTCACTATAACCTGTAAAAGAGTACCGTATTTTCCGGACTATAAATCGCAGTTTTTTTTCATAGTTAAATTGTTAGCATGTTCTTTATGCTATAGTTGTCTGAATAACTCTTAATAGTAGAGATGTCCCGATCGATCGGGTCCGATCACGTCATTTTCAAAGTATCGGAATCGGCAAAAAAATATCGAACATGCCTTTTTTTAATATATGTATATTTTTTTAATTAAATCGTTTTCTAATTGTATTTAACGTTACAGACATAATATGTTACACTCATCCAGAGTCTTTAGTTTAGGCTGTAGGTAGGGTTATCAAATTTATCCCGAAAACGGCGGTAATTAATTTTTTAAAAAATGGTATCACGTTAAAATATTTAACGCAATTAATGCATGCGCTGCACGACCCACTCACGCATTGTCGCGTTCAATCTGTAATGGTGCCGTTTTACCTATGTAGAAAGCTAAAAGGCCGCGTTAAATGAGTAGAGTGAATTTTGGCAGCCTTTGAGCCTTTTTTTAATTGGTTAAAGACTTAAAATCCCTCTCCCTACGATTAGAAACATCATGGGAAGCAATGTGGGGAAGAAAGGTAGTAATTTATCTTTTTCTTAACACCCTATGTTATTTCCCAACCCAGGGAAGATATATCAATTGGTACCACTACGCACAGTCACAGTTGCACTTCCCATCATGCATTTGGGCATGGCTACAGTATCATTTACTGAAAGCTCAACATATACACTAAATAGCAATATTTATTCACAATATACAAAGTCACATTTATCCTTTAAAAATTATAAGTCTTTCTATCCGTGAATCCCTCTCACAGAAAGAATGTTAATAATGTAAATGCTATCTTGAGGATTTATTGTCATAATAAACAAATACAGTACTTATGTACTGTATGTTGAATGTATATATTCGTCCGAGTTTTATTCATTTTTTTCTTAATGCATTGCCAAAATGTATATGATCGGGAAAAATTATCGGGAATGATTGGAATTGAATCGGGAGCAAAAAAAAAAAAGCAATCGGATCGGGAAATATCAGGATCGGCAGATACTCAAACTAAAACGATCGGGATCGGATCGGGAGCAAAAAAACATGATCGGAACAACCCTACTTAATAGCTACTGTATATTACTTTAACCTAACGGCCACGTTCGCACTTCGTTGTTCATGCATCATTTAACATTATCATACTGTACACTTATTCAGCATGTTGTTCTCTATTGTATTTTTATTTTAAATTGCCTTTCAAGATGACATATCTGTTCTATGTGTTGGATTTTATCAAGTAAATTTCCCTCCAAAAATGCGACTTATACTCCAGTGCGACTTATATATGTTTTTTTCCTCTTCGTTGAGCATTTTATGGCTGGTGCGACTTCTACTCACTCATGTGCAACTTATCGTCCGAAAAATAAGATATTTTTACCTTGTCTAAACTTTTGAAGGCAAATGCTCAAGTACATTTTGCAGAATTTGCTGTTCTCTAATAGGGCGCTGAACAGTTATTATTCAAGAATGGAACTATACAAAGCCTGGGGGAGTCACAGTAAGGTATACAAGTAGATATACAGTATATAATTGGAAATGCATCCTTTTGTAATTTTTTCTCAATTGAAATGTTGTCCTGTATCCTGGTTGCTCCTGACATTTCACCCAAAACCAAAATATGCCTACCAAAGCTTTTGTAAAAAGTCCATGTGTGCATACATTTGTGAGGATGAGCACCTGCACTTTGTTTGTCCCCTTTACTCTGACATCTGTGGAGGCCGGCAGCTACCCGCTGAGCTCAGATGGCAGGAAATTTCCAGAGCAACATCCTCATGCCTGAAGGCACCTGGAAGAGGACCAAAAGAAATTTGTGTGAAAATGTTTGCAAGCTTGTTTTTTTTCAAGTCATTTAACAGCATTTCAAACTGTAAATTCCCACCATGTTAATGTACACTAATGATACGGTTAGAACTAACATTTTACCATGAGGTTGACTGCACGTATAACTCACATTCTTTTCTATTGCATTTAGTTCACTGTTTCCAACCACTATTGCATTACCCAATTTCACTTTTTTGGTCCAAATTTTTTTTTTTTTTTTTTTAAATTAACATAGTATAGGAAATAGGCACATATTTATCACTTGTTTACATTCGTGATTAAACTAGGACGAGATCATCATTATTTTAATACAGTATATATACTGTTTGGAACATTTTGTTCGGTGGCTGTTTAAGGCCAAAAGCGTGTGAAAGTTAGAATTAGATACTTACAAACAACAAAAATGTCTGGTAAATATCTTTAGTGCTCCCTGCTGGTTGATAAATAGAACTACTATCAAACAGGTGGTTAAAAAACAAAACAAACAAAAACAGTTTCCTTGTCGTTCCTTGGAACCAAAATGCCACTTGCCTTTTTGGCCAATTTTAACCCACTATTATTAACTCATTCGCCGCCATTGACGACGCTAGACGTCCAATCCCTTTTGACCGGGAGGGAGCGACCTTTTACCCTATCCATTCAATATGGATTGGACGTATAGCGCTGTCAATGGAAACTGAAGATGGACTTCACAGCTTGTCTCAAACTTTAAATGAAGTGGATGTCTATCGTTTTCAATAGCCGGCAATAGTTACGTAAATCGTTGCAGGGTGAGCTAATGGCAGATTTCCATGTCAGTAACGCTCCCTACTGGTTGATAACGCGCAATACAAAAGTATAATACGCAAATTTACCTTTTTAGCTCAATTTCATCTCATAAATAATAATCAACACAGTCAATTGTTAAAATAAATAGACACTGCAATAGTAAAATTTTACCAGAAGCCATCCTGTAGCGTCGTCTGTTGTGTTAAGTAATGTTAGCTTGCACACGCATTCCATTTTAGTAAAATGATGCCTGTTTAGGCTAATTTTGTAACTATTCATCAAAAGAAAACAAATCTTAAAACAGATTGTTCGACGCGAGCAAGAAAACTCATGCCACAACTTTGCGACCTTTGCGACAGTCCGTCAATGGCGTACGCGTCGGATTACGGCAGCGTGAAGAAGATGGCGGAGGGAGTAAACGATGCCGAGCTACTCAAGGAGAAGGCCAATAAATACTTTAAAGGTGAGCTGGCAACGCTGTCAAGTCGGCGGTCCGCGTCGGCGGCCGAAAGCAGACGACGGCGTTACCGGTTTTCGTAGAAGGGGGCAAAATGTCGGCTTATAAACGGCCCCGATCGCAGTCACACGTCAATATGAAGCAAAGCTAACGAGGCGCGTGAAGCCCATTCATTGGGCTCATGTAAGCGGCTAGCTCAGGCTAACAGCGTCTTAAACCGCGTGAGTCATTGTCGCACGCAAGGCAAGTTCACGTCAAAGTAAATTCGGTACCGTTTCGTTAGTTTGGATGCGTGGCCGTATAGTTTGCTGAAGTTAAAATATAATTGATGTTACTCTGTGTGCTTCGAAGTTGCTAGAATATTCCTTGAATTAACGGAACCGTCATGTGAGCAGCAGCGCATACTGACATAGCCTCGTCGTCAATCAAATGAATTTTATTGAGCGGGCCACGCTTTAATGTGATGTTAACAGCAGCGGTCAAAGAGCGTGGGGGTCTCGGGACGCAGGTAAAACATTTTAAAGAACCCCCTGTTAATCTAAACAAAAATTTTGACTTGTAAAAGGTCATAATGGTACATGTAAATAAACATCTTTCAAGGTAAATTCGTAATATTAAAGGAATAATGAACTCATTGGCTGCTATTTAAGGAGGAGGAGTAGTACAATTTAAAAAAAAAATGTAGTATTGAAAGTTTTTTTTTTGTATTGTGACAATACTAGTTTGTGCATTAAGAAATGACGCAACACTTTGGTCCTCTAGTTGACTATTAAATAACATTCTCAGAGCAGTCTTCCACCAAAGCAGCCAAATGCAAAGCATCGCCATTTTTTCTGACATCTGCGACATTTATGCGTTCTCTTCTCATCATATCACCTACCCTACAAATTTAAGTTATTTAGACTAACGTGTTATCCAGTTATCACTGACCTCTGGCACATTTTACTTCATTACCCCACAGTTGAATCACCTGTTCTATTACATATTACTGCACCACACACATAGACATAAGGAACTGAATACATAACCCCCGCCTTTTGTAGGTTTCACCCACTGGCGGATGAAATCATTAAAGGGATCGACGTACAGAAAGACTTGTAATTCTTGAAAGATAAACGTTATTTAAGAGTTAAAATAATTTGACATTGAAACCCCTCTTGCTGTTTTCGTTTTATTACAATTTGTAAAGTAGTTTTAATTAGTAGGTCGCCATTGTTGTTGACGTCGCAGGGCAGTGACGTCAGTGTTACGCTGCCGGGCTTCCAGAGTATGACCCTAGCGACATAAATATAACATCTGTTCAACCCTTTCAATTTGACATTAATTAGCATGACCGCATTATTGATAATTCACAAAACAAGCAGCAAAATGAACAGGAAAGACGGGATGAGACGAGAGTAAGGCAAAACCGGTGTTCTGTCTAAATGTACTACACCGGCGAAACGTCCTATAAGAGGCGAATTTGACACCCAAAGTACTACTTTCAGCTTCTTTTGTGTACTACTTTCAGCTTCTTTTGTGTATATGCATGCAGACAACATACTAAAGATGCCTTAAAAAATACTTAAACCTAATAATATCAAATAAGGGTGGTTCAAATACGCTACGTGACTAATGTGTAATGTTGGGCATCGAGCATCAATGGGACCCGGTTCTAACACTGATGCTCCCGGAACCGTTGGAATTTTTAAAAATTGCTGTCGAAAACCACGAAGAAGAAGCCACAAGAAGCGCGTGTTTGTGCATTGCTACGTGATTACAACCATGGACACGGTGCGGCAGCGCTCAAAAGTTTGGCTTAACTTTACCCAAAAAAAAAAAAAAAAGACCTATCACCTCAGTGCAACATTTGCAACACAACTATATCATGCAAAGGTGGCTGCACGACCAATCATGCACGACCTGCTTCATGGAATGCAAGCGCCAAGTGCATAGCTAGCTGAATGCTATGTATTTGACACGCTGCGCCGTCAGAACCAGGCAAGTAAAACAACACATGACCCCAGATTAAGCAGTAGATGATGGATGGGTGGGAATAGTATAAGAATAAATCGTATTTTTACGTCGGCTGTGGTCGATATAACGTATATAGAACTAGATGCGAAATGACAGACTCGGCGGCGTGAGAACATGTAAAGAGAACTAGATGTGAAATGACTCACTGGCGTTAGTAAACAGCCACCATCTTAAACCAGTAGACGCCTCTGTTAAAATCAACAGTATTAAAAGCCTTTTTGTTTTAAAAATTTTTTGTGTTGCTTATTTAGAAAGAAGCAGCCATATGAAGCATTCGATTACTTTTTTTAATGAACTGGTAGCAGTAAAAACATAGCATCACATCACATAGCATCCTAGCCAGACGCTCTGATCTCTTCTTCTCCGCATTATACGTACACACTCCTACAGCGCCACTCACTGGCCTAACTGATATTGTCACAACACAAACATTGCATGTGTCTGTAAACCAACAGAATCGGCTTTACAAATAAGGAAACCTTATTATTTTGCTTCATCTACATCAAATTGTAATCAATAGAAGAATTTATACTAATGCTTCGTCGTAGCTCCCAGCTAAGGTATATGTATGGCAAAAGAATATGTGTAAATGTTTTCTCCGCGAGCTTTTGAAAAATAAACATCTTTGCGAAAGTGCACTTAAGTGGAAAGAAACTTCATCCCATTCACGTTCAAAGACTGATATTTATATGCAAGTTAAAAATAGCTCTGTGAGAAGTGCATATAATTCATAAATTTCATATTGTTTTAATAATAATTAATAATAATAATACATTCTAAATTCATATAATTAAAAAAAAAACAACAAATTGAAATGACATTAATATCAACTAATACATTTTAAATAGAGCTGGGAATCTTTGGGCACCTCACGATTCGATTACGATTCAGAGGCTCCGATTCGATTATAAAACGATTATTGATGTACCCCCCTTCTTTTTTTTTTTTTTTTTTTTTTTTTTTTTTTTTTTTTTTTTTTAAAGTTTTGTACACTAGTTCCAAAATTGTTCAAAAATACTCTCAGGCTAAACCAAACTACTATTTCAGTATCAAGTTAACATATAGCAGTAAACAAATATACAAAAATAACATTAAATTAAAAAAAAACTCCAGTCCCCATTCTGTATCAGCAGCTTTAAACTACATTCAATTAATTTAATGTTGTGAATCAACCGTTAAAGTTGTTAAAGTTGCTCCCGTTATTCCATAATTTCCCTTTTGTCTACTTTTGACATGTGAAAGTTTTAAAACTATTTTAAAGATAGATTCAAGTCAGTATTTTACCGATTTAGGAGTATTTTAGATAAATTAGTTAATTAGGTTTGCTTGGAGGTTCGCTACAACAGCCTTGCAGGGAAGTTTACTGCTTTAAGATGGCGGCCGTTTACTAACGCCCACATCTAGCTTTTTGCAGATGTGCTGCTACCGCTACCGAGTCTATATTGCATCTAGTCCTATATAAATGATATCTACCGTAACATTATGTAGCTGTACTTGTAGCAGCTTTTCGGCAGCAGTCAGGTATGTTGTTGTGTTTTTTTTATCTCGTGGCATGAGTTGAGCTAGAGCCCTGAGTTGAGCGTTGGCATTACCCGAGGGGCCGTGTAATGAGAAGCATGATGTTTAGTTACTCCCGCTCCGTTCCGTCCCGAAGACCATGCGGCGCGCTGAGTGTGTTGTACTTCCATTTTACTTGGCATATTTCAATAATCGGAATTTGGATGTTTGTGAATCGTTCTCGAATCTTCTACGGCCGAATTGCGAATAATCTAAGAATCGGAAATTTTGCACACCTCTAATTTTAAACTAGTGCTGCAACGATTAATCGATTAACTCGAGTATTCGATTAGAAAAAATATTCAAATTAAATTTTGTGCTTTGAGTATTCGTCTAATTAAAGTGGCGTTGTAATGGTTTATTTTGAAAGTGTTTACATTTAGTTTATTGATTAGGGTGGATATATTGCCCTCTTGTCAGCCTCATTTCACATGGCTGAACCCAACTTCCCCCTGTTAAGATCAGTTTTTGTTTGGGCTAATATTTTTTAATGCCTTTGTAATTTAGTTTTTATGTATATTTAGCCGTTTTTTGTGGGAATAGGAGTCAGAACCATTTGTTAAAAGCATTAGAATTTATTATTATTTTTTTTTTAGCATTTTATAGCATTTAAGCTAGCAGACTTTTGCTATCTAAGTTAGCCAATTGTTCTTTTGCTGTACGTTGATCCTCATTTATTTATTTTTTTATACCATTTGAGGCTCAGTTAGGTATTTTGATTTTTCATGTTCCTTATCCGATTACTCGATTATTCGAACTAACTGGTTCATCGATTAATCGACTACTAAAATAATTGATAGCTGCAGCTCTATTTTAAACTATAAATGTTTTGACCCTGCCTTTTTTTTTTTTACCCTGCCTCTTAAAAGAATCGGAATCGTTTGGAACCAGAATCGTTCAATTTCAAACGATGCCCAACCCTACTAATGTGGTCAATGGATCAACAATCTGCTTTAAAGCTACCACAAGAAAACACAATGCTTAAAAGTATAAGAGGGAAACACATGCAAAAAGTATTTTAAGGCAATGAAAAGGTAATAAAAGACTCAATAAAAACGCAAACAGTAAGTACTCGCCGCTTTTACCCAATGTACGCATGTGTTGGACGTCTCGCTGCGTAGAAGGAATTGCAGAATACCGACAGTGTTCGTCTAATAAGTGACAAACTACGTCATTACCCCGAGCGTCCATTGCGTGCATAAAGCACGGCACCCTCCGTAGGTCAAAATCATTGGTAATGTTTTATGTGTTTCTAATAACATATTTTATTAAAAGAGAACAATTGTGGCTTATTAGAGCATACAAGTCCTTAAGTCCGAGGTTCCCTTTAAATTAGTCAGGGACTACACAATGGACGCATGATTTCATAACTAGTACAGAAGTTTCATTTTAAGGTAGTTCGTCATTGACAAAATCACCATATATTGGCCACATTATTGGTTATATTTACATCGCCAAAATTTCTTTAATCCGATTAGCGTTAAAATTATGATCGGATGCACTGTGTTCATGCATCAGAACATCAGTCGGAACAAATTATTTTGACGTGCGCAGATTGATGCTGTGTTCATGTGGTGTCGTAATTAAGCTAAATACAGTATGTAGCTAACTTTTTAAAAAAGATTTATCATCAGTTTGCACATTTTTTTTCACACCGGCATAATAACGTAGTGTACACATTTTAATCTTATTTTTGAACCAAGTGTTCGCTAAAATGTTCAGTTACAAGAAACACCTATTGTTTGGATTTTGATGCATTCTCTTTTTGTTGTTGTAAATGAATTAATTGGTCTGAAACAGTTTTTCCCACCAACAAACCAAAATGAAGTCCATGTCTGCTATGTCTTTTTGCTACAACTACAACAAAAGCACATGAACAGGATGTACTCGTAATTATCAATGTGGTAAGGTTAATCTTTCCCAAAGCGTGTGAAGGCTGCATGACCAAATATAACAGGAAAAAATAGTAGTAGAAGAAGAGAAAGCCCTAGTGACATCCATGTCAACAAAACGTTGTTCATTTAGACATTAAATGTTAGCATTATTGGGTGTATTTTTCCTATTTTTCCGCCATCAAATCGTTCAACACTTTTAAGAGCTTTTAATATTTCCAGCAACGTGTTCGTCTCATATACACGCCAGTTTAGTCTTGCGCAAGTTGCGCTTACTGCTTCTGCTAGCTTCTGGAATAACAGAAACGCATATACCGTATTTTCGGACTATAAGTCACAGTTTTTTTCATAGTTTGGCAGAGGGTGCATCTTGTACTCTGGAGCGACTTATGTGTGATTTATTACGGTCGGGTCAGGCCGACTTCTCTCTGGCTAACTTCTTTTAAATAAATATAGCTTATTGGCCTGAATATAAGACGGTGTTTTTTTGCATTGAAATAAGATTGAGAAAGAGGGGGTCGTTTTATATTCGCGATCTAGACATTATACCCATTCACGACGCTAGATGACGCCAGATATCATTGAAGCGATGATGTTCTGTGTGATAGATCTCAGCTACTCTCCCCATTCATGACGCTAGATGGCGCCAGATATCATTGAAGCGATGTTCTGTCATGACAGATCTCAGCTACTCTCAAGTTTAACCACTTTGCATTATCTTATTGCAATGTTTTTCCTTATTCAGATTTATTTCAAGACTACAGTTACAGTTAGACTTTGATGGTTAATGCAGTTATTGCAATTTTGTTGTTTTATCACAATAGATTGGTTTATTTACATTTCAAAAACCAGAAACCATTCATTTACGAATGTGATTGCACTTTAGTTTACATATTTAAATGTTCAGATATTAAGATTTGAATTAGGCAAAATGACATGGTTTTTCTCTCAAATATATTGTTATAATCATTTGTTTCAGATGTACTGTAATTATTTTCTGTATAAAAATGAATTTGGTGTTCAAAAAGTCTTTTTTCAAACTTGAGTCTTGAAAAAGAGGGGGTCGTCTTATAATCAGGGCCGTCTTATATTCGGGCCAATACGGTAAATCGCACCGGAGTATAAGTCGCATTTTTTGGAGGTGAAGTCAGTATACATCACGCCTAATGCAATCTTCTGATATGCTTGCAAGCATGAACAGTTGTTTTTCACAGAAACTGCTGATAGTTAGTTTTGCCTCAGATAATCATGGACTTTTAACTGCCAACCAGCTAGGCTCATGAACTATTTTGCAAGATCCGCAGGAAGAGTTGATCACTAGGGTTGTTCCGATCATGTTTTTTTGCTCCCGATCCGATCCCGATCGTTTTAGTTTGAGTATCTGCCGATCCCGATATTTCCCGATCCGATTGCTTTTTTTTGCTCCCGATTCAATTCCAATCATTCCCGATACTTTTTCGCGATCATATACATTTTGGCAATGCATTAAGAAAAAAATGAATAAAACTCGGACGAATATATACATTCAACATACAGTACATAAGTACTGTATTTGTTTATTATGACAATAAATCCTCAAGATGGCATTTTTAACATTATTAACATTCTTTCTGTGAGAGGGATCCACGGATAGAAAGACTTGTAATTCTTAAAGGACAAATGTGACATTGTATATTGTGACTAAATATTGCCATCTAGTGTATTTGTTGAGCTTTCAGTAAATGATACTGTAGCCATGCCCAAATGCATGATGGGAAGTGGAACCATGACTGTGTGCTACCAATTGATATGTCTTCTCTGCGTTGGGATATAACATAGGGTGTTAAGAAAAAGATCAATTACTACCTTGCTTCCCCACATTGCTTCCCACGATAGCTCTAATCGTAGGGAGAGGGATTGTAAGGCTTTAGCCAATTAAAAAAAGGCTCCAAAGGCTTCCAAGATTCACTCTACTCATTTTATGCTGCCTTTTAGCTCTCTATATAGGTAAAACGGCGCCATTACAGATTGAGCGCGGCAATGCGTGAGTGGGTTGTGCAGCGCATGCATTAATTGCGTTAAATATTTTAACGTGATACAATTTTTAAAAAATTAATTACCGCCATTATCGGGATAAATTTGATAACCCTACCTTAAGCCAAAACTAAAGACTCTGGATGAGTGTAACATATTATGTCTGTAACGTTAAATACAATTAGAAAACGATTTATTTAAAAAATATACTGTATATGTCAAAAAAAGGCATGTCCGATATTTTTTTGCTGAGTCTGATACTTTGAAAATGACGTGATCGGACCGGATTGATCGGCATCATCTCTATTTATCACCAAACAGACACACCTCCTTTTAAGTACAGCATATAAGCAACGCCGAGCTCTCTGTTCGGTGTGCATTTATCCACACAGCTTTTGTTCTGTCATTTAATGCAAACAGAAATTTCTGAAATTAAAACTGAGCAGTAATGATCGTTTGCCTCCAGTCTTTTTTCATCAATCCAGTCTAGCCGTCTTACCTGAATTGAAAACGAACACTCGGATGACCTGAAAGACTGCTTCGAACAGGGGAAATTTATTTGATAGAATCCAGAACCAAGATCGGACATGTCATCTTGAAAGGCATTTTAAAATACAATAGAGAACAACAGGCTGAATAGTTGTACGGTATGCTAACATTACATGACGCTAGAAGTTAGATCGGGCCTAAAAAATACAACCCGACCCGACCGGCTCGCGGGTTTTAAAGCCCGACGCGGCCCGAGCCCGATCAATTACCTTGATTTGCTTGCCCGAGCCCGAAAAAACCCGAAATTTTATGTTTATTTGTAGGCACGAGCCAATCTATTGTGATAAAACAACAAAATTGCAATAACTGCAATAACCATCAACGTGAAGTCCAACTTAAACTGTAGTCTTGAAACAAATCTGAATAAGGAAAAGCATTGCAATAAAATAATGCAAACTGGTTAAACTTGAGAGTAGCTGAGATCTGTCATGACAGAACATTGCTTCAGTGATTTTTGGCACCATCTAGCGTCGTGAATGGGTATAACGTCTAGAACGCGAATATAAGACGACCCCCACATTTTCAGTCATTTCAATGCAAAAAACACCGTCGTATATTCGGGCCAATACCCTTCATTGCGCATTTTGTGGCTGGTGCGATTTATACTCAGGTGCGACGTATAATCCGAAAAATACGGTACTGATATCACCAGAAAGGATGGATTGTTCCAAAATTTGGGAATAAAGTGTTTTCATGTGCGCCAATCAGATTACACGGTCGGCACAGTTCGGAATAGAATCTTGATCAGAATGGCCTGGATCATCTTAGAATATTGCGAAAGGGGTGTATACATGAAGCATTTTTATTCTGACCAGGCTTCTAATCCAAATAATAGTGTCCATGTAACCATACCTTTTGTAATTTTTTTTTTTGCAGATAAAGACTATGAAAATGCCATCAAGTATTACTCGGAGGCCTTGGAGCTCAACCCATCCAATGCAATCTACTACAGCAACCGCAGCCTGGCGTACCTGCGCACGGAATGCTACGGGTACGCCTTGGCGGATGCCACCAAGGCCCTCGACATTGACAAGAACTATATCAAAGGGTATTACCGCCGGGCCACCTCCAACATGGCGCTGGGCAAGTTCAAAGCCGCGCTTAAGGACTATGAGACGGTAAGACAGCCTAGTGAAGAGGCAAGGCCTCGTCTAGTCGAGTTACAGCTAATCTCCACACTTTGAAAGAGGGATTATGTGCTAATCCTGTCATGTCATGATGAGCGTGTGAGTTAGTGCTGCAACGATTAATCGATTAACTCGAGTATTCGATTAGGAAAAAAAGATTCGAATCAAATTTTGCTGCTTCGAGTATTCGTTTAATTAAAGTGGCGTTGTAATGGTTTGTTTTTTTGAAAGTGTTTGCATTTAGTTTTATTGATTTGGGTGGATACACTGCTCTCTAGTCTGCCTCGTTTTACATGGACAAATCCAGCTGCTCCCTGTTAAGAACAACATAAGATAAGTTTTTGTGTGAGCTAATGTTTCTTAATGCATTCGTAATTTAGTTAAAGGTATATTTAGCCAATTTTTGTGGGATTATGTGTCTGAACCATTTGTAAAAGCATTGTTTAAAAAAAAAAAAAAGTATTTCATAGCATTTAAGCTAGTGGACTTTTGCTGTGTAAGTAAGCGAATTGTTCTTTTGTTGTACATATGTAGATCCTCATTTTTTATTATTTTTTTAATACAGTTTGAGGCCAAGCTCAGGTATTTTATTTTTTTCCATGCTTATCTGATTACTCGATTAATCGAACTCGTTCATCAATTAATCGACTACTAAAAAAATCAATAGCTGCAGCCCGAGTGTGAGTGTTGGTGTCATGTCTACTATTTGCATTGTAAAAGTATTACTGCAATTTTTTTTCTAATGAGTTTGCTATTAAAGTGTTTTTGTATCATGTTAATGTTGGATTTCAATTATTGCAAACACAAATTTAATGTCTTTGTTGTGTGACAACAGGTAGTACGCGTTCGACCGAACGACAAGGACGCGAAAATGAAGTACCAGGAATGTAACAAGATCGTCAAACAGAAAGCCTTCGAGAGAGCCATCGCTAGCGACGAGATCAAAAAGTCGGTGGTCGATTCGCTTGATATTGAAAGCATGAGTAAGTGTGAAAAAATTTGACTACTCACGCACAAAGAAACGGAATCATATAGAAGGGAAAAAATGTTGTGGAGGAACGGGTTAATTAAAACATTTATGACCGGGAGAAAATGGATGGTTGGATGGAGGCATGCATAAGCGTCATTCTCAAATGATACCGCTGTCTTGTCGCAGCAATCGAAGATGACTACACGGGTCCCAAACTGGAGGATGGCAAGGTCACCTTGAAGTTCATGAAAGAAATGATGGACTGGTTCAAAGAACAGAAGAAACTGCACAGAAAGTGCGCATATCAGGTAAGGCGTCGCTGGCGGTGAAAAGCCATGAGGCTGACGAGTAAATATGGAATAAAATTTTGTCTTTTGCAGATTTTGGTGCAAGTAAAAGACCTTTTATCCAAACTACCAAGTCTTGTAGAAGTCACAATAGAAGCGGTAAGCTTGTCTGTATTTTTAGGTTAATAAGGACAGCAAAAAGAGAAAGCAAGTTTTATTCCTACTACCCTTCACATAATATGAAAACGTGTACAGTGAACCCTCACACTTCAAGGTCGCCGAAATCGCAGTCTGAGTACATTGCGGAGGTTCGAAAATATTAATCGAAAAAAAATGTTTGTAAAAAAAATTCAAACAAAGCACTGAAACGAGACTGAAGCGAAACATCACATCAACAACAAGTCTCAGGAAGCAACAAGAGCCTACACAGGATGTCCCATGAATAAAAAATAAAATCGAGGCCTGTGATCGATTACTTCGATTAATTTGATTAGAAAAAAGATTGGAATCAAATTTGACTGCTTCGAAGATTCGTTTAATTAGTGACGTTGTAATAGTTTGTTTTGAAAGTGTTGCATTTAGTTTTATTGATTTGGGTGGATGCACTGCCCTCTAGTGGGAACAATTAATGTGCCATAACTAGTGAAGCTGAATCCAGCTGTTCCCTGTTAAGACCAACATAAGGTATTTTTGTGTTTGAGCTAATATCTTTATTTATGCATTCATTATTTAGTTTAAAAGTATATATATAAAACAGTTTTAGAATTGTGGAAATATGTGTTTGAACGATTTGTTTAGAGCTTTGTAAAAAAAAAATTAAAAAATTTTTTTAAAGCATTTTATAGCATTTAATAATATTTAATAAGACTTTTGATATGCAAATTACCAAATTGTTCTTTTGTTGTCCGGTACTTACAGTAGATCTTTTTTTTTTTTTTTTTTTTTTTTCCTAATACCGTTTGAGGCTAAGCTCAGTATTTTAATTTCGGTTCAATGCATTACTTGCTCTTGTGAAATGAAAATGCATTCTGCATAGTTTGAAGAAACACTCGGGTACAGTATTTTATTTTTTATTCGCATTTAATGCTCTTTTGAATGTGCAATCTTGGTAAATCAGAATGTTATTGCACGAATAAACACTTGTTTCTTTGTTTTACATGTCCTAAAATTTATTCTGCAACGCATTTAATGTTTGTGATCCGATTACTTGACTATTCGAACTAACTAATCCATTACCTAATCATTCGATAGCTGCAGCCTTAATTTGCGAACATTCGTAGAACACATGCTGTGTCCTTCAATTGGTAGGCAAAGAGGGTTGTGACCGAGCAAAACAGCCCTTGATGAGAACGTAGCGTGCCTTGACCCTTTGGATGGCCCAGAGGAGAGATCGTCAAAGTGAGTGTCAGGCATTAAAATCACTCACCTTTCGGCGAAATTCGCCGTTTTGAAGTCAAAAAGGGTGACCTACGTGAATTGTGTAGATCCGAGGAGAAAATTTTTAGGGGGGGAGGGGGTCGTAAGTCCATCTAACTAAAGACATGTTTTTTGAAGTTACTAAGCATGTCGCAATATGCAATGAGTCCATTTATCGCAAGGTAAATAAAAATGACGGCAGTCATTTTCACGGCAGAATTTTATCACCGCGTGCGTGCCTACGTTTGAGCGTGTGTGTAGATGACATATGAGACTCCAGTTGTTGTGTCCAGATGTTTAATGGTCAACAACACGGCGTAGAATTACAGTTCACACATACAAAATAAGAAGACACGTATATTAAACACTGTAAACGTTAGCATTTCTACACTGAGACTAATGGGGGAAAAAGGACAATCTACTTTAGCACGCTATAAAATATTGGCAGTCTTTTCCAAAACGCAAACATGCAGTTAAAAGGTGACACTTCAAACATGAAAAATCGCTGGTTAACAACATTTGCAAATGTAAAAATAAGGGGGGGAAATCCATCAGTGACACCACAAGCAATGACGAAAAGTGCTTTTTGCGGAGTGTAAAGTTGTTAGCGGTTAAGCGAGCGTACTTCCGGTGAACATTTCAAAACAAAAGCACGCCACGTTTGTCATTTAAATAATGATTTCTGGAGTTAATCCCACATACGTCAGAATTAATACTATAATATATAATTATATATAGTAGTGTACTATAATAATAATGCTAGACATTTTTTTATATGAATTGTTTTGAATAATTTTGGAAAGGCATAGTCAGTGTTCTGAATCTGTTTACATTCCATTCTTTCGCACGAGTAAATGCTATCAGCTAAGCCTGCACAATATATCGTTTGAACATGGCCATCACAACGTGCAAATGCGCAATAGTCACATCGCAGGACGTGCAATTTTTTTTTCTTTTTTTCAACATTTAAACATTTGTTTTACTTCATGAACGCAGCAAGTGTGCAGATCCTGGATTAAACGGAGTTATAAAAATTAGGGCCGACGGCGCCATTTTTCAGAGCATCGGAATTGGGTGAAAAGGATCGGGTTTTTATTTAAAAACAACATACATTCTTGTTTTTCTGCTTAATGCTCGTACAGCACCACAGTATCTCACTCTCTCTCCTGCTAGGCAGCGCGACCAAACTGTTTTTCTTCACTCTCCCTCCTGCTAGGCAATGCGACCAAACTCTGTTAACAGTGCAGCTATCCCGAACGGAGCTATTCAAGTTATTTGCTGAAAATTTTCTCGTTTTAATATCGCAATATACAGTGGGGAGAACAAGTATTTGATACACTGCCAATTTTGCTGGTTTTCCCACTTGCAAGCCATGTAGAGGTCTGTAATTTGTATCATAAGTTCTCTTCAACTGTGAGGGACGGAATCTAATACAAAAAATCCAGAAAATCACATTGTATAATTTTTAAATAATACATTTGTATTTGACTGCATGAAATAAGTATTTGATACATTACCAACTAGTAAATATTTCGGCTCTTAGTTCATTTTTAAGAACCCCTCCTGTTCTCCACTCATTACCGGAAGTAACTGCACCTATTTAAACTTGTTACCTGTATAAAAGACACCTGTTCACATGCTCAAACAAACAAACTCCAACCTCTCCACAATGGCCAAGACCAAAGAGCTGTGTAAGGACATCAGGGATAAAATAATAGACCTGCACAAGGCTGGGATGGGCTACAGTAAAATAAGCAAGCAGTTTGGTGAGAAGGTAACAACTGTTGGAGCGATTATTAGAAAAATGGAAGAAGTTCAAGTTGAAGGTCAATCTGCCTCGTTCTGGGGCTCCATGCAAGATCTCACCTCGTGGGGCATCACTGATCATGAGGAAGGTGAGGGATCAGCCCAGAACTACACGGCAGGACCTAGTCAATGACCTGAAGAGAGCTGGAACCACAGTCTCGAAGAAAACCATCGGAAACACATTACGCCGTCATGGATTAAAATCCTACAGCGCACGCAAGGTCCCACTGCTGAAGCCAGTACAAGTCCAGACACGTCTGAAGTTTGCCACTGACCATCTGGATGATCCAGAGGAGCAATGGGAGAAGGTCATGTGGTCGGATGAGACCAAAATTGAACTTTATGGTCTAAACTCGGCTCGTCGTGTTTGGAAGAAAAAGAATGATGAGTACAACCCCAAGAACACCATCCCAACCGTGAAACATGGAGGAGGAAACATCATTTTTTGGGGCTGCTTCTCTGCCAAGGGTACAGGACGAATGCACCGTATTGAGGGGAGGATGGATGGGTCTATGTATCGCCAGATCTTGGCTAACAATCTCCTTCCTTCAGTGAGAGCCCTGAAGATGGGTCGTGGCTGGGTCTTCCAGCATGACAACGACCCAAAGCACACAGCCAAGGCAACTAAAGAGTGGCTCCGTAAGGAGCATCTTAAGGTCCTGGAGTGGCCTAGCCAGTCACCAGATCTGAACCCGATAGAAAATCTATGGAGGGAGCTGAAAGTCCGTGTTGCCCAGCAGCAGCCCCGAAACCTGAAGGCTCGGGAGAAGATCTGCGTGGAGGAGTGGGCCAAAATCCCTGCTGCAGTGTGCCGGGAACCTGGCAGCCACAGTAATAGGGTGGTAGGTGGGTCCCACACTTTTTCCTCATGGCGTGGCTCCTGGGGTGTGGCCTCCCCTCTGCCTGGGCTGCCGGCCGCGGGAGTGGGGTGGGGGGTCGGGGCTCCGATCTTGCATCACCCCATTACAGTTCCTCAGCGTTCTCCTGCCTCCGCCTTCCCCTCTTCTCTGACTGGACATCCGCCCTGCGCTCCGTCGTGGGTCGCTGGCTTGGCGCTGGTGTATCAGCGGGGTGTTGCCTGCACCGGCGGGGGGCCTTGTCCTGCCTTGGGCTTAGTGGGCCGCTGGGGTTCCCGTGGCGTGCCGTGTCGGTTGGGGGGCTGCGGCTCGTGGCCCGGGTGGGCGGGCGGGGGTGGGGGTAGACATGGGGTTAGTGGTGCGTCCCCTCCTCCCATCTCTGAAGGCCGGTTGATGGGTGCGCGGGTGGCCCGGGGGACCACCCTGGATCCCGGGGGGGGGGGGGGGGGCTCGTTTGCTGGGCTGCGGGAGGAGGGATGGGCTGCGCTTGACCCCCCGGCCTCCCTCCTTGGGCTAGCTGGGTGGGGGCCGTGGCCCTGGGTTGGCTCCCGCGCGGCTTCTCCGCCCGTCTGCATGGCTGTCGTGCATCCGGTGGGGCTCGCGTGCTGCTGGATGCGGTTGGGCATGCTCGGGTTGGGGGTCCTGGTGCCGGGACTGGCGATGGGGCGGCGTAGGGTTGGTCGCCAACGGGCTTACATTCATAAGAGATTCACATGATTACTGGGTTCTAGATCACAGAACTGATTTGTGTACACTCTATTTCAATCACTTAGCGTATAGACACCCCCACCCCCCTCTTTCACTGGCCAATAGGCCCCCACATGGTGTAAACCGGAAATACATCTCGCTGACGATGGCACCAGCATATTAATAATTACTCTAGATGTTCCATGTATTTCTTGTTGTTGTTTGTGTATGTTTCTTTTCTTTCTTCTCTTGTGTTGCTTTTCTTCTGTCCCCCCATAATCCCTTCCTGTTCGCTGCTTTGTCATAATAAAAAGGTATTTTGAATGATCACAATGGGAGTATATCAGACTCTCAATGTGAAACATTAAAACTTTTCAGACAACCCGGGCACTTAAGACTTCCATTCTCTGTGTCAAACAGCTGAACAGGACAGGTTAAAAAAAATAATAATAATAATTAAAAATAAATGCAAATTTATTATTTAAAAATCATACATCGAGATTTTCTGTTTTTTTTTTTTTTTTTATTAGATTCTGTGCCTCACAGTTGAAGAGAACTTATGATACAAATTACAGACCTCTACATGGCTTGCAAGTGGGAAAACCAGCAAAATCGGCAGTGTATCAAATACTTGTTCTCCCCACTGTGATATCGCAAACTCCCCAAAAATCGCAATGATAGTTTTTTTTTTTTCAATATCGTTCAGGCCTACTATCAGCATTTGACCTCAGTGTTCATGTGTGATTAATTACTGTTATATACATGTTTATTTGTACTTTAATAAAGAATTTTAGTGTTCTAAAATGTTTTTGTGAATTAATAAGCGTCAACAAAAATTATTTTGCTAAATTAGTAAAAAACAAAAAAAATTAGTCGACCAATTGTAAAAATAGTCTGCTGACTAATCGGGAGAAAATTAGTCGTTTGGGACAGCCCTACCGGAACATATTTCCTCCACACCCTTCTCACCTTTTTAACCCCTGACCCATTTTCATGCCTGGAGTGTACATTCCGTTGGTTTTGCATATGCGCATGCATGTACACATACAGGGAAATTCAACGGGTACTCCACATCGCGGGTTTCACCATTCACAAGGGGTTCACAGCCCCCCATTCACCACGAAGTGGGAGAGTTCACTGTATTTTAAGTTGTTCACTGCCATTGACAATGAATGGCAGCCAATGAGTTAGGGGTTCGGTTCCATCATTTATCTTATACTTATATTCTTCAGCTCTCAATGTTTTTTCAACAGGCAGAAAAAATAACAATTTGCGGCGACACGCACGGGCAGTACTACGATCTCCTTAATATCTTCGAGTTGAACGGCCTACCGGCAGAGAGCAATCCATATGTATCCTTTTGGACTTTCCATTTCAGGATTCTAAGCATTTCTTAAAATCTTCTTAACCGGGTTGAACTCAGCTTTTCAACGGTGACTTTGTAGACCGTGGCTCTTTTTCAGTGGAGGTCATTCTCACCCTGTTTGGATTCAAGCTGCTCTTTCCTGACAACTTCCATTTGCTTCGAGGTAAGCGTTTAGTAGTGGAAGGTGCATCAGCCTGTAACGCTTTGTGAATAATGTAGGATTAACTTAAGATGGCTGACTGGCAGGTAACCATGAAACGGACAACATGAACCAAATGTACGGCTTTGAAGGTGAAGTTAAGGCCAAGTACACCGCGCAAATGTTCCAGCTATTCAGCGAAGTCTTCCAGTGGCTGCCGCTAGCCCAGTGCATCAACAGCAAAATTCTGGTAGGTAGACCACTACTACTTGTCCTTAAAAGGGCAGTCATGTCAATTCCGTATTTTGACAGTGGAGCATTTCATCCGAAGTAGTGAACAGCCAGAAACTGATTTATTTTGGCTCAGGTTATGCATGGTGGGCTGTTCAGTGAAGATGGCGTCACGTTGGAGGATCTCAGGAAGATTGAGAGGAACAGACAGCCTCCAGACTCGGGTACTCTAAGGGCAGTGGGGTGTGTTGGTGCGTTTAAATTGGTGGGTGGGTGAATGTGTAGGTGTGGTCGTGTGTGTTTTGCGCGTGGGATGGTTTATGTATCTGTATATTTATTTGTGCTGCAGTAGGAAGTGTGTGTTCGATGAGAAGGTGTGGTGGGTGGGTGATGTGAGATTTTGGTGAGGTTTTTGTTGGTTTCTGGTTTGGATGTGCGCATGTATTTTTGTGGGGATGTCTGCATGGATGTATTAATTTGGGTATTTTTCATGATATTTTTATTTCGTTTTACATTTTTTCTCAAATTCAGCTAGTTATAATTAGAAGTGGCAATCTTGGGACACCAAACAATTCAATTACAATTCAGAGGCTACGATTCGATTATAAATCGATTACTGATCCCCCCCCAATGTATTTCGTACATAAGTTCCAAAATTGTTCAAAAATCCTCTCAGGCTACAGCAAACTACTATTTCAGTGTCAAGTTAACAGTTAAAAACAATAAATAATACACTCAAGTCCCCATTCTGTATCAGGAGCTTTACACTACATTCAATTAATTTAATGTTGTGAATCAACCGTTAAAGTTGTTAAAATTGCTCCCGTTATTCCATAATTTCCCTTCTGTCTACTTTCAACATGTGAAAGTTTTAAAACTGTTTCATCATTTAAAGATAGATTCAAGTCAAGATTTTGCCGATTTCGAAATATTTTAGATAAAAAGTTAATTAGGTTCGCTACAACAACCTTCCAGAGAAGTCTGCTGCTTTAAGATGGCGGCTGTTTTCCTACGCCGGCAAGTCTATCATTTCGCATCTAGTTCTGTATACATATTCTAACGCCGCCGTCTGTCATTTCGCATCTAGTTCTATATATACATGATATCTACCTAAGCATTATGTGGCCAAAACTTTTGTAGCAACTAGCGACTGGGCGTTGTTCGTAGCGGCTGTCGGCTGCAGTCAGGAATAATCAGTGTTGTTAATAACGGTGTTAGAATATAATGGCGTTAATAACGGCGTTACTAACGGCGTTATTTTTTTCAGTAGTTAGTAATCTAATTAATTTTCTCATCTTGGCAGCGTCGTTACCGTTACTGAGGATGGAAAGGCGTGTGTTACTTTGTGTTGCTACATTGGTTGAATGACCAGATAAAAGTCTGAGGGAGGCGGACTCACCGAGACGACAGAGCAGAGAAGGAGTGGGGAGGAGGCAAAAAAGTTGTGACGCCGAGCAAACGCGATGCTAGGCGGCTCCAATAATACCTGATTGTAGCCGATAGCATACAAACTACGCCCACATGATATGGTAGATATGCTCGACATGGTAGATATCACATACTGTATATATATAGAACTAGATGCGAAATGACAGACACGGCAGCGTTAGCAACATGTACAGTATAGGAACTAGATGCGTTAGTAAACAGCCGCCATCTTAAAGCAGTAGACTTCTTAGGAAGGCTCTGTTGTAGAGAACCTTCCTCGCAAACCTACGGTAAGTAACTTTTTATCTAAAATACTCCTAAATCAGCAAAATCTTGACTTGAATCCATCTTTAAATGATGAAACAGTTTTAAAACTTCCACATGTCAAAAGTAGACAGAAGGGAACTAATGCAATAATGGGAGCAATTTTAACAACTTTTAACAGTTCATTCAGGGTAAAGGGTAAATTAGGGTAAAGAATTGGGCTAGGGCCAATTGTCCCAAAAACCTTTTACGCTTCACATAATGTGACCTAAGTTTTTTTTGTTTGGTTTTTTTTTTTTTTTTGGAGGAAAAAAAAAACATGAAAATTATCACCAGTTACTTTGCCAAGTAACTAATTACTCTTACATTCAGGTAAATGAGTTGGTAACGCAATTACGTTTTGGGAGAAGTAATTTGTGACTATAATTAATTAGTTTTTTTAAAGATTTTAAGATTAACAACACTGGGAATAATTGTTGATGAGTGACGGCATAAGGTAAACATGATATTTACTCTTGTTATATAAGTAAGACGTTATATAAGTGTGCAACTTATATAATAGAGTTAATTTATTTTCCCCTCAAAATATAGCCATTAATATCTAAACCACTGACAACTAAAGTGAGTACACCCCTATAAAAAAATGTGCATCCCTAAATGTCCAAATTGAGTACTGCTTGTCATTTTCCCTTCAAAATGTCATGTGACTCGTTACAGGAGTGCTGTCAGCATTGCTGCAGAGATTGAAGAGGTGGTGGGGGGGGGGGCATTCCCACCACCATACTTGACTGTAGGCATGACACACTTATCTTTGTACTCCTCACCTGGTCGCCGCCACACATGCTTGAGACCATCGGAACCAAACAAATTAATTTTCGTTTCATCAGGCCATAGGACATGGTTCCAGTAATCCATATGCTTTGTTGACATGTCTTCAGCAAACTGTTCGCGGGCTTTCTTGTATACCGTCTTCAGAAGAGGCTTCCTCCTGGGGTGACAGCCATGCACACCAATTTGATGTAGAGTACGACATATGATCTGAGCACTAAAAGGCTGACCCCCCACCTCTTCAATCTCTGCAGCAATGCTGACAGCACTCCTAACGAGTCACATGACATTTTGGAGGGAAAATGACAAGCAGTACTCAATTTGGACATTTAGGGATGTACGTAGTTCCCATGCGGTGTACAAACTTTTGTTGCCAGGGGTTTAGATATTAATGGCTATATTTTAATAGAGTTAATTTTAGGGGGGGGGGGAATTAACTCTGTTATATAAGCTGCACCCAGACTACTTTTCATTGTGTCAAAGTGTCATTTTGTCAGTGTTGTCCCATGAAAAGATTTACTTAAATATCTGCAGAAATGCGAGGGGTGTACTCACTTTTGTGATACACTGTATATTCTGATTTTGGGGACAGGATACAAAAACATAGGCTTTATCTTTAATTTCAATACATTTTATTTAGTAGTCTTGCTTTCCTGTTATAGCTTTCTTTTATTTTAGTTAACCAAAAATATATTTTTCAATTCAAGTTTTTGTCATTTCATGCTTTCTCGTTAACAGTAAAAACATTGGTAGTGCTTACCTGTGTAGTGCTGTAATTATTTTTAGAATTGATCATTCTATCGCTTAATCAGATAGATTTGGTTGATAATACAGTTTACGACTAAATGATTATTTCCCCAATTATTGTTCATTAACCAAATATTGTTGTTTATTTAGTATTATTTAATGATCAAATTCAACCAAATGTAGAAAAGGATCACATGGAGAAATGTTCTACTCAATAAACTGAGAGCCACTTCTTGGATATTGATATACTATATTCATTTACACAAGTTTGATCAACAGTTCTGAGGCTACTTCTGGGTCAACTAATTGCAGTTTTTCTTTGTTTTAATTGAGCCTCACCAGGGCGAAGTAGCATCTCAACGTGACATTGAACTGGGCTGCAAGTTATTATTTTTAACAGCTTAAACTAGATAAAATACAATAATAGATTAATATTCACACTGAATCCTTGTCAATAGCTGGCCCTTTATATGAAGTAAAAGCTCTTAAAATTATTAGACTATATGATTATATGGTGGATTTAATTTAAAGGTTGCTCAAGAATACACGCCATAAAACTCATCAGTAAGTCTCATTGTCTGGAGGGCATATTACAATCTTCTTTCGTGTGTGACTCGCAGGTCCCATGTGTGATCTCCTCTGGTCGGACCCCCAGCCTCAGGTCAGCTCCGCTCTAAACTCTTTACGCGTCTTTTAACATGCTCCTCAGATGAATGAAGTTTGAGTTTTATGCAGAACGGGCGGTCGATAAGCAAGCGAGGCGTCAGCTGCCAGTTTGGGCCCGACGTGACGGAGCGCTTCTTGGATCAGAACAAGCTGGATTTCATCATTCGGAGTCACGAAGTCAAGGCGGAGGGCTACGAGGTCACTCACTCAGGGAAGTGCATCACAGTCTTTTCGGCGCCCAACTACTGGTGAGTAGCCCTTGCCCCACTTTGGGCGATGGAGTCCTGACACCTCCTAACGTTTCTGGTCTTCTACCGCCCCCTAGTGACCAGATGGGAAACAAAGGAGCTTTTATCCACCTCAGGGGATCTGATCTCAAGCCAGAGTTCCACCAGTTCACTGCCGTGGTCAGTATGGTGCATCTGTGTTCTCCCAAAGATTCAGACCTCAGTTTGTGAGTCTCATTTTCCTCCTCCCTTTGTTTTCTAGCCTCATCCGAATGTCAAGCCCATGGCGTACGCCAACACGTTAATGCAGCTGGGGATGATGTAGACGTCCAAGGCAACCTGGAAGCGTCACACATCATTTCTCTCAGTGCTCCATGACTCCTCCATGGGTCTAAGAGAACGTCGAGGCCCAACCTCACTTTATGAGGGAGATTCCTTAGACTCACTCACCTGGTCCACAAGGTTACCACTTCCAAACTGGAAAACATTTGCTCGCTTCGTACATGAATCCAACACTCAGAATCACTGTTATGTCTCCTTGTTCTTGTTTTTTTTTTTTAAAACGATTGACATGGATCACCTTTCTGGTCCGTACCAAAGATGTGTAACAAATTGTCAAGGTTTCATTCAACAATGACGCTCAGCGTTCAACGCACGCGCACAGCTGGAATGGTTCAAGAGCAGCATGTCCATGAGTGTCTCCAAAAAAATAGTATGATATTTGTTTCCATATTTTATTACTTTTTCAGGTATAAGTACGATCCCAGTTCGGAAAAAAAAAAAAAAAAGACTGACTCTGGGTTCACCGAGGTGCTGTTTGCTCTTTGTGACGTGTTAGCTAGAACAGATGTGCTAAACGTTTAATTTGCACTGCTTCTTCCAGAAGAAGATACTGCTGCTCCCCTCGCCACCATATTTTCAACCCGGCAGCTCATACACCGTCCCAAACTCTGAACCCAAACACCCAATATGTCACCCGGAATTGTGGAAAAGTCCGGTAGCACAGGCAACGTAAAACGTCCATAATGTAACCCTGTCTTGAAAACGCACAGCTGCATTGTATCGTGACCCTCGACTTTTTAGGTAAAGAAATACACTTATGTGTATGTATATATACTGTATCATTTATTGAGATTCCATGTAATGTTTGGAGAAAAAAACTGAATAATAATAAAAAAAAGTCCTGATATTTTAGAAATGTGTTTTGCATCCTTAATTGTGGGGACAAAAAATATATATGGCGGAAAACACAGACGAGACTGAAAAAGCAGTTTCTGCTCTTGCACTCCTCTTTAAAAGAAACTGCTGTATTTTAAGCCAAAACAACTGTTGTGTTCGATAGAATGTCATAGCAGGTTCATGGCGCATTAAGCCCCCAAACTATTTTTAATTTGCCCGTTTTACCCTGGAAACCACCGTTTACAGACGTTGCACAACCGTTTTTGATACAACCCAGCCATGAAAACAAGGTAATTTAGTATTCAAGATGTCATTTTTATCACAATGAAAAAAATGGGGTCTGTTAAAAGTGACGGATATCTACCTCATAACTATCGCTAAATTGTATTTTTTTTTTTGTTTGTTTGTTTGTTACTGTCGCATTTTCCCCGATATGTTAGATGATGAATAATCGGTCCAAACAAAGAAAATTTTTTAAAAAAGTCTAGAGGGGTAAATATATGAAAAAGAACAGCTCGACCGCTCCTTGATGTCTGCGATTTCTGCATCGCGACCCTTGTCATATAATATTACCTTGTTTCACCCATAAAATCCCCCAAAAATCCAGCTGTTGCCATTCACCGCTGTGTCTTTACACTCACTGATACATGCGACATGGAGTTTTTGGATCGAAACATGGTAAGTACGCGATAATATCTCAAAGTCATGGCGTCTGTAATTCTGCTCTCGCGTGCTCTCGCCCCCAGATAGGGTTCTGCTGTTTCAAAAACATTAAAAATAAATAAATAAAAAAGCCCTCCTGCCCAAAATTTTTCTTCCCCAATAAAGTTGAGGGTTTAGGCTTTCAAATGATGTATATTTGTGTTATTTTTAACAAAGGTATTTTCGGGTCAAGCTGGCGCTAGTCAGTCCTGCATTGTATTCTGTGGAAATTACAAAAAGAAAGTACCGAGTAGATAGTTTAAATAAATACACATACCTAAATAACCTTTAAAACTAACCCTTTTGTTATGTTGAGTTCAGTTGAATTTTCGCTACATAATTTCTCATCCCGACAAACGAATGAAAAGAAAACGGGTATATAATTGTTTCGTGACGAACAAAACAGGAGGGTTAAAAACTTAACTAAATTAGAAAATATTTAGTTCCTTCTCACGACTAGTTTGTTTTGGGGTGCATTCTTTTGTTTTGTTTCTTTAAAAAACGTGAGGGAAAATGACAGAAGCATCTAATTGCGCGCGCGATGTACAACTAACGTTTTTAGTCGCCTATATATGACGTTAACACGAGCCGAAGCAGCTGATCTCGTCTCATCAATATGACGTCAGTATATGCGCACCGCGTTGTCAACACTGACTGCACGAGTTTCACCTTGTTGCCAACCTGCTAGGACGCGCACATAGAGGCGAAACGACAAACCACGCCGAGTAGGCCCAACATGCCGAAATATTGTTCGGTACCAAACTGTGAAAACGACTCGACGAGTGGACGCGATCAAAAAAGCTTTTACAAGTAAGCCACTTTGGTTTCACGTCGTTTTGACGTGGGGCCGTTTACGGTTGTAAGAGTGATGGCGCGTGTTTTTGTACTTGTTAGTTCACTTTAAACTGCTACTTAAAAACTATTTCGCACATTTATTGTAAGACAAAGAGCTGACGTTCTTATTTAAAACGCTGCGTTAAGGTTCAGTTACATGTCCTGCTTTTTGACCTTTGAGCCTAGACTTAAGTCCTTATACCAGTCACTTTATTTTTTTTAAATGACGTGTTGCTTCTCGAGTTAACCTCAAAATGACCAGTCAATAGAGATACAACAGAGATTTCTATTCCAGTTGTTGTTGCATTCTAGTTTTATATAGGCTATAATGTGTGAAGTTAACTTGCAACTATTTAAAGAACTACTAAAATGTTAGTGTTTACAGTGAAAAAGCTGAAATTCTGAGGATTAGGGCAGTCTAAGTTTAACAATGTCTCTAAACAGTCAATCAATCGTGAATATAACTATCGATGTAACACTCCTTTAGTTGTAAATTAATTGACATTTGTGACCTATAGGCTGGTTATGTAGATTGCTTGTTTCTAATAAAAGAACTTATTTACAACCGCCATGTAAATTTCTAATCTTTTTTTTTTTTTCCACTTTTTTTTTTCTCCGTTCGCGCCTTAAATTCTTAAGCGCCTTAAATTTCTTAAGCAAACCTTTCGATTCTTAAGTGTCTGCTAATAAACAGATTGTTACTTGGAATTCCTAGATTCCCGCTGCATGATCCGGAGCAGCTGCAGTTGTGGCTAAGAAACATCGGGCGTGACAACTGGACTCCATCTCGACACCATTACGTCTGCCACGAGCACTTCGTGTCGTCATGCTTCAAGGTACACGTGGGGATTCCTTGCCTCGAAAGTGACGCCGTGCCCACAGTCTTCCGGAGAGTGGAGGTAACGCAAAAACAGAGTGCAACCGTAGTTGTCAACATAGCTAGGCACTTGTACCAAAAATAGAAGCCGTATCGTGACAAGGCTCACAGAACCTTTGATGGCCTTTTTTATTTCATTCAAAAATTCCAAATAGAAAAGAGGTTATAGGGGAAAATATAAACTATTATTTGGCCTATTGACAAAACGATAGCTTTTTTGTGATCCAAGTTAACATAAATTATAGTTGATTCTAAATGTTTTAAGCCATCTCAGTCATTTTTTAAAATCAAATATTGTGTACCAGTGTTGTTTTCATCAATAATGACAATCACGAAAATATTTCGTTGACGAACAATTTTTTTGTGATGATGACGAGCTATATGTGGCTTGGGAGACTACAACATAACAAGACGAATGCCAGTTTTTGTCTGGCGTGACGACAACAAGACGAATATGCGACATAGTTTCTGTCATATGTTCACAAGGCGAGATATATGCATTGTACGTTGGGTATGTCAGCTTGCATCGCAGCAGTGTTTGGGTTGTTTCACTCATATGAGATGTGATGCGCCTCTCCCTCGCTCTCCTCACCGGAGTTTAGGATGAGTATCAAGCTAGGCTGAGCCCTATCTTGCTTGTTTGGAAACACATGGTAAGATTTGTTTTCTATTATTGGCAAGAGAGAATATGTAATGTTGCTTTAGCCTTTAAAGGTCAGTCCTGAGTGATCATCACACATTCAATGAAACTCGTCGTGTTAGCATTAGCATCAGCATCAACTTTAGCGTAGCAAGCATCCACTTAAACGCTCAGACAACCTTTTTTTTTTTTTTTTAACATACAGTTCGTGACCTCTGGGTGGGTTTAATTGAAAATGTACTGCTTTTCCTGCTGAGAGTCTTATCATCATTACCAAGTTGGCGTTGTCCTTGTAGGCACAACAGTATGTGCTCATCTGTGTATGTTCATTCGAAGTACAGTGGTACCTCTACATACGAAGTTAATCCGTTCCAGGACCTTGTTTGTAAGTCGAAATGGTCGTATGTCGAGCAGGATTTTCCCATAGGAATACATTATAATTCCATTAATTCGTTCCACAGCCCAAAAACCTTCACTAAATCCTTAAGAAATACTGCTGGTACTATTACAAATGGCAATTACACATAGCAAAACAAATAAATTATAAATCAAAATCGGAATAATAATAATAATAATAATAATAATAATAATAATAATTCCTGTATTAATGTAACGAATCGGGTTCTAATGTGGCGGACGTTTTTTGCTGACCCTGAACGCACCGCGGGGCTCACGTGCCAGAGACAGACCGGTGAGCTTGAGTTTCACTTTCACTTTGAATGTTTTCTTGAGAACGCGTCAATTGCGGCAGACAGAAGGTGTTTTTGTTTTGAATAAGTTGTGAAATAAATGATAAAAACGTGGCGAAGTTGGCGATTTCTCTGGAGATGTTACCACAATAAGAATTGTCAGCTTAACTTATAAAGACTGGCGAACGATGGTCGGAGGAGGACCGTGGAGATGTATTGTTGAGCCATTTCACGGATGCTCACCCTACGCTCATATTTTTCTGTCATTTGCATCTTCATTTAGAAGGTAAGCGTCAACTTTTTCCTTATTTCACCACCTGTACCAACCTTTTCTGAAACCAGTGTTGATTTGTCACACAAGAAAATCCGCCGTGCATTCGTCTGCGGTGCTGCCATTGTCGTCGTATTTCGAGCATGTCGTCGGATGTAGAAACAAATGGCGAGTCAGATTTTACGTCGGATGTCGAAAAGTTCGTGTGTCGAAGCGATCGTATGTAGAGGTACCACTGTAGTTGGAAACCCGTTCCGGTCTACAGGTTCAGTGAAACGTTAGTGTAAAAACAAATGTCTACATCTTGACAGAAACGCAAAGTGACGGATGACGATGAGAAGTACGCCAAAGTGCTTCGCAGGGAATCTGACTCAATGGAGGCGTCCATCCCGTGTGCCATGGAGAGATGCTCAAACACAGACGCGAACCTCCCTTACCTAACCGCGCTACCCGGCGTACTTCCATTATTGCAACCAGTGGCTGAGCAACACAATGGCGAGTGGGTTCTGCTGCCTAGCAACAGCGACGAGGCTATAGTGGGCACAGTGGACCCTCGTGAAACGCATGTGATCGCCTACCTGGAGTCTATACCCAACGTTGTCTCGGGCCAACTGCTGGTCTCCTCAGAAACGGTGTTGTCGTCAGCTTTGAGCTCTGAGCCCATCACGTCCACGCTGCCTATCGTGTCCAAGCACGCTCCTCCGCGGCCATCGTCGCCATCAATGCCCCTCCTGGCGGAGGGAGACGAACTGCAGGATGATGATGAGGAGGATTTGGAGAGCTGGGACCACCAATTGGAGGAGCACTGGTGAGCTTTTTTTATTTCTTTTTGCATTTTGTTAAAGGGTCAGAAAACGGCTACCATAAATCCAATGTATACCGAACTCATTGGCCCGATCTCGTCATTTTCAAAGGATCAGAATCTGGTGTGTTGGTATTTGACCTCTTAGTAAAATGTCGCACGTTCATGTTTCTGTAACCACGATCCCACTCCAAGAACATTAACTTTGATAATCCAAAGAAAGGCTCTAACTTTCCAAAAAGCAGGCCATTTATTTAACCCAGGTTGAGAATGAGAACAGTAAAAAATGACAAGAACAGCCATGAAAATTGTCATCACATTTTGGGTCATGTAGAGCACAATTTTCATATTTGGTCAACAAGTGTGGCCTAAATCAGTGGGCTGCAACTCGGTCCTCAAAGGCCCGCTGTGGGTGCAGGATTTTATACCAACCAGACAAATGACAACACTTTTTCACCAATCTGGTGTTTTATAAGTGCAATCAGTTGATTGCAGTCAGCTGCTGCTTGTTTTAGCAGAAACCTCATCGGTTCAACTATCTGTGCTGAATCGGCAGGAATAAAAACCACAACCCACAGCGGGCCCTTGAGGACCGATTGGAGACCACTGGCCTAAATGACTCGAAATGCGATGACCACATAAGTGGAGGCAATGTAATTTGCAATCATATACATGTATATGGTGGAAAACACAGGCAAGACTGAAAAAGCATTTCCTGCTCTTGCACCCCTCTTTAAAATAAAACTTCTGCATTTTAAGCCAAATGAACTGTTGCGTTTGATAGAACAATATGTTTATATGCTGCCATAGCAAATTCATGGCCCATTAAGCCCCAGAGCATTTTTTAATTTGTCCCTTTTACCCTGGAAACCCCCGTTTACAGACGTCGCGCAACCGCTTTTGTTTCAACTCAGCCATAAAAAGAAGGCAAGTAATTATATTTATTATTCAAATTGTCTGTCATTTTTAGCTTGGAATCATTAATCGATGTCCAATATTTCGTTTAAAAATTTTTTTTTTCTAAAACGACTTTCAAAAATTATTCACTCGCATATTTTAAACAAATTACGTCACAATGAAAAAAATGGTGTCTGTAAAAAAGTCACGGATATTTACCTCATAACTATCGCTTAATTGTATTTTTTTTTTGTTAGCGTCGCATTTTCCCTGATAGGTAGATGATAAATAATCGATCCAAACTAAAGAACGGGGAAAAAAAACATTTAAAAGGTTACATATTTAAAAAAGAAAATCTCAACCACTCCTTGATGTCTGCGATTTCTGCATTGCGACCCTTGTTATATTACCATGTTTCACCCATGAAATCCCCCAAAAATGCGGCTCTGGCCATTCACAGCTGTGTCTTGACACTCGTTGATACATGCTACATGGAGTTTTTGAATGGAAAAGAGGTAAGTACGCGATAATATCTCGCTAAAATCGTGGCATCTTTAATTCTGCTTTCGCGTGCTCTCGCCTCCAGTTAGTTTTACTGTTTTTTTTTTTTTTTTTTCCTAAAGTGCCCGCCTGTTCAAAATTTTTCTTCCCCCAGAAAATTGAGATTTCCAGCTTTCCAATGATGTATCATACATGCATATAGGACAATTTTAAAATGTGGCCAAATTGGGGGTCTCAGAGCGGAACTTAGAATAGAATAGTGTCATGAGAGTCAAAGCTGCCCCGTAGAGTGCTCACACACACAAAAAAATGGATAAAAAAGTATGTACACAATAACAACACAATAAAAAGACTTAAAATAGTGGTACTCTTGCAGTATAGGTAAGGTGGCATGTGATGGCATCAGTCAGTAATGAGTACTGGTTATTAACTTCAAGTCACCTGAGTGTTTTCCGCCATATATATGTTCTTTCAAGTTGCCCTATAAAGGGTTAGGTTTGCTAATGCCGAATTTCATAGACCTCTGATAATGTTTAACCACAAAAAAAATGACACAGCTTACAAGCGTAGCTATTTTGTGACATCACATATACCCACGACATACGCACTGATAGACGTGAGCACAAGTGCATGTGATAATGGGTTTTGATGACATCCTGAGGAAGGCCGGGAAATTTGGGATACTCACATTTGATTGGCTAAAATAGTACCAGCATCGATAAAACAACTGGCCCCATTAAGAGTAGCCACTAACATAAATGTCGTCATACATATATGTTAATTTAGACTTGTTTTCCACCTTGCAGCTACCACAAGCACCGCCTGAACAAGGAGCAGCTGGAGGCCGTGGTGGCCGAGCTGCAAAAGAAGGTGAAGGTCTTGCACCAACGGCACCGGCGCCACTTAAACAAAATGCTGGGCCTGGAGAACACTGTCAGTCAGCTCAGGCAGAAAAACATGATGACGGAAGAGAGGCTGCAGCTCTTGGAGAGGGTCAGTACACATATTTTCTGTCATTAAATATATCAATCTGTATCTTTACATTTGAAAACAAATAGACAAGTTTCCTGGCCAAAACATGGGCGGCCCCATATATGACATTTTCTGCTACAGACTTCTGGTTTAGACAGAACAACATGAAGTGCAGTTTAAGTAAGCAGCATGTAGACGGTGTAGTTATAATGCAAAATCAAACCAGAGGAACCAATCTCCAAAAATGGATTCAGCACGACGTAGATGAGGCTC
Organism: Corythoichthys intestinalis; assembly: GCF_030265065.1. Taxonomy (NCBI): domain Eukaryota; kingdom Metazoa; phylum Chordata; class Actinopteri; order Syngnathiformes; family Syngnathidae; genus Corythoichthys; species Corythoichthys intestinalis. The sequence goes on from NC_080400.1 coordinate 12,058,138, forward strand.
CGCGACTTTCTGTGTTATGCGTGGTTGTGTGAACTCCTGGAAGCGCCTACAGTGGGGCAAATAAGTATTTAGTCAACCACTAATTGTGCAAGTTCTCCCACTTCAAAAACTTAGCGAGGCCTATAATTGTCAACATGGGTAAACCTCAACCATGAGAGACAGAATGTGGAAAAAACCCCAGAAAATCACATTGTTTGGTGAAAATAAAGAATTTATTTGCAAATCATGGTGGAAAATAAATATTTGGTCAATACCAAAAGTTCATCTCAATACTTTATGTACCATTTGTTGGCAATAACGGAGGCCAAACATTTTCTGTAACTTTTCATAAGCTTTCCACACACTGTTGCTGGTATTTTGGCCCATTCCTCCTTGCAGATCTCCTCTAGAACAGTGATGTTTTGGGGCTGTCGTTGGGCAACACGGACTTTCAACTCCCTCCGCAGATTTTCTTTGGGATTGAGATCTGGAGACTGGCTAGGCCACTCCAGGACTTGAAATGCATCTTATGAAGCCACTCCTTTGTTGCCCTGGCTGTGTGTTTGGGATCATTGTCATGCTGAAAGACCCAGCCACATCTCATCTTCAATGCCCTTGCTGATGGAAGGAGATTTTCACTCAAAATCTCTCGATACATGGCCCCATTCATTCTTTTCTTTACACAGATTAGGCGTCCTGGTCCCTTTGCAGAAAAACAGCCCCAAAGCATGATGTTTCCACCCCCCTGCTTCACAGTCGGTATGGTGTTCTTCGGATGCAATTCAATATTCTTTCTCCTCCAAACACGAGAACCTGTGTTTCTACCCAAAAGTTTCTATTTTGGTTTCATCTGACCATAACACATTCTCCCAGTCCTCTTCTGGATCATCCAAATGCTCTCTAGCGAACCGCAGACGGGCCTGGACGTGTACTGGCTTCAGCAGGGGGACACGTCTGGCAGTGCAGGATTTGAGTCCCTGGCGGCGCATTGTGTTATTGATAGGTGCCTTTGTTACTGTGGTCCCAGCTCTCTGTAGGTCATTCACTAGGTCCCCCCGTGTGGTTCTGGGATTTTTTTTGCTCACCGTTCTTGTGATCATTTTGACGCCACGGGGTGAGGTCTTGCATGGAGACCCAGATGGAGGGGGATTATCAGTGGTGTTGTATGTCTTCCATTTTCTAATAATTGCTCCCACAGTTGATTTCTTTACACCAAGCGTTTTACCTATTACAGATTCAGTCTTCCCAACCTGGCCCAGGTCTACAGTTTTGTCTCTGGTGTCTTTTGACAGCTCTTTGGTCTTGGCCATAGTGGAGTTTGGAGTGTGACTGAGTTGTGGACAGGTGTCTTTTATACCGATAATGGGTTAAAACCGGTGCCATTAATACAGCTAACGAGTGGAGCCTCGTTAGACCTCGTTAGAAGAAGTTAGACCTCTTTGACAGCCAGAAATCTTGCTTGTTTGTAGGTGACCAAATACTTATTTTCCACTCTAATTTGGAAATAAATTCTTTAAAAATCAAACAATGTGATTTTCTGTTTTTTTTCTTAACATTCTCCCATAGTTGAGGTTTACCCATGTTGACAATTACAGGTCTCTCTAATCTTTTCAAGTAGGAGAATTTGCGCAATTGGTGGTTGACTAAATAGTGTTTTGCCCTACTGTATATGTATGGTTAGAAGTGAAATGTTTTGACCAGCTACAGGATGTGGCTCGCTTTTTTAAAGCTAAAGGATCCAACCTAAAAGATTGTATGTTTGTTCTTATCACTTTGTTGATTGTTCGTGACAGCTGCACCTTAACTAAGACGTTTTTTGTTACAAGTGAGGAACTTTTATCCGTTTTAAAATCTTTATAAAATAAAAGTTCAATTTAAAATCTGGTAGTTACTCATGTATTCTTGTATATGTCGACTCCTTCAGGCGTACCTCCAGAACAGCGCCGACACCGGGGAAACAGTCGCCATCATCTACGAGGAAGACGACGCAGCGTTTTTCTACACTCTCGGCGACAGCAAGGACAAACTGTGAATGTCAAGTCCAAGTGCCAACATATTTTTTTCTTTTGCTAATCGATTAAAATGACACTCTAATTTTCACAATTAAACATAATGGGATAATGTGTTTTTTAAGGATCACACTCCTTATTTTCCTGCAACCACTTTTTTGTTTCTCTTATTTAAGATACTTTTTTGTCACAACTGAAAGTCAATTAAAAAACTTTCAGTCATGCGCAAGAATTGCGCTGTTGTTTCATACTCATATTTATACTGTCAGATAGACTGTCAGTGTAACAATGGCAAATGTGTGAAATATCAAGTCAATAAAGAACTTCTAAAATATGCTTTTTTAACTTATCAGCGATAACAAAAATATTTCGTCAAGGAATATTTTTCATAACGATGATGTGACGATGACGAGCTAAAACGTGGCTTGGGAGTAGGGGTGTGACAAAATATTGAAATGGTGATATATTGTGATACTTTGTATCCCAAAAGGTTATCATTATCCTCCTGCTTAGAATCGCTCTATCGTTTTAAAAAGATGGCAATGTTTTTAAAAAAGTAACAAAAAATAAGGAACCAACAAATGGCTACCAAAACCTTCCACCACAATAGTGCCTCTGTTAACTCTATGGCTGCCATTGACAGACCTAGACACCCAATCCATTTTACAGGTCACTTCCTGTTGAGTTTGAGTCACTGCCTATTCATTTGGGGAGATTACTGGGTCACTTCCTGTTCTGTAACCCAAAATCAACAGGAAGTAACCCATAAATTCCTCAAAATCAACAGGAAGTACCCCGGAAATGCCTCAAATTCAACAGAAGGTGACTGAAAATCAACAACAAATGACCTGAAATGCCCCCAAATTAAAACTCATTGCTTGCCATTAACCGCCCTAGACATCCAATCCGTTTGAGGTGGGAGGGATGGCAGCGAATCAACGAATGTTCATTCGCTGCCACCCTCCAATTTCAAATGGATTGGACTTCTACCAGAAGGATAAAAATTGTTTTTTTTCCTGTTTATTAGTTGTTTTGTAGAATATCCTCGAATGATTTCCTGACCACTGTATCGCCATTTCGTGAGAATCGTTATCGTGAGCTTTGTATCACAAATCGTATCGTGAGGTACCAAAAGGTTCCCAGCCCTACTTGGAGACTAGAACATAACGAGACTGATGCCAGTTTTTTTTTTGACGAGACAACAATGAGATCAAAATGCGACAGTTTCTTTCATGTTCACAATGCGTGACATTTTCATATTATTCATAAAGTATGTTAGCTTCCATCGTAGCAGTGTTTGGGTCATGTCACTTATGTGAGATGTGCTGGGCCACTCCCGCATTCTCCTCACCGGAGTTTAGGATGTGTTTAAAGCTAGGCTGAGCTCCATGTTGATTGTTTGGAACACATGGTAAGATTTTTCTTATATTGGCAAGAGAGAATATGCAATGTTGGTTTAGCATTGAAAGGACTGTACTCGGAGTGATCATCACAAACTGAATGTAACTCGTAGTGTTAGCATGACATTCACGTTAGCATTAGCATCAACTTTAGCATGGCTAACATCCTCTTAAATGCTCGGAAAACTTTTTTTTTTTTTTTTTTTTTTACTACATACAGTTTGTGGCTTCTAGGTGGGTTTGAGTTTTATAATGTAATGCTTTTCCTGCTTAGGGTGTATTATCGCAAAAGTTGGCATTGACCTTGTCACCGCTAGAATATGTGTTCATTAAAAAATGTTGGAAACTTTTTTATTCGACCAAGCCTAGACGAAATTTGTTAAAGATTTCGTCGACTAAAACTAGACGAAGATGAACACATTTTGTAATGACTATAGCCTATGTGTTTTGGACTAATAAATATTTTCGTCCAAAAGACAAAAATTAAAAAGGCTGCCAGTAACAACACTGCTGCCGCCCCTCCCAAGTTTAAATGAATTGGACGTTTCTCGCTGTCAATGTCAGTTAAAACACAATTTACTATTTCCAATTTTGCAGTTTTTGCCTCAAGTAAGTAAGTAAAGGAATAACAAAGTAGAGGAGCAGAGAGAGAGCAGACTAAAACCGAAGCAGCCAAATTCATATTAGGGCTGTCAAACGATTAAAATTTTTAATCGAGTTAATCACAGCTTAAAAATTAATTAATTGTAATTAATCGCAATTCAAACCATCTATAAAATATGCCATATTTTTTGTAAATTATTGTTGGAATGGAAAGATAAGACACAAGACTGATATACACATTCAACATACTGTACATAAGTACTGTATTTGTTTGTTATAACAATAAATCAACAAGATGGCGCTAACATTCTGTTAAAGCGATCCATGGATAGAAAGACTTGTAGTACTTAAAAGATAAATGTTAGTACAAGTTATAGAAATTTTATATTAAAACTCCTCTTAATGTTTTCGTTTTAATAAAATTTGTAAAATTTTCAATCAAAAAATAAACTAGTAGCTGGCCATTGTTGATGTCAATAATTACACAATGCTCACGGTGCATAAAATCAGTCGCACCCAAGCGCCAGCAGAGGGCGGCAAAACACAAAAAAACACAAGTAACAAGTGGCCATGGCACTGTGCTGTCATTTTAATCTGTTTGAGCGGGGCGTGTCCGTTAATTGCGTCAAATATTTCAATGCAATTAATTAATTACCGCCCGTTAACGCGATAATTTTGACAGCCCTAATTCATATCTATTCTATTCAAAGCATCTATGGTGATGCTTAGAATTGAAAAGAGTACAATGAGTATTCTTCATTGTCATTTCACAGAGTATGAGGTTTAATGCTTTGCCAAAAAGTGCACCTTTAAAGTGGGCACACCCTTTAGGTATAAAACACATTATTGCAAAATCCTGCAGAAATTTCTGACCTCTTTGACCTCATTACCCCAAAATATAATCACGTCCATTTTATATTACAGGTAGTCCCCGGGTTATGAGTCTCGTGCGCCATTTTGTCTCCAGTCCAGTTATTTTTTTATTAGACGTGTAAACAGTACCTTATTGTACCTCACAGTATCTTGTTTTACTTTATTTTATTAGTATGACGTATAAAACATGTTTTTGGATAGTTATTTTGAGATTTAGGATTACTTGAAGGGTTTATTCCAATTTATGCCGAAATTTGGGTTACGTCCCTAGCGTAGGAAGAGAAATCGTTCATAACCCGGGGACAAACATCCTGAAAGTTGATTAAACAATCACAAATAAATGGATTATTATCACAAAAAACTGTATTCTGACCTCATTACACCAAAATGTAATCACCTCTTTCGTTTCATATTACTAACATATCTGGCAAGTGTGATAATAATGTAGTACAGTACAATGCCAGTTACTTGGTAACAGCAGCTATATACGTAGCCACTAGTGGGCAGCAAATATCTTTACTGTGTCTTTCTCAAAAATCTAAAAATCTATTGACGTCCACTAGTGGCTCCTGTGCAAGGCCAGCCACAGAAGTTATGTTGGTATTTTTTTTTCTTTTTTTTTTTGTATTTTATTTTTCATTTATTTATTTATTTTTAAACTTTTTTTGTTTTTAATATAGTCTCCCAACCAGCTTCCGTCCCTACTCCCTATCCGAGCGTCACGGCACTGGTCTGCTATCTGCACTCAGTTGTGGAATTTAAGGGAGGGTTTTTAATACTTCTTTTTTTCTGGCCCGAAGCTTTATCAGAAGGCATGAACTCACATCTGCCTGGGCTAATGGGCCCGATGGTCCTCCAGAACACAGCCAGCTACCACATACACACTGCTACGTGAAGGTTGTCGGCACAATCTGACCCGACAAAGTCAACACAGTGTGCTCTGTCCTCCCTTCTTTAGCTGCACTCGTGCCTCCTATTTGTATTCTTTCCAGCATATATTAGTTTTTTTTTCTTCTGTTAAATACATGTCAATACAGCAGTGGTGTGCCATGTATCAGCTAGCTGGGCCTTCAATAACAATTTATAAGGGACAGACATGACCTTCATGTGAGAGACGGTTGCTCAAAATATTTAATTATCCAAATGGGGAATATGTTGCACCACTGATGACGGAGAAAATAATGTTTAAATGACACAACTTGCGAGTGTAGCCATTTTAGTTCTACCCACATACATAAACACTGGCTACGTTTACATGGACAAAAGTTTCTTAATTTGATCAGTTTTCAAATTAAAATTACAGGGTTTATGTGGGTCATTAAAAGTCATTAAATGGACTTTGTCAAAATTCAGGCATAGACTTCATAATGATATTGACGGGTCACATCCGTCATACACTGCGCCTCGCCTTCAAGTAGGGGGCCTGCCCAAATCAAAAGGAGTTACAGTGTATCACAAAAGTGAGTACACCCCACACATTTCTGCAGATATTTAAGAATATATTTTCATGGGACAACACTGACAAAATGACACTTTGACACAATGAAAAGTAGCCTGTGTGCAGCTCATATAATAGTTAATCTATTTTCCCTTCAAAATAACTCAAAATATAGCCATTAATATCTAAACCCCTGGCAACAAAAGTGAGTACACCCCTTAGAAACTACGTACATCCCTAAATTTCCAAATTGAGTACTGCTTGTCATTTTCCCTCCAAAATGTCACGGGACTCGTTACAGGAGTGCTGTCTGCATTGCTGCAGAGATTGAAGAGGTGGGGGGGTCAGCCTGTTAGTGCTCAAACTATGTGCCGCACTCTACATCAAATTGGTGCGCATGGCTGTCACCCCAGGAGGAAGCCTCTTCTGAAGACGGTACACAAGAAAGCCCCCCCGTCTCATCAGACCATAGGACATGGTTCCAGTAATCAATGTGCTTTGTTGACATGTCTTCAGCAAACTGTTTGCGGGCTTTCTTGTGTACCGTCTTCAGAAGAGGCTTCCTCCTGGGGTGACAGCCATGCACACCAATTTGATGTAGAGTGAGGCGTATGGTCTGAGCACTACCAGGCTAACCCCCCACCTCTTCAATGTCTAAGCTTGACACACTTATCTTTGTACTCCTCACCTGGTCGCCGCCACACGTGCTTGAAACCATTGGAGCCAAACAAATTAATCTTCGTCTCATCAGACCATCGGACATGGTTCCAGTAATCCATGTGCTTTGTTGACATGTCTTCAGCAAACAGTTGCGGGCTTTCTTGTGTACTGTCTTCAGAAGAGGCTTCCTCCTGGGGTGACAGCCATGCACACCAATTTAATGTAGAGTGTGGCGTATGGTCTGAGCACTAACTGTCTGACCCACCACCTCTTCAATCTCGGCAGCAATGCTTACAGCACTCCTGCGACGATCTTTCAAAGAAAGCATTTGGATGTGACGCTCAGCACGTGCGCTCAGCTTCTTTGGACGACCAACCCGAGGCCTGCTCTGAATGGACCCTGTTCTTTTAAAACGCTGGATGATCTTAGCCACTCTGCTGCAGCTCAGTTTCAGGGTGTTGGCAATCTTCTTGTAGCCTTGGCCATCTTTATGTAGCGCAACAATACGTCTTTTAAGATCCTCAGAGATCCACATGGCCATGTGGTGCCATGTTGGAACTTTCAGTGACCAGTATGAGAGTGTGAAAGCTGCACTACACATTTGAACACACCTGCACCCCATGCACACCTGGGCCTAGTAACACTAACGAGTCACATGACATTTTGGAGGGTAAAATGACAAGCACTACTCAATTTGGAAATTTAGGGATGTAGTTTCTAAGGGGTGTACTCACTTTTATTGCTAGGGGTTTAGATATTCATGGCTATATTTTGAGTTTTTTTTAGAAAATAAATTAACTCTATTATATAAGCTGCACACAGACTACTTTTCGTTGTCGAAGTGTCATTTTGTCAGTGTTGTCCCATGAAAATATATACTTAAATATCTGAAGAAATGCGAGAGGTGTACTCACTTTTGTGATACACTGTATTCTCAAACACGCGCGCAGCGATCTAACGCCGGATTTAGGTTGAAAAAGTACGAAAGCTGTACCGCATACAAACAGGAAGGACTGTCTCTTGAGTAATTTGTTCGAGGATTCAAGGTAGTTATTATATTTTTCATACCATGCATGCATTTTGAAACGGTGTGTAAATAATCAATGGGAGAAATTAGCCGCAACGGCATTGGCGTCATAGTTTGCAATATTTACGTAAAATAAATGCTAGCTGCATGTTTTTTTGCTTTTAACCAAGAATCAAGACTGTTTTACGTCCATATCTATAAAGATTTCAGGGATTTAAGCATTCACAAGGATTTTCAACGGAAAAAGCTCTTTGGTTTCATAAGGCATCCGCAGCACATTCGACACATTTACTTAAAATAAATGCTAACTGCCCGGTTCTTTGCTCTTTTAACAAAGAATCGAGACTGATTTAAGTCCATATCTATAAAGAATTCAGGGATTTAAGCATTAATTCACAAGAGTTTTCAACGGAAAAACCTTTTTTGTGGTGACAAGGCGGTGCTACAGTGGCTTAAAGACTAGCAGAACATTCGACATATTTACGTAAAACAAGTGCCAACTTCCCGTTTTGTGTATTTTTTAAATTTTATTTTAACCAAGAATCGAGACGGTTTCACATCCATATCTATAACGAATTCAGGGATTCAAGCATTTATTCACAAGAATTTTCAACATAAAATGCTCTTTGCGGTGATAAGGCGGCACTACAGTGGCTTAAAGATTAGCAGAACATTCGACAAATTTACAGAAAATAAATGCTAATTCCCCATTTTTTTGCTTTTAACCAAGAATCAAGACTGTTTTACGACCATATCTATAAAGATTTCAGGGATTTAAGCATTTTTCACAAGAATTTTCAACGTTAAAAGCTCTTTGTCTGCGTTCCCACTCGGTCGGCATTGACGGAGGTAGGCTATGAATCGGCCCCATGTCCCGTCAATATCATTATGAAGTCTATGGTTCTACCCACATATGTAAAACATTGGCTATGTTTGCATGGACAAAATTTTCTTAATTTGATCAGTTTTCAAATTAAAATTACAGGGTTTAAGCGGGTCCTTAAAAGTCATTAAATGGATTTCGTCAAAATTCAGGCTTTCCAGAACCAATTAATTTTGTAAGTTGAGGTGTCACTCTACTAGTAAGTAGCTATTTTGGCAATACATTTATGCAAAACACTTATAAACCGTTTGCAGCTTCTCCGTCTGCATTTGAGAATGAACTGGTTTGAGCCGGTCTCATGGAGAATTTGATTATTGTGAGTTAAAGCATCTTTTTAAATCAACAAGCAACGTATATACAGTACTGTGCAAAGGTTTTAGGCAGGACACCTGCCTAAAACTTTTGCACAGTACTGTATATTTTTATTATATTATGTATATACAGGATATACTGTATGTATATATTTTCCCCAAGTGGAAGCTTCCATGATCCTAATAAATTTAATAATTAAAAATATATATATACAGTACTGTGCAAAAGTTTTAGGCAGGTGTCCTGCCTAAAACATTTGCACAGTACTGTATGTAATGCAGCACTAATCAACTTGAGCAAATGTATAATAAGCCAGATAATTATTTCAACAGCTGACCCCTGTAGAAACCCTGAGTTATTATCAGATGAACTGTTTTTATGGACACTAAACATATACGATTAGGACTTTTGCCCGGAACAAAAAAGTTTGATATGCACAGATTGACCAAATATACTGGAAATAATAGTAGAAGACGAAGAAACTGTTAATACTGGCTTTTATGTACATTTTTCTCTACCAGAAATATGAATTTTTTTTTTTTTTTTTGGTCTTAAATTGATCAAACAGTAATCATTCCACTGTTCGCATATGATAAATGTGTTGTCTGTCCCTTTAAAGAAAGTGCTGTTGTCCGGTAGCGGGTTGCCTTACAGAATTTGGGAAATAAAAAAGCAGCAGTGCATATCAGGTCATACTGATAAACGTTACCATCCCAACTTCTGATATGAAGCTGAGCCATGGGTGGAGTCGCTTCCAGTGATGACTAAAAGTGCAGAGTGAAAAACAAGAGTCTGGTGGAGACTGAGTCGTGTCTCTACTGTTAGCTAATGTCTTTGTAATTCAAAACAGATGAATTGAGGTTAGATAATACCTCTGTATACTAAACCAGACGAATTGAGATGTGTCAATACTGTAAGATAACGTCTCTGTTATCCAAAATAGATGAAAGATCACAGTATGAATATCCTTGTTTTGGTTTGTTTTGCCTTGAACACTGGGAGCAGGATAATACAGACATGCGTCTGTCTATACATGGACATGACCACTTCTCAATAAGCTTCTGATTGTCGTCTGTGGATGGGAATTGATAGGATTTTTACGATTCCGATTCTGTTATCGATATTGATTAGCGATTCGATTCTTTATCGATTCTCTTATCGATTCTAATTTGGGGAAAAAGAAGAACAACCGTTTTGATTGGCATTGAGTTTGTTTAATCAGAAGTCACAACCTTAAAAACTCACAACAAGGTCAAAAGAGGCCCAAAGCCTCAATATTAACTGTGGCAATAAGTGGCAAATGCACAAGAATGAAACATTTTACTGAAACATTTTTCTATTAGAAATAAAAAAAATATTGGTATATATTGGCATATAGATTCGTTGGTCTGCCGTTAGCAATATGCGTTAAACTTGCAGGGGTCCCCAAACTTTTTCCAGTGAGGGCCGCATAACTTTTCCCTTTTCTCACGAGGGGCCGGGGTCAGTTTGTAACAGAAAAAGTGTGACGATTGCAGGAGTGCCTAAATGTAAAAAATTATTGTTTTCCAGAATGCCACAATCAAATAACCCTTTCTGGATATTTCACGGAACAAAAGTAAATAAAATAAAAATAATAATATAATAATAGTTAATAATAATAACACTATTAATCAAATAGATAATAACCAAATAACCTTCTCTGAGTTCTTCACAGAAAAAGGCCAGAAAATAATTAACACTATTGAGGAAAAAAAAAAAATTCAAAATGCTCTCTGGTATTGTTCAGGGGGCTGGACCAAATGTCGGGGCGGGCCGTATTCGGCCCGCGGGCCGTAGTTTGGGGATCCCTGTTAAAGAATTATTTACCAGTATATTGAAATGCATGCCTTTTAGTTTTTATGGTGCTTTCACGCTCAAGTGGGGGCGCCCTTGCGCTTCCTCATGCGAAGAAGAACGCGCTCACGTGAAGAAGAAGAAATGCCGCATTCAAGCGAGTGAGCGAGTTAGTGAGAGAGGGAAGCACTGCTACGACCCTACGTTCTTTGTTAATGCTTGTAAAATATCTACAGAGGCAACGCCTGTATGTATCATCTTTTGTGTTGTTGTTGTTGTTGTGTGTTTCCACTCACGATCGGACACTTAAATCCAGTTGTGTAGTGGTTTGAACGATGTGCTAATGCTAGCGAACGCATGCTAACTGTTTTGTTATGACTGAATTAGCCGCTAATCATCGCTGATTTACGTTGATGCAAACCTGTTTGTTATTGGGGATGAAATTGATTTGTTTCATTTCTATTTTTAGTTTCACTCTTCAAGTGATGGTTGAATAAAGTCAGCAAATTACACCAACGTCTTCTGTATCGTCATTTCGCAGTTTAGCTAGCTGTATAGCTGTCTCGTTGAGGACAGTGCAGTCTATTCCCTCCCGATGCAGTTATCTCCACCTTGCAATGATTGCAAGTCGTTTTGTTGTAATTTTTCCTCGTGAAGTGAAGACACACTTTCGAGCGTTTGAACTTACGTGCTGTCATTGTTGTGTTTACAGCTGCAATGCTCTTGCTAAACCATCGTAACCTTTCATTTTCACCCTCTTTCCTGGTGAAGTGTAGCCAAACTTTGGAGCGGGTGGTTCTTGGCGCCATGCTAGTTTGATGTGTTTGGACAACAAGACAGTCACGACGCAATATGCGTCTTCAGAACTCGTTAAAGGGATCGTTAAGGCTTTTTCATTGTGATGTCGAGGCCTCGAAACACTAGGAACCGGTTCCGAATTGGAATCGGATGTCGATTCCCATCCCTATAGTCGTCATTCTTGAATTTATAAAAATAATGTGAAATGTCACTTTTTATGTTGAAATCTTCATTGGGTGACACCAATACTAATTTTTAGCCAGTCAAATGTGTTTTATATTGTTAATAATGTTGTGCTGAAGACCGTGATTGAGACCCGATCAAGATAAAGCCAAAATCTGGCTTTTTATTCGTAAATGGAGTGTACTTACATCTGGGGTGCCCAATCCCGGTCCTCGAGAGCCCCTATCCAGCTTGTTTTCCATGTATACTTAGCCAGACGAATTGAGATGTGTCAATACTGTTAGATAACGTCTCTGTTATCCAAAATAGATGAAAGATCACAGTATGAATATCCTTGTTTTGGTTTGTTTTGCCTTGAACACTGGGGGCAGGATAATACAGACATGCGTCTGTCTATACATGGACATGACCACTTCTCAATAAGCCTCTGATTGTCGTCATTCTTGAATTTTAAAAATAATGTGGAATTTCACTTTTTATGTTGAAATCTTCATTGGGTGACACCAATACTAATTTTTAGCCAGTCAAGTGCGTTTTACATTGTTAATAATGTTGTGCTGAAGACCATGATTGAGACCCGATCAAGATAAAGCCAAAATATGACTTTTTATTCGTAAATGGAGTCTACTTACATCTGGGGTGCCCAATCCCGGTCCTCGAGAGCCCCTATCCAGCTTGTTTTCCATGTCTCCCTCCTCTAACATACCTGAATCAACTAATCAGGATCGTTATCAGGCTGCGGCCGAGCTTGCTGATGAGCTGATCATTTGATTCAGGTATGTTAAATGAGGGAGACATGGAAAACAAGCTGGATAGGGGCTCTCGAGGACCGGGATTGGGCACCCCCGACTTACATAGTGCGTTTATCTTACATTAGCTCACATTCACTCATTCATGCACACATTCACTCACAAATGCTGCCATGCCAGGCATTGTCAAACCACTGAGGTCAAATTAGGATTTAATGTCTTGCTAAAGGACTCTTTGACCGTGGGGAGTCATAGGTCAGGAATCGAACTGCTCAGCCTCCGGTCCCAGGACAACTCAAGCTACCAACTGCGCTACGGCCACCCCAAGATAAATCAAGACTTTTGGGAGTCAAGACCAGACCAAAAACAAGGCGGTAGCGTGAACATAAACGAGACCTGATTAAGAAATGACCCAAGTCAGGAATGAATGAGAAGTAGTAAAAAGATCAAGATTTCTGGACCAAAACCAAGACTAAGACTGAATCAAGACCGAGATAACACCAAGACTAATACCAGACCAGACCAAGACAAACTGAGAACAAAACTGAAAAAGGATGAAGACAATGACAGAGAGCTGACCAAGAATCACTGAGAGTAAGCCAAGATCAATACTTTTGGAAGACAAGACCAAGATTTAAAAATCCAGACACAAACCAAAACATACCAAGATCAAGGCTGAAACAGGGCCAAGACTGAAACAAGACAAAGACCAAGATTAAGTCTTTGTGAAATCAAGTCTAAGACCATATCAGGACCTTCAGAATTTGACTTTGATTAAGTCTGATCTCAAGTGTACAATATTTGTTAGCATTTAGCAAAACTGACTGACGAAACTGAAATTCTCAGCAATTGTCTTTTGTTTATAGGCGGAGTTTGACTTTTGGGCCGGAGGGGGGGGGGGGGGCACACCATGTTGACGACCCCAAACGCAGTGTCAGCAATAAAATTAACAAGAATATTTATAATAATAAGTTGAAAATGAGCGTTTTTTTTGTCTCCCATCATTCTCGAAGGGAATTCTAAACCAGGCTGCTTAGGACAGCTATACTTTTTGCCAAGATCGTCATCCATTGAACATGGTACGCCCGCCGGTGTGCCAATGTAGTTACCCCAGTCAAAAATTGTATCCCCTGGGCGGAGCCATATGGAAGTAGTTTTGTGTCTTCATTCTTCGATCAAAAAAATGTGTTTGAATGCAAAAATAAATTTGAAACTCAAAAAAATGCATTTGAAAGCTATTTTTCTTTGAATTTTGGGGGGGATTGAAGTCAAATTTTTTTGATTGAAGCAACTGACTGAAGTAATGTTGTTTTGCGTTTGAGCCACATTTTGGCTAGGACATTTGTGTCTTTAATATTAAATCCAAAAATAAGTAGCTTCAAACAAAAAATCTTTTCAACCAAAAAAAAAAAAAATCAATCATAAAAAAAAGTTTTTCAATGCGAAAAAATCTTTGAGACTCGAATATTTGCATTTGAACACATTTAATTTTTAATTTAAAAAGTTTTCTTTGGTTTTGGCAATCCTTTTTCTGTAGTGGCCATATTATGGGTAGAACATTGGTGTCAAAGTCATTAAATCCCCCAAAAAGTTCAATCAAAAAATATATATATATATTTTCAAAAAAAGGTAAAAATCATTTGAAAAATAAAATTGCCTCCCCGAATTTTTTTCTTTTTTTAAATAATATGCAAAGCTAAGCTCTAAGGTGCTAGTCACATGATCTGTTCGAAAACTTATTTTTACCCATTATAAGAATATCTTTTTTGTTCGTTTACTAATTTTTGTTGTTTCCTTTAATGCTTTACAACTTATATATATATATATTAGGGCTGTCAAACGATTAAAATTTTTAATCGAGTTAATTACAGCTTAAAAATTAATTAATCGCAATTAATCGCAATTCAAACCATCTATAAAATATGCCATATTTTTCCGTAAATTATATATATATATTCTGTAAAATAAATTGTTGGAATGGAAAGATAAGACACAAGATGGATATATATATTCAACATACAGTACATAAGGACTGTAGTGGGCATTTCACTCTACTGTCATTTAAATCTGTCTATGCTGTCCTCACTCCGAAGCGTCTACTTTTTCCAAAGCTAGTGAACGACGCCTTAATAATCAGACTTCTTCCTTTTTCATCTGATTTATTAATAAAATGGCCTCAAACCATTGTCTTCTTTAGACCGTAGTAAAACTCCAAAAAAAAGTACACAAGCATTGCATTAGCAACAACATTAGCTTAGCACGCTAAACAGGTTCACTAAACATAAACAAAAAGCGTCTCATACAAAAAATATAACATTTCGCTTACTAACATAATATGTACATTCTTTACAACAACCATACTTACGGACAAATCTTGTCCAAGGATCATATAAGCACAACATTACCACGTAGTGTAACGGTCACTTCTGTGATCCTATTTGTTCCTTTGGACCTCCACCACACGGTGGCGCCTCTTTATGTTGTATGTTTACTTTCTTCTTCAGTTGCTACCTACTTTTTGGGGAGTCAAGTGGGATCATTTGTACATGGTCCGTTGTACTCCCGAGTGACGAGTGGTTGAGCTGGATTTATTTATTTTTGTCTATTAAAAGTGCATAAGTGGACGTCTGCTCCCTTTTTTTTACCTTTTATGCACTCATCCTGCCCTGCCACGCGTTACAGTAGGCGTCAGCCCGAGACGTCGTGCAGCCATATTGAACTGGCAAGAAAGCAATAAACCATGTCGCAAAGCGACCACAAGAGTTCGCTGTTAGACAGCACAAAAAACCTTGCTTTAAAACTTACCAAAAGGCAGAATACTGTCTGAGTTAGACATGTGCGTTAATTGCGTCAAATATTTTAACGTGATTAATTAAAAAAATTAATTACCGCGCGTTAACGCGATAATTTTGACAGCCCTAATACAGTGATACCTCAGCTCACGAACGCTTAAGCTCACAAACTTTTCGCCTCAAGAACATTAAATTCGCGAGCATATAGTCTCTGCTGACGAACTAGTTTTCGGCGGACGAACCAATTCACGCGGTCGAAAAGCGCCACGAGAAGCTGACGCACGCTCACGGCGTCCCAGTTCGTCCCCTCACTTTCGTTGAGTGCGGACGTGGTTTGTGTTTGATAGACATTTTGGACCATATTGAGTGTACTTTTGCTATTATGGGACCGAAAAAGAGTTACCTACAGTCCTTATGGAAGGTGACTCGTGTTACCAATTCGCCCTCGACTGGTAATTGGCGGTGCTTTCAGCTTCCCACCGTAGTGAGAAGTGGACCGCGCGTTAACGCGATAATTTTGACAGCCCTAATACAGTGATACCTCAGCTCACGAACGCTTAAGCTCACAAACTTTTCACCTCAAGAACATTAAATTCGCGAGCATATAGTCTCTGCTGACGAACTAGTTTTCGGCGGACGAACCAATTCACGCGGTCGAAAAGCGCCACGATAAGCTGACGCACGCTCACGGCGTCCCAGTTCGTCCCCTCACTTTCGTTGAGTGCGGACGTGGTTTGTGTTTGATAGACATTTTGGACCATATTGAGTGCACTTTTGCTATTATGGGACCGAAAAAGAGTTACCTACAGTCCTTATGGAAGGTGACTCGTGTTACCAATTCGCCCTCGACTGGTAATTGGCGGTGCTTTCAGCTTCCCACCGTAGTGAGAAGTGGACCGGCGAGTCACGTTGGCTCGTTGTCGTCGGTTGTCTTCGGTTCGCCCGATTTCCTCTCCAGAAAGGTGGCGGCGTGCATACAAACACCCAGAGGCGTCGGATGGCTTTAATTAACAACCAAAAGCATGTGGGGGGCACAGCAGTGGAGTCTACGCTAACTGCGCACTTTGCCGGTAACACTCTCCTTCCAAACAGTAACTCCCTCCCTCCCTCCTCCTCCCACTCCATTCCATCAAGCCATCAACTACCATCACAAAGGTAAATAAAACGACTTTATTATACAGTACAGTTTATTTCTTTAATTATAATACAATAGCACATTTATTATACATAAAATAAGGTATATTTTTGTGTAGTTTTAAGGCTTATTTAGTAGAAAATTAGGTTTTATGGGGACCTGGGAACGGATTATTCTCATTTTAATGGTTTCTTATGGGAAATAAATGTTCGGAAGACGAACTTTTCGCCTTACACACACTTTCTGGGAACCAATTATGTTCGTGAGCTGAGGTATCACTGTATATATACTGTATGTATATAGGAAAATCAATTACAGTTGTGGTCAAAAGTTTACATACACTTGTGAAGAACATAATGTCATGGCTCTCTTGAGTTTCCAGTTATTTCTACAACTCTGATTTTTCTCTGATAGAGTGATTGGAACAGATACTTCTTTGTCACAAAAAACATTCACGAAGTTTGGTTCTTTTATGACTTTATTATGGGTGAACAGAAAAAAGTGATCAAATCTGCTGGGTCAAAAATATACATACAGCAGCGCTAATATTTGGTAACATGTCCCTTGGCCATTTTCACTTCAATTAGGCGCTTTTGGTAGCCATCCACAAGCTTCTGGCAAGCTTCTGGTTGAATCTTTGACCACTCCTCTTGACAGAATTGGTGCAGTTCAGTTAAATTTGATGGCTTTCTGACATGGACTTGTTTCTTCAGCATTGTCCACAAGTTCTCAATGGGGTTTAAGTCAGGACTTGGGAAGGCCATTCGAAAACCTTAATTCTCGACTGATTTAGCCATTCCATTACCACTTTTGATGTGTGTTTGGGGTCATTGTCCTGTTGGAACACCCAACTGCGCCCAAGACCCAATCTTCGGGCTGATGACGTTAGGTTATCTTGAAGAATTTGAAGGTAATCCTCCTTTTTCACTATCCCATTTACTCTTTGTAAAGCACCAGTTCCATTGGTAGCAAAACAGCCCCACAGCATAATACTACCACCACCGTGCTTGACGGTCGGCATGGTGTACTTGGGGTTAAAGGCCTCACCTTTTCTCCTCCAAACATATTGCTGGGCATTGTGGCCAAGCAGCTCGATTTTTGTTTCGTCTGACCACAGAACTTTCTTCCAGAAGGTCTTATCTTTGTCCATGTGATCAGCAGCAAACTTCAGTCGAGCCTTAAGGTGCCGCTTTTGGAGCAAGGGCTTCCTTCTTGCACGGCAGCCTCTCAGTCCATGGAGATGCAAAACACGCTTGACTGTGGACACTGACACCTGTGTTGCAGCAGCTTCTAATTCTTGGCAGATCTGCTTTTTGGTGATTCTCGGTTGAATCTTCACTCTCCTGACCAATTTTCTCTCAGCAGCAGGTGATAGCTTGCGTTTTCTTCCTGATCGTGGCAGTGACAAAACAGTGCCATGCACTTTATACTTACAAACAATTGTTTGCACTGTTGCTCTTGGGACCTGCAGCTGCTTTGAAATGGCTCCAAGTGACTATCCTGACTTGTTCAAGTCAATGATTCGCTTTTTCCGATCCATGCTGAGCTCCTTTGACTTTCCCATTGTAGCTTTTGTGGGCGTTTGCATCCAATGAGCCCTATTTAAATGGCCTCAGAAAAGTCACCAGCGGACCACTCATAATCACTCACAAGAAGTTAAGAGGCCATGCTATGAAGCTCATTTCACTGACACAACTTTCTAAGTCACCAAAATTGCTAATTCGTGTTGCTGTATGTATATTTTTGACCCAGCAGATTTGATCACTTTTTCTGTTAACCCATAATAAAGTCATAAAAGAACCAAACTTCATGAATGTTTTTTGTGACAAAGAAGTATCTGTTCCAACCACTCTATCAGAGAAAAATCAGAGTTGTAGAAACAACTGGAAACTCAAGAGAGCCATGACATTATGTTCTTCACAAGTGTATGTAAACTTTTGACCACAACTGTACATGCAATGACACTTTCCGGCCATTAAGGGGGGCCTGCCCCCCCCCTTAAACTCCGCTTATGATGTTAAGTCTTGATTGTCGACCTTAACTGGAAGTGACATTTTCAGTGGCACTGAAACATGTTCATTCACTGCTAGCCTCCCCCAGTTCAAATCTATTTGACATCTTTAGCTGTCCTTGTTCCTAAAATTGTTTTATGAGGCAAAACACAGCAGGAATTTGACCTTCAGTAGCAAAAAGTAACAGTTTTGTGGTTGCAGTTGAGCACATTTAGTGACTCTCTTTGAAAAGAAACATTGAGCTTGTGTATTCTTCACTTGCAGTTGAAGTGGGGGGCACGGGAAGAGAGGGCGGGGGCTTCTTTTTCATTCCAACTTCAGGTGCCAGGCAACCTCTCGGCCCTCCGCATTCCCCAGTTTCGGTCATGTGACCAACAGTCACCAGCCTCGTCTGGCCGGAGCCGACCGAACGTGACCGGACCCGTACTGTATAAAACCACTGGGGTCGGATATGAAATAAAAACAAAGAAAAATACTTGAAAACTCTGTTGGGATTAATTTTATTTTGTCCAGTGAAAGTCAATCATTAGCTCAACACTGGTCAAACATGCCTGAAGGTCCGATTCGAGTCAGTGGATCACAAACACACACACACACACACAAGGACACACTAACCTAATAAAAAAAGAAAAGTCAGGTAAAAGAACAGGAAATGAAAACACTGTCATGCTTGTGTGCAGAAATATACTTTGTTTCACTTTTGGTGTATAATACAGGCATTTTTACTTGCCGTTAATAATATTTTTTGTAAAGTAGCTGGATCCCTGGATGTATTTATTATCCTTTCTATGTTATCTTTTTTTACATGTGCTGGTCAGCTGCTTAGACACAAAGAAAATGACTGAGTATTGGACAATGTGTTTTAATCTGAAAGTATACTCATTTCCCTTAGATTTAAGTCTTAAACGTTCTAATTTTGCTGAAGATCATTCACATATTATTTTTTCCACACAGTCTTAGAAATTGTTCTACCTCTTTTTCTTATCTTTTGATTCGTTCCACATTACTCACCTGGTTAAAAGCACTGTCATATTCCTAATTCTTCCGCTTTTCCCACAATTGCCTGAAATAAAACTGTTCACACATCCCTCATTTTCACACTAAGATGGATTGGACACGTCACACATCAATGGCAGCCAGTGAGTTCAATCACTGTCCAATAAAATGTTAAGAACTGTAAATATTCCCACATTTTCACAGTAAAACTTGAAAAGGAAAAAAAAAAAACATACAGTATATTGACCTCCTCTTTGACCTCTTTCCACATTCATCAAGCAATAATACAGTGCTGGCCAAAATTATGCAATTAAGTAATTACACATCCTTTGGTAGTAATATCTTCATTTATTTTGCTTGCAATGAAAAAACACAAAAGAGAGTGAAAAAAATTAAATCATTATCATTTTACGCAAAACTCCAAAAATGGGCCGGACAAAGGTATTGGCACCCTCAGCCTAATATTTGGTAGCACAACCTTTAGACAAAATAACTGCAAACTTCCGGTATCCATCAATTAGATTTTTACATTGCTCTGGTGGAATTTTAGACCATTCTTCTTTGGTCAACTGCTCCAGGTCTCTTAGATTTGAAGTGTGCCTTCTCCAAACTGCCATTTCAGACCTCTCCACAGGTGTTTAATGGGATTCAGGTCTGGACTCATTGCTGGCCACTCAAGAAGTCTCTAGTGCTTTCTCTCAAACTGTTTTTTTAGTGCTTTTTGAAGTGTGTTTTGGGTCATTGTCCTACTGGAAGACACATGACCTCTGAGGGAGACCCAGCTTTCTCACACTGGGCCCTACATTATGCTGCAAAATTTGTTGGTAGTCTTCAGACTTCATAATGCCATGCACACGGTCATGCAGTCTAGTGCCAGAGGCAGGAAAGCAACCCCAAAACTTCAAGGAACCGCCGCCATGTTTGACTGTGGGGACCGTGTTCTTTCTCCTGTAAACTCTATGTTGATGCCTTGTCCCAAAAAGCTCTACTTTTGTCTCATCTGACCAGAGAACATTCTTCCAAAATGTTTTTGGCTTCCTCAGGTAAGTTTTGGCAAACTCCAGGCTGGCTTTTTTATGTCTCTGTCAGAAGCTGTGTCTTCCTGGGTATCCTACCATAGGGTCCCTTTTCATTCAGGCGCTGTTGGATAGTACGCTTTGACAATGTCGTACCCTCGGACTGCAGGACAGCTTGAACTTGTTTGGATGTTAGTCAAGGTTTCACCATCAGCACAATCTTTCTTTGAAATCTCCCGTCAAGTTTTCTTTTCTGTCCACATCTAGGGAAGTTAGCCACAGTGCAATGAGCTTTACACTTATTGATGACACTGCACATGGTAGACACAGGAACATTCAGGTCTTTGGAGATGGACTTGTAGCCTTGATATTGCCCATGCTTCCATACAATTTTGCTTCTCAAGACCTCAAACAGTTCTTTGGTCTTCTTTCTTTTCTCCATGCTCAATGTGGTACACACAAGGACACAGGACAAAAGTTGAGTCGACTTTAATCCATTTTAACTGGCTGCAACTGTGATTTAGATATTGCCACCACCTGCGATGTGCCACAGGTAAGTATCAGGTTCTGTTAATTACACAAATTATTGAAGCATTACATAATTTTTTAAAGGGCCATTTTTTTTGTAAAATGATTATGATTTCATTTTTTTTGCCATTCTCTTTTGTGTTTTTTCATTGCAAGCAAAATTAATGAAGATATTACTACCAAAGCATTTGTGATTGCAATCATTTTCTGGGAGAAATTGAGCATTATCTGACAAAATTGCGAGGTGTCAATACTTTGGGCCAGCACTGTATAACACTAAATTTACAGACATATTTTCTTGGCTGCGTAACACAGATGTCGTCAAGTCGCTTTAATTACAGAGTACACGTCACTTTGTGTCGTTATCGGCAGCTACACCGATACCACAACTGTAACATGACACGCTTGCCTATCAGTCAGCTATCAATATTTCAGCGTCCCGCCACCTGCTGGGTGTGACACATTGGCTTGAACCACGTCCTGACACTTAAAGGTCAGTTTATTAGGTGGACAACCTGATAAAATCTTGATCTTGCACCTTTTTGTTTGAGAAAGAGAAAATGTATGAAGTTAAGTGGCTTAAAACAGTGGTCCCCAACTTTTTTGTACCACGGACCGGTGTGAAGTGGGCCTTTTTTTCCACGGACCGGCAATGTGTGGCAGAAAACTATAGAAAATTTATATATGAACAGTAAGTGCAGGGAAAATTTAACTCACCATACCCTGAATTAACCTTTTTTAACAGTGGCGTCTCCTAAAATTTGACGACAAATATCCTTGATCGCAAATATAATGAGTTCTTCCCCAATCGTGAAAGGTTTCTTGGCTTTAGCAGTACGGTTCACAATGAGGTATGATGCTATCGATGCATTTGTTTTTGTTGCCTCGTTTGCTAGCTTTTAGCCGCATATTTTGCTGAATTGACTTGTTTTTAGGCTCCTTTTCTGGCTCAGTAAGTGGCCTTTTCCCTGTAAAAAAGCTGTCCAAAGATGTGAGATGCTAGCTCCAAAGGATTTCAATGACGACTTCCTATCAAATGTTGTTATTTTATTAGTAAGCCGAGCAAAATGACCTGAAGTAACCCGTCCGCCATTGCTGAGGTGTGCCGCACACAGCCAACAGCAGCTAACCTAATTGTTTATATTGACTGATGCTGGGATGATATCGGTATGCAAAAACCCCAACTACCAGAGAGCGACACAAATCTGTACTCAGATTAGTCAATAGAGTAGACAGGCATATTGATGTGTCAAGAGGCACAGTCCAGATTGCGGTCGTTAACAAATGATTTATTATTTCTCTGTGGCCCTGTAGCAAATGCGCCACGGACTGGTACCGGTCCCCAGCCCGGTGGATGGGGATCACTGGCTTAAAACATGCTGAAAATTTGAGTAATTGAGTCGATAATGACATTTTTCTTTTATTTGAAACTTTTGAGCAATTAAACCTGCTGTACTAGGTCAAGCTGACCTAGGAAAATTTTTGCTGTTCCTGAGAAACTAACATACTGTCACTGAAAGGTTAAAAATGAGCTCATAATTGTAGTTGTATCAAATGGGAAGCTTCTTTTTTATTAGTTTGTCACAAGTATGAATGATTCTTACAAGTTTATCATTAGTAGACACCCAGTACATTTCAAATAGGAGCATAGACTTCATAATACCGTATTGGCCCGAATATAAGATGACCCTGATTATAAGACGACCCCCTCTTTTTCAAGACTCAAGTTTGAAAAAAAAGACTTTTTGAACACCAAATTCATTTTTTTACAGAAAATAATTACAGTACATCCGAAACAAATGATTATAACAATATATTTGAGAGAAAAAGCTTGTTATTTTGTCTCATTCAAATCTTTCACCAGTAGGTAGATGGCGAGATAGTGTGGAAAAGCGCTATATAAGTATAACACCATTTACCATTTAATATCTGAACATTTAAATATGTTACTTCCTGTTAATTTTGGGGTGTTTTATGGGTCACTTGCTGTTTATTTTGTGTTACAGACCTGGGAATCACCCAAATGAATAGGCAGTGACTCATACTCAACAGTAAATGACCTGTAAATGCCCTCAAATGAAAAGCAAGTGACCTGTAAATGCCCCGAAAATCGGACCGAATGACTCTGAATGCGCTGGTTGAATGAACGAACGTTCCCAGTCTAAATGGATTGGGCGTCGAGCACCGTCAATGGCAGCCATTTTTTATTTATTCATTTTTTTTAATTGACTCCTTTTTAAAACAATATCTTGATTCTTGACAGGAGCATTTCGATAACCATTTTGGATACAAAGTATCACCATATATATTACCATTTCGATATTTTGTCACACCCTACTATGCATTGTGCTGTATTTTAAGATTTTGAGTTCTGCTTGTTTAACAGAACTTCAGTTTACTTCAAATTTTGAGAATTTGGTAATAACTTGCAAGTTTTGTTCTGCTTACTAGTTTTTATCATCTGTACTCTTCAGTAGGTTTAATCTGAAGTGTTACAAACTAAAAAGCCATGGAATCTTTTACAGGGATGTTCTCTATTTTAGTATTTCCATTTTCTCTTTCATTTTTACTTTACTGGAATGCCATCAAAGCAACTACTTACGTGTACTTCTTGACTTCTTTTTCCACAAAAGAATAAATTTCTCATGAATGAAAGCCTTTTATTTGAGTAGCTGTCACATGATTTACCACCCAATAAAAGTAACGGTCTCTACAGGGTCCTGATACCCGATCCCCTTTCTCAGTATTATATTTCAAACACCATTGTAAAATTCAAGAAGAACACGTACGACTGTTGTTAAAACAGAAGATGTTTATTGTCCAAAGTTACAAGCTGCGCAGAAAATCAGTAGACCTCTCAGTACATGTGTCAAAAAATTGGATTAATGACGCTCTTGCCCTTGTGTTTATTACACACATATTTTCGATAACACTACTGGATTATTTCAAATTACCTTGGAAGACTATCTGGATATTTTGGCGTCTCGCCTCAATGTGACATCATTTTGTTGGATGAAAAATTTAACACGGATGATTTTTGTTTCTAAAGGCCAAAATGGGCTCGTTAAGCAAGAAATATATCTCATAAAAACGTATCGACTATATGTCTAAGTGTTATGGATTACATGGACAACAAATTCACGTTTAAATTAGAATATGCCAGAATACAAATATTTTTAATTTGTGCTAAATTGGTGGTAAAAAATGCTTGGAATCACTGTTAATATTTAAGAAAAATTTTTAAATACAGTACAGATTTTCTGCTTGAAATGTTCAAAAATGCTTCTTTATTTATAGCCAGTAAAATGTTTTTTTTCATCTTTCTATGGCAATCACGTATAGTGACAGGCAAAATAATGTTTATATACATGTTGCCATTCAGACAGCAGATAAATAACTTTGTTTGCTAAATACACCAGAAAAAGATTAGCAACCTTCCCTACTCATCTAATGGTTTTAATGCTAATTCAAAAATTAACTCATTGGCTGCCATTGACGGCAATAGACATCCAAATTTATTGGACATATATTGCCGACAATGGCACTGAAACAATAATTCAGTCGGATTTGATGTCTAGCACTGTCATTGGCAGTGAATGAGTTAAAATAAAGTTGTCTATATAATTTTTTATACTGTGAGGACATTCAGACTTCGTGTCAGTTTATGGTATATAACACGTTTTAATATGAAATATGTGCATTGGTTCAATATAACTTGAGAAACACTGAACTAAAGACTTATAATTTTCATCAATCTAGATTCAAAATTTATGAACAAAAATCAAATTGATGTCACAAAATAATGGCCAAGGGGGCTGCATGTTTTAGAACCCTCACTGGACTTCCAAGTTTACTGTTTAGTGTGAAACCGGGCTTTTCTTTTTTGTTTCTGTTCTTACGGAACAAGCTAGCATAGCTAATGCTAATGGTTGTTTTGAGCGATGTTTGTCAAGAGGTTAGCCAAAGTGGGTTAGCGACAGTCACTTGACTAGATGTTAGTTTTCTCAACTGTTATCCATAAAGATTAAGAAAATTGAATGACTTGTTTTTTGTTGTTTTTGTTATTTATTATTTGCCCTTTGCATGGCACTTTATTTAACTCATTGTCTGCCATTGACAGAGCCAGACATCCAATCCACTCTGACTGGGAGGGGCTGGCAGCAAATGATCACTACCCGCCCTCCCATTCAAAATGGATTGGACGCATGGCTCTGTCAATTGCACTGACACATGAACATTCATAGCCAGTCCTCCCAGTTTAAATAATTGGACGTATATCCTCGTCATTGGCAGGTGTTGAGTTATTATACTATGAAATAAAAAAAATTAAAAATCTGAATGCATTTTATTTCATTGTAATTTTATTTAACATTTTATTTATTTTAAAATATTATTCATTAAAAAAATAGAAAACAAAAAAAAAAATGCAGTAATGAGTAACAACGTAAAAATAATATACTCACATATATTCATACATAAGTGTAATAAAAAATGATATTTTAAAGAAAAAAATGGTATTTGAACATTGAAAAATGTACACATGTACACACCTTTACTCCAAATGCTAATATTTTGGACTAAATAACGCAAAATATGATGTCTATGTATGTGAATGCCAAGTTTTTATGAGGTTAAGTGAAGTTGTTTTTTTTTTTTTTTTTTTTTTTAATTACCAAAAAACAGTCTCTTGCCCTACATACGATTATTATTTTAAACCTTTTGTGGAATACTTGATCCAGCCCACACTCACACGCATTTCATGAAATTCAATGAGACTCAAAAATATAGACAAAGATCTTTAAAAATGTTGGTTCCAGCAATGTTTAGTGACAGGTGAAACAATGAAATGGTTCCAGCAAAGTTTAGTGACAGATGAAACAATTCAGAGCTTTTCTAATATGGCAGAAGGAACAATGAACCAGTATTCTTTTCTACGTAGCTCAAAAAAAGTTGTTAATGAATTTCGAACAAGTCACACGGGAGACTTACAGTTAGTTAAAAATGTACAGAAATCATTTTCCCATCATCTCCTGGCAGTCTTTTTTTTTGTCCACATCCTCGCTCACACGTAGTCCTTCCTCTCCATCCCTTGCCCTCCTGCCGACCTGGAGGCTGAGTACGCCATTCTGGAGTTGCTGTAGCGCGCCTCGCTCGGCGGACAGGAGCAGCAAAGCAGCCCACCTCCCAGGATGAGCAGCGCGGCGGCCGCCCACCCGATGTAGAGCGCGGCGCCCAGTTCTCGCCTCTGGGCGTCCGTCATCAAGGGGTTGTAGAAATCCCGGATGATGGTGTTGGCCGACCAGGAGACGGGAATGAGCTGCATGACGCCAGACACGATGAAGAAAACCCCGGAGACTATCATCACCTTGGCTTTGGAGGCTTCCTCCTCGATGCAGTTGGTGCACTTGGCGCCGGTTATGGCGATGAGCACGGCCATGATGGCCAGCAAGATGGAGATGACGGTGAGGGCCCGAGCGGCCTGGAGATCCTGCGAGAGTGCCAGCATGGAGTCGTAGACCTTACACTGCATCTGGCCCGTG
This sequence comes from Corythoichthys intestinalis, assembly GCF_030265065.1. Classification (NCBI taxonomy): domain Eukaryota; kingdom Metazoa; phylum Chordata; class Actinopteri; order Syngnathiformes; family Syngnathidae; genus Corythoichthys; species Corythoichthys intestinalis. Next base: position 12,084,886 of record NC_080400.1, read on the forward strand.
CTCTGCACCACGCAGGTCATCCACAAACCCTCCCAGATGATCTGCGCCGTCACGATGTTGCTCCCGATGAACGCCGTCACCCTCCACATGGGCAAGGCGCACGCCACGATGCCGATGATCCATCCCAGGATGCACAGGGAGATGCCGAGCAACTCCAGGCCGACCGACATCCTGAGGGCTCTTCCACCAACGTCACGCGGGAGAGACTTGAGAAACTTGAGCGCGCGTTTGTGTGTGTGCAGACGTGAGCGCTATGCTTTATAAAGTTGGGTCAGGTGGATGGGAGGAGTTCTTAGAGGAGCTGACATCACCACAAGAGGGGGAAGGAAAGACGCAGAGAAGAAGAGACTTTGCTCTCGGCTTTCACGGCCCCCTTTACAATAAGGCCTTTTATGAAGGAGGCACGCAAGGCAGATAAACGCATTGTACAAGGTTTTAAGGATGAAAATTACAGGTTTCATCTCTGGCTTTTTTTTGACTTATTACCTCTTTCTGTGCCTTTGATGGTGACCAATGTCCAATCTTGTGGTTCTTAAAACTAAATTGCTTTTGTAATTGCCCATTAGAATTGAATGGATATGTTTTTGGCAGAGTTTGGCTGAACTGTACGTTTTGGGCAAAAACCTTCAACAACTACAGTATTGTGCCCCTTAGCGTCCTGAATTTTTTTATGTATAAGTTATGTGATTTGAACAAAAACTGTATGAAAATTAGCATTTTGAATTTCATTTTTGTTGTTGTTGTTGTTGTCCAAAAATACGCATTTTAGGGCGAATGTTCATATTTTGCATGTCAAACAAAAGACCGCCTGCATTGCGCAAAAATTACGGTCGGTTTGATGTGCTTGAACGTTGTCGGTGGGACAAGCGGTTTTGGCTGGGCGGCGAGATGGTAGCTTTTGCATTACATGCAAATCTAACATCAAATACGGAAATATTGCAGTTTTAAATGGCAGCAACAGGGATACGTGTAAGACTGGTTACACAGTGACTGAGATTTCAAGTCAACCTATATAGAATAGAATAGAAAGCATTTATTGACAGAGTACAACGAGATTTAAAGCTTTGCCATAACAAGCACCAAATAACACAAAAGTACAAGTAAACTAATACAACAAATAGCAGCAAATAGTGAGGCAATAGTAATGATGTAGTAGTTTCATGATTTTTTTTGCTGAAAACCAGTGGTGTTTTCATCAACAATGACGATAACGAAAATATTTCGTCGATGAACAATTTTCATGACGATGACGAACTACGAACGTGGCTTGGGAGACTCGTACATAACAAAACGAATGCCCGTTTTCGTCTGACGATACAACAACAAGACGAAACTGCGACACAGTTTCTGCCGTATATTGTACAGAGGGACAAATGAGTATTTAGTCAACCACTAATTGTGCAAGTTCTCCCACTTGAAAATATTAGAGAGGCCTGTAATTGTCAACATGGGTAAACCTCAACCATGAGAGAGAATGTGGAGAAAAAAAACAGAAAATCACATTGTTTGATTTTTAAAGAATCTATTTGCAAATCATGGTGGAAAATAAGTATTTGGTCAATACCAAAAGTTCATCTCAATACTTTGTTATGTACCCTTTGTTGGCAATAACGGACGCCAAACATTTTCTGTAACTCTTCACAAGCTTTTCACACACTGTTGCTGGTATTTTGGTCCATTCCTCCATGCAGATCTCCTTTAGAGCAGTGATGTTTTGGGGCTGTCGTTGGGCAACACGGACTTTCAACTCCCTCCACAGATTTTCTTTGGGGTTGAGATCTGGAGACTGGCTAGGCCATTCCAGGACCTTGAAATGCTTCTTATGAAGCCACTCCTTTGTTGCCCTGGCTGTGTGTTTGGGATCATTGTCATGCTGAAAGACCCAGCCACGTCTCATCTTCAATGCCCTTGCTGATGGAAGGAGATTTTCACTCAAAATCTCTCGATACATGGCCCCATTCATTCTTTCATTTACACAGATCAGTTGTCCTGGTCCCTTTGCAGAAAAACAGCCCCAAAGCATGATGTTTCCACCCCTATGCTTCTCAATGGGTATGGTGTTCTTTGGATGCAATTCAGTATTCTTTCTCCTCCAAACAAGAGAACCTTTGTTTCTACCAAAAAGTTCTATTTTGGTTTCATCTGAGCATAACACATTCTTCCACTCCTCTTCTGAATCATCCAAATACTCTCTAGCGAGCCGCAGAAGGGCCTGGACGTGCACTGGCTTCAGCAGGGGGACACGTCTGGCTGTGCAGGATTTGAGTCCTTGGCACCGCATTATGTTACTAATAGTAGCCTTTGTTACTGTGGTCCCGGCTCTCTGTAGGTCATTCACTAGGTCCCCCCGTGTGGTTCTGGGATTTTTGCTTACCGTTTTTGTTATCATTTTGACGCCACGGGGTGAGATCTTGTATGGAGCCCCAGATGGAGGGAGATTATCAGTGGTCTTGTATGTCTTCCATTTTCTAATGATTGCTCCCACAGGTGATTTCTTTACACCAAGCGAAGAGTGAATAGTTACAGAAAACGTTTGGCCTCCATTATTGCCAACAAAGGGGACTTAACCCTATATTTTCAAATGTATCACATTTGATACACCTAGAATATCATGATTTTGAGACTAATTCAGAATTTTGAAATTTCTTTTTGAAAAAAAAAAAAATGGATGCAAGTCAACACATGCATCTGCAGGTTCCATGAGAAAAACAAACAGGATTTAGCAAGGGTTATAGATATCTGAGCACTTATTACACATATTCATTTTGACTTTTCTTTTTACAAATTTGGAAAAAATGTTTCATTGGGACCTTGTTTTTCAAATTTTGGGATTCTCTGATAATTGCTTCATATTGCTGGCGTTAAAGGGATAACAAAGTATAGAGATGAACTTTTGGTATTGACCAAATACTTATTTTCCACCATGATATGCAAATAAATTCTTTAAAAATCAGACATTGTGATTTTCTGTTTTTTTTTTCTCCACATTCTGTCTCTCATGGTTGAGGTTTACCCATGTTGACAATTACAGGCCTCTCTAATCTTTTCAAATAGGAGAACTTGCACAATTGGTGGTTGACTAAATACTTATTTGCCCCACTGTACGTGGAGTACTATAGCTTGCATCGTAGCGGTGTTTGGGTTGTGTCACTCATGTGAGATGAACTGCGCCTCTCCTTTACTCTCCTGGAGTTTAGGATGTGTCTCAAGCAAGGCTGCCTGTGCTCCATCTTGCTTGTTTGGAAACACGGGAAGATTTGTTTTCTTGTTTTGGCAAGAAACACTATGCTAAACGTAACTCCTAGCATCCGCGTACCATTAGCGTTAGCAGACCCACTTTTCTGGTCAGTCGGTCTAGAGAAGAGCCAGTTGGTGAAATGGCATTTAGCTAATAGCCCACTTCAGCTATGAACACTGGCATTTGTTTGGTAAATGAGCAAATACTGGGAAATACTAATTGCTTGCAACTTCACGTAGTGTGCTCTTTTAGGCTAGGTTCATACCACAGGTCTTAATGCACACTTCTGATTTTTTGTCATATCTGTTTTTTGGCGTACCTGTTCAGACTGCCTTTGTCCATTGAGCCCGTTCAAGTATTACGGATGCGCACTAATTCGCAGTCTGACACGCGCTGAGCAAACTGACCCGCATGCGCAGAAGCATCAAAACAAATGACTACACATGCTGGCTGCCATCCGTCATTCCAGGGTTATCATATTTATCAAATGATCATACACAAATAACAGATATTAATAATCCCTGTTTAGTCTTTTTAGTTTAGAACGCATGCACGCAATGTGCGTGCATGACGCACACAATGTAAAATTTTATTTTCACTGTTTTATAGACTTCATAATTCTATTGACGGGTCACATCCGTTAGCCACTGCGCATAACCTTCAAGTAGGGGACTGTCCTACAGTCTGCTTCAGTTATTCGCAGTCAGTCGTCAACACATGCAGGGATCAAACGCCAGATTTAGGTTGAAAAAGTTTGAAAGCTGTGCCACATACAAACAGGAAGGATTGTCTCAGGAGTGATTTGTTCGAGGATTCAAGGTAATTATTATATTTTTCATACCATGCATGCATTTTAAAACGTTGTGAAAAGATTCAATGGGAGAAATTAGCCGCGACAGCATTGGCATTATACTTCGCAATATTTACGTAAAAAACTGCTAACTGCACGTCTTTTTTTTTTTTTTTTTTTTTTTTTTTGCTTTCAGCCAAGAATCGAGACTGTTTTTTGTCCATATCAATAAAGAATTCAGAGATTTAAGCATTTATTCACAAGAATTTTCACCGGAAAAGCTCTGTTTACATATGGCGGTTGCTAATTTCCTTACTGACTATCCTCATAGTTTGCAATATTTACGTAAAATAAATGCTAATTGCACTGTTCTTTTTCTTTTAACCAAGAATCTGGACTGTTTTACATCCATATCCATAAAGAATTCAGGGATTTAAGCATTTATTCACAAGAATTTTCACCAGAAAAGCTCTGTTTACATATGGCGACTGCTAATTCCTTTACTGACTATCAGTGTTGTTAATAACGGCGTTACAATATAACGGCGTTACTAACGGCGTTATTTTTTTCAGTAGTGGGTAATCTAATTAATTACTTTTCTCATCTTGGCAACGCCGTTACCGTTACTGAGGACGGAAAGGCATGCGTTACTATGCGTTACTATATTGGTCGAAAAGTCTGAGGGAGACGAACTCACCGAGACGACAGAGCAGAGCAGGAGCGGGGAGGAGGCAAGAAAGTTGTGACGCCGAGCAAACGCGATGCTAGGTAGCTCCAATAATACATGTTGTACCCGATAGCCTTCAAACTACGCCCGCATGTTATGGTAGATATGGTAGACATGGTAGATATCACATGTACTGTACATAGATATAACTAGATGCAAAATGACAGACATGGCACTAAATGCGTTAGTAGACAGCCGCCATCTTAAAGCAGTAGGCTTTTTAGGACGGCTCTGTTGTAGAGAACCTTCCTAGCGAACCTAACTAACTTTTTATCTAAAATACTTCTAAATCGGCAAAATCTTGACTTGAATCTATCTTTAAATGATGAAACAGTTTTAAAACTTTCATATGTCGAAAGTAGAGAGAAGGGAACTAATGCAATAATGGGAGCAATTTTAACAACTTTTAACAGTTGAATCAGGGTAAAGGGTAAATTAGAGTAAAGAATTGGGCTCGGGCCAATTGTACCAAAAACCTCCACAAAAAACTTCACATAGTGTGGCCAAATTTTTTTTTATTTTTTATTTTTTTTGAGGGAAAAAAAAAAAAGTAATTATCACCAATTACTTTGCCAAGTAACTAATTACTCTTACATTCAGGTAATTGAGTTACTAACGCAATTACTTTTTGGGAGAAGTAATTTGTAACTATAATTAATTACTTTTTTTCAGTAAGATTAACAACACTGCTGACTATAGTCATAGTTCGCAATATTTACCTAAAATAAATGCTAACTGCACTGTTTTTTTTTTTTTTTGCTTTTAACCAAGAATCTGGACTGTTTTACGTTAATATCCATAAAGAATTCAGGGATTTAAGCATTTATTCACAAGAATTTTCCCCGGAAAAGCTTTGTTTACATATGCCGGTTGCTAATTTCCTTACTGACTATCCTCATAGATCGCAATATTCACGTAAAATAAATGCTAACTGCACTGTTTTTTGTTTGTTTTGTTTTTAACCAAGAGGACAGTTTTACGTCCATATCCATAAAGAATTCAAGGATTCAAGCATTTATTCACAAGAATTTTCACCAGAAAAGCTCTGTTTACATATGGCGGCCGCCACATTGACTGACAGACTGCTATCGTACTTCGACATATCTATGTAAAATAAATTCTAACTGCAGGTTTTTTTTGTTGTTGTTTTTTTTTTTTGCTTTTAACCAAGAATTGAGACTTACATACGTATCTATAAATAATTCAGGGATTTAAGCATTTATTCACAAGAATTTTCACCAGAAAAGCTCTGTTTACATATGGCGGCCGCCACATTAACTGACAGACTAACATCGTGCTTTGACATATTTACGTAAAACAAATGCTAACTGCAAGGTTTTTTGTTTGCTTTTAACCAAGAATGGAGACTGTTTTATGTCCATATCTATAAAGAATTCAGGGATTTAAGCATTTATTCACAAGAATTTTTAACGAAAAAAGCTCTTTGTCTGTGATTCCACTCGGTCAGCTTTGACGGCCACGCCAACAATGCGGGCCCCCAATTAATCGGCCCCGTGTCCTGTCAATATCATTATGAAGTCTATGGTTATATTTGAAATTTGGTCATTTGGTGTGGATCAAGAAAAAAATAATCAGTGTTTAATAGGTACTCAAGACTTCTAGGTATTTTAAAAAATATTTTCAAGTATTCTTTTCTCTTAGTTTTTTTGATTTGGTCTCAGTACAACTTTTTTTTTTTTTTTTTTTTTTTTAGAAACGGCATCTTTTAACATTCTGTATGTGGATGATAAAAAATACAAAGGCCAGGATGTAAAATGTCCTCCAATTCTGGAATGACCCGGTTCTACTATTCCTATGGTAACTCATTCAGGCATGACTTAATGGACCTTGCTTTGTGCACTGTGGCACAAAAAAGCAACTGTAGCCAGACTGGAATCATGCAAATGTCTTTAAACTGACTGAAAAATATGAACAATCAACTCATTTGCTGCAATTGACAGCGATAGATGTCCAATCCATTTGAAATTCGAGGGTTGGCAGTGAATGATTCGCTGCCACCCCTCACAGTTCAAATGGATTGGACAAAACACCAAAATTCACGTTCAGCTTGAGACTTTTCTTGGAAACTCAAAACAAGTTTTTTGGGAAAGAGAATAGAACTTTCCCCAACTTTTACAACTTTCAACAGCAAGCAGGCAGTGTTTGGTGGCCTTTAATCACTGTCTGTCTGCGGGATGTCCTTGGAATTCTTAGGCGGAATGACCGTCTCCTTAGAAATGTCGACCCCCTCCTCGCCTCCACCACCAATGGCCGCCATCTGTCCTCCCCCTACCCTCTTCTTTTAACTCCACCATGAAGCAAGTTCTTTGTTCGGGAAGCTGACAAAGTAGACGGACGTTCTTATTATCTGGGAGCAAACAGCCTGGTAGACGCTGATGGCGACTGGAGGGGTCTCTGTTCGTTTGAATGCACACCTGAAGAACCCGTCGTTGAAGTTAAACAGAGTATTCGCATTCCAAAAACGAATACTTTCTTATAGTAGTGGTTGAAGTACGAGCATTTAGTTGAACAAAATTATTAATAATGCACTCACAGTTGTCAAACTCGCAGTACGGGGACCTCATCCGGCCCACCACATCATTTTGAGTTTTTTCCCTATTTAAATTGTTTTTTGTTTTTTATTCCCACAAAAGTAAATTATGTCCATCAACTTCATTATACAGTGTGTCAATATTAGATTACTTTTGAATAAACCACCTTTATTAGTATTAACTAGTGTTTTTCATATTTTCTAAGAAAATGCCGTTCCTATAGTTCATGAGTCGGCATCCTTTAACACTCAAAAGAGTCATTTCAAATCGGTTTCCACGGAAAAGACAACGGAGCCGCACATAATTTTTGCCATCTGAAATCAAGATGTTAGCTTAGGGGGAGGCAACTTTAAGAGAGTCAAAAACAGACTCATATTTTTATATGTGATTACTCCAGAACCGTACTGTCTGTGTAGTCAGGGGCCATTTGTGGGCCCTAAGCAAAATAATGCAAAGGGGCCCGTATTTTTGGCCCACCATTTCGTCACAGTATACTGTGAAACCCATACATGCAATCCAACCCATACGTCCATATTTTGTATATTAATCAGATTTTGTTGCACTGTATACTTAAAACTTCTCCCCCCAAATGATTGTCAATACTTAAAGTAGATAGCGCCAAACCTTTTTCTAAAAGAGGAAAGAAGGCAAGAAAGAAGTTAAGGAAGAACTTTTATTTTTTTAAAGCTTGTAATCAAGTATCAAAACTCACAAAAGTCAAATAAAGCAAACTGTAGTAAAAAAAAAAAAAAAAAAACAATTGCCAGATTGGGGGCCCCCAAGTGGTCAGGGGCCCTAAGCAGCTGCATAGTCTGCGTATAGGCTGTGCCGGCCCTGTGTGTAGTGTACATATACTGTATACTGTATATATATATATATAACACAGACAAGACAGAAAAAGCAGTTTCTGCTCTTGCCCCCCTCTAAAATAAACTGCTATATTTTAAGGCAAAAGATCTGTTGTGTTTGATAGAACAATATGTCTATATGCTGCCAAAGCAGATTCATGGCGCACTAAGCCTCCGAACGATTTTTAATTTGCCCGTTTTACCCTGGAAACACCCATTTACAGACATCGCGCAACCGTTTTTGTTTCAATCTAGCCATGAAAACAAGGTAATTATAGTTATTATTCAAAATGTCCGTCATTTTTAGCTCAGAATGATTAATTGATGTCTAATTTTTGTTTAAACAAAGAAAAAAAAACAACTTAGAAAAATTATTCACTCGCATATTATAAACTTTTTAAAAAATTACGTCACAATGAAAAAAAATGGCGTCTGTAAAAAAGTCAAGGATATCTACCTCGTAACTATTGCCAAATTGTATTTTTTTGTTACTGTTGCATTTTCCCCAATATTTTAGATGATAAACAATCGATCCAAACAGAAAAATTGAAACATTTTGTACATTCTACCCCTTTCTATGACTTAGCTTATAGATTCCCCCACCTTCTTCCCCCTCTTTGCCTGGTCAACAGGCCCCCCACATGGTGTCAACCGGAAATACATTTAGCTGACGATAGCACCAACATATTAGTAGTTAGTGTAGTAAGGCGTTCAATGTATTTCTTGATGTTGTTTGTGTTTCTTCTTTTTCTTCTCTTGTGTTTCTTTTCTTCTGTTCCCCCATAACCCCTTCCTGTTCGCTGTTTTGTCATAATAAATGAGGTGTGTTGAATGATCATAAAGGGAGTATGTCAGACTCTCAATGTGAAACACTAAAACTGTTCAGACTATCCGGGCACTTAGACTTCCATTCTCCGTGTCAAATAGCTGAACAGGACAGGTTAAAAAAATAAATAAAAATAAATAAATAAAAATTGAAAAAAAGAAAAAAAAAACATTTAAAAGGGTAAATATATGAAAAAGAACATCTCGACCACTCCTTGATGTCTGCGATTTCTGCATCGTGACCCTTGTTATATTACCATGTTTCACCCATAAAATCCCCCAAAAATCCAGCTGTGGCCATTCACAGCTGTGTCTTGACACTCAGTGATACATGCGACATGGAGTTTTTGGATAGAAACAAGGTAAGTACGCAATAATATCTTGTTAAAATCGTGGCGTCTTTAAGTCTACCCTCGTGTGCTCTCACCTCCAGTTAGGGTTTTGCTGTTAATTTTATTTTATTTTTTTTCAAAAATGCCCTTCTGTTCAAAAATTTTCTTCCCCCAGAAAATTGAGATTTTAAGCTATCCAATGATGTATCACACGTGCATATCGGACAATTTTGAAATTTGGTCTAATTGGGGGTCTTAGAGTAGAACTTCAAATAACCTGAGTGTTTTCTGCCATATATACTAGTACTAGTATATATATATAGAGAGAGAGAGAGAGGAGAGGAGAGAGAGAACTTTTTACTTTCACTTTTCATTTCAGCTGTGGCAGACAGTAGGCATGTTGTGTTGCACAAGTTCGGAAATAAATCATTACAAACCTGGCAAAGCTGGCGATTTTTTGGGGCGATGTTACAATTATGATAATTGTCACCTTAACCTATAAAGACTGGCGGTGGAGGACTGTTGATATCGTAGACATTCTACGGCCGTATTGTCGACCCAGTTCAGGGACGCGCACACAACGCTCACATTTTTCTATCATTTCCATCTTCATTTCAATGGTAAGTCTCACCTTTTCCCACCACCTGCACTAACATTCTTGGAACCCATGTTGATTTCGCTCACGAAAAAATCAGCTGTGCGTCCGTCTTCCGGGAAAACAAAGAAACTGCGGCGCTGTTATGTGTCGTATTTTGAGCATGTCGTCGTATGTATAAATGAATGACGAGTCAAATATTACATCATGCCGAGGTACCACTGTATACTGTATAGAAATATACTGCATATATATATATATATATATATATATATATATATATATATATATATATATGTGTGTGTGCGTGTATAGGTGCTTTTGAGATTCAACAAAGGAATTTAGCTTGCCCTTAGTAAACAGAACCAGTCAGGCTCTGCTTTAAAACACCTTTATTCAAAGAACACTCACGCAGGTCATGAATTCAACTATGTAAAGTCATGGTGAACCTCAGAATGTTGCACCATGACTTTACATAGTTGGTAAAATCCTAACCTGCGTAAAGGGGCTGTTAGTGTTTTGCTTCTGCGTCGGGGCGATAACATGGCTACGCCTTTGACGACGTACCCTGCTTGGACCCTCGACGCACGCCTCCCAAAAATCCTGTTTACGTGTTGAAGTGACACCTTGCTACGTGAATGGCAAGGACCAAAATGTGTGTGTGCGTATGGATGATAGGCCAAACCGTCGCAAAAGTTCTTCCTTTTCCCAAATACCCTGCTATGTGTAGACATGGCCTTAAAAACGAGGCTGATCCTATATCTAATATTGTGCAGTGCTGCCATCTGCTGGCAATTGTGTTGCGGTGAAATTGGCCGCCAGACCTTCGTCCATGTATTACGTCATTGACAAGATTTCATCAGGCAGTAGAATAGTTTAAATTCAAGGATGAATAAGAATATAAGTCAATTTATTGATTGACTAAAGACATATTTTTGCCCAAATTTGCATTTCGACAACTTCCAATAATAGGATCAATGACGATTCAAACTTCCAACTATCCAAACAAATCTTAAATATGAGAATGAGAATGCTTTATTTTGGACATGAGAAAATAAAAGTAATAAACAAACAAACAAAACAAAACAAAAAATACAAACCAATTATAATACTTAAGATAACAGCAACAATATTTAAGACAATAATAATAATAAATATTAGAATTTATTCATTGTGTTCAAAAAGGAGTAGGATGAAGCATATGCTTATTAAAACCTACCCCCCTTTTCTATTCCTCAATAATATCAGTCCGCCTTATTTAATTAGGCCTCATATCATCAATATCAACAATATCAAACATAAAAGTTTACAGAGGATTTTTTCTTTTTAACATCCAAACTGTGTGTTCGTATTAATACAAATTTGCAAAGAATAGGAACTGGAAATCCTTGACAGAAATAACCCACAAAAAATTAATGATCGTCAAAAATGTTTACACTGATACTTAATATTTTTCCTGGGACAGTATCCAGTGAATAAGTCAACTCATTGGTTGCCATAAATGGCCATAGATGTCCAATCCATTTGAACTGGGAGAGGTCAGTTGCAAATGATCGGACGTCTATTGTCGTCAATGGCAGGGAATGAGACATTTTTGCTGATCTTCGCGAGTGCCAGGTTTTTGATATTTATTTTATGGGTTGCCTTAGTTTACAAGATGGTAAAAACACTCAGGCATACATTTTCAATTTACGAATATGTGAAATGAGTTTCCCGATCAGGTAACTTAGATCAAGAACAAAAAAAGTGAAATTCTGCAAAAAAAAAAAAAAAAAAAAAAAAAAGGGATATTCTGCTAGAAAAGAAAAAAAAAGAAATTAAGAACAATAAAAAACAAAACATATGAAATTCAACTTAAGCATTTGAAATTCTGCATTTAAAAAAAAAAATACATTTTTTAAAAATTAAAAAATTATGTTAAACAAATACAAAGTGAATCTGCCAAAAAAAAAAAAAAAAAAGTGATACTCCCTGCCCTAAAAAATTTATTCAGCAAAATGTGAAATTCCACTTATAGTAAAGCTCCTAAAAAGGAAAGTGAAATTCTGTTTAAAAATAATGAAACCACCAAAAAAAAATCTGCAAAAACAAGTGAAATTCTGCTATCAGTAAAATGCAAAAAAAAAAAAGTGAAATTCAAGGGGGAAAAAATCTACTATTAAAAGTTTAATCTTGTTTTAAAAAAAAAAACAATAATAATAATAATAAATGAATGTCTATCGTGTCACTGATAAAATATTTCCCTTGAAAATGAGTGATTTACAGATTTTTTGACACCAGTATGGAACGCAGTTAGAAACACCTTGTCCATTAAAAGTCCCATTACACGTAGTTTTTCTGCTCGTAGCCGCTCACGGGGATGGATCTGCTCGGCGGATATATAATCTTGGACGGGGGCCCGTACCTCTTCTCGGGCTCAGGCGGGCAGCTGGAGCAGAGGATGGCTCCGCCGAGAAGCAAGAAGGCGGCGGACGCCCACCCGGCGTACAGAGCCGCCCCAATCTCCCTCTTCTGGGCTTCGGGGATGATGGGATTGTAGAACTCCGAGATGATAGCATTAGCAGACCACGACACCGGAATGAGTTGGGTCAAAGACGCCAAAACGAACGCCGCTCCGGCACCGATCATCACCCGAGCTTTGGCGCGCTCATCCTCCACGCAATTGGTGCATTTGGCCCCCATCATAGCCACCAAGTGGCCCGTCAGGCCCACCACAATGGAGATGACGGTGAGAGCCCGGGCGGCCTGTAGGTCGCCGCTGAGAGCTAGCATAGAATCGTGGAGTTTACACTGCATCTGGCCCGTGCTCTGCACCACGCAGTTCATCCAGATACCCTCCCAGATGGTCTGCGCCGTCACGATGTTGACGCCGATAAACGCCGATACTCGCCACATGGGCAATACGCAGGATGTCAGGCCTAAGATCCAACCTAGGACGGCTAGCGTCACTCCTAGTATCTCCAATCCTGCCGACGGCATGGCTCCTAATCCGTCTGCTCGTTATGCCGTCAATGTACGATCGCTCATATAAGCGACAGAAGGTGGAGTCTCAGAATTCAAACATGAAGCACCCCCCCACCCCCAAAAAATGGCACAGCCTTGGTTCAGGAAAATGACCTCAGCTTAATGATTCAACCCCTCGGTAGCGCGCCGACTTGTTTGGGTTAAGGGAAGAGTACACACAACGCGCTATCTCGGATCTGGACCGGTTAAAAAGTAACAGAGGTGGTTGAGAACCTGCCGATGAATGATTGAATGTGAGTATCAGCATTCACAGGTGTCTGGTATGCTGACTTCAGCCTCGAGAGCTGTGAGTTTCTCTTCAGGATATAATGGTACTTGTCAAACTAACTCGAACGTAACACTTTTTAAAGGGTATTATAATACTAAGTGGCTGTGAGATATCAATAGAACCGTTAATTGGCAAGATAATAAATATTAATAAAGTTAACAAAAAAAATAAATCACATTCATGAGCAATTATCGAAAATAGATCGAAAATTACCAACATTTCCGAAAGTATTCCGGAAACAGCCGAATGGGGCGGAGACGTCACAACAAGGAAACAAAAGGTCGAGGCAGGTGCCTTCGTTGTTTATCGACGAGAGAGTTGCGTTCGTGTTTTATCAAAAAAAATCGCTAAAATGGTTCAAACCTGTCATGTTATGTGGTGTACAATAGCCATTTGTCGCAATGTAGTACCCATGAGTTCCCGAACGCGAGAAAAAGAGCTGGACTACGCAGACAATGAGTAAAGTTCGTCCATGCTAAGAGGGTTAATTTTGCAGACCCAGCCTCCGGCACGGTTCTGTGTGATGCGCATTTTACACCTGAAAGCTACGAACTATGGACAAATGAAATCAGGTTTTGCTAAGAAATTGCTGCTGAAAGCAGATGCCGTGCCCACCATACACGCGCAGCCACCTAAATGTGCCGAGATATCACATATATACTCCACTGCATCTTTACGGACTGTGACTTCGCCTGCTAATTCCCATTAGCAGTCCTGGGGCTTCCTGTCTATCCGTCCTGGGAGTGGATCTCTCCTGACTGTGGTACTCCCCAAGGTTTCTCATTTTCTCCCAAAGACTCTGGAGTTTTTGGAGGTTTTCCTTGCTAACATGGTGGGTCTAAGGATGGGGGATACCCAGGACTTGAACTTTATTTATTCATCTTTGTTGCTTCATTTGCTGTTTCTGATTGTGTATCATATTGCCTCTGCAAAACCCTTTGAGACAACCTTGTTGTGATCCAGGGCTATACAAATAAAATTGAATTGAATATCAAAAAAGAGGGCGATGACTGGCTCTGATGAGACCGACCCACCACCCCAGGCTAACCAAAGGAGCAGAGCAGCCAAGCTCGAAATGGCCAGAGTCTTTTATAATACTCTTTTATAATAAAAAACATATCACGCATTAGATATAGGACTGGGCACATGTATAAATTATCGCTCGTAAAATATATAGAGCAAATCCTCTAATTAAGACATGTCCAAAGTGCGGCCCGGGGACCAAATGCGGCCCGTGGTCAAATTTCATCCGGCCCCCAGCCTCTGTCATAAAATCAATAATGTCTGGCACAGACTTAATAAATTGGTCAGCAGTACTGCTACCAGCATATCAAGTAGATTACACACTAAATGCTGCCCCTCCTTTACGCACTAAAAGGCAGCAGCACTTTAAGCAACATTGCCCCATGTGATCCTTTACTCCCAATTATCTAAAATGGTGACAATCAACAAAAAAAAAGAAAGTTGACTGCGACGGCCGACGCTTCAAGGATAGGTGGAAATTGGAGTATTTCTTCACTAAAATACGCAACAACTGTGTCGGCCTCATTTGCAAAGAGACAGTTTAGACAGTTCAGAGTTTATAAAGCGTTCAGTGTGAGGCGATATTACCAAAGAATGACATGTACGACAAGATTACAAGGAAGATTCGTAGCAAGAAATTGAAGCAACTTTAAGCTAGTTTAACTTTACAGCAGCAGTATTTCACAAGAGCCCGAGAGTCGAAAGAGAACGCAACAAAGGCTAGTTGCGAGATTGTTGAGATAATTAATTAAAAATAATAATAAAGCAAATGTGACACACAGAATGGCTATATATTGTTCTACGTAAAGGACGTTAGCCTAGGTCGGCCCCCCACATTTTTACCACACCAAATCTGGCCCCCTTTGCAAAAAGTTTGGACACCCCTGCTCTAATCCGATTCATATTTGTGTCGGTTGGCAGAGCGAAAACCTATGATAGCACAATAAATGATAATTATTCTATACATTATTTTGCGGTCACGGTGTATCAGCTTCACAAAAAGAAATGCAAAACAAACCTTTCGGTGTTTCCCACACGATCTGTTGCCTGTGTTTTATCAGTGTGATTGCTCCCCTCAATGATCCTTTCATTAGGCTGCATTGGTTTTCGTTTGGGCTCAAATTGATAACCCAAAACACCAAAGAAAGGTTCATGACTCTCCTCGTCACAATTAGAAGAACGTTCGTTACGTCGGATTCTTCGCTGCAAAAAAGGAAAGGTCAAAGATAAGCAGGCAACTTAGCACAATGTCACTTACAGCTACAAATCAAGTCAGAAACCTTGGTGTAATTATTGACTCAGACCTAAAATTTGATAGCCATCTAAAGTCTGTCACTAAATCCGCTTATTACCACCTAAAAAATATTAACAGAATTAAGGGGCTTCTGACTCAACAAGACATGGAAAAACTTATGCATGCATTCATTTACAGCAGATTGGACTACTGCAACGGTATATTTACGGGTCTTGATAAAAAATCAGTCAGGAAGCTGCAGCTAGTACAGAATGCTGCAGCCAGAGTCCTCACAAATACAAGGAAGCTGGACCACATTACACCGGTTTTGAAATCGCTACACTGGCTTCCAGTGAGTCAAAGGATAGACTATAAAATACTACTGCTCGTCTACAAAACACTTAATGGCCTTGGACCAAAATACATGCTTGACTTGTTAGATTCCTATGAGACATCTAGACCCCTAAGGTCGTCTGGAACCGGTCTTCTGCATGTTCCAAGAACAAGAACCAAGCAGGGTGAGACAGTATTTAGTTATTATGCTCCTCACCTCTGGAACAAGTTACCTGAACGTCTGAAGTATGCTCAAACTGTTAGCTCTTTTAAATCAGGGCTAAAAACACTTTTGTTTAGCACTGCATATCCATACCTGGCTATATATTTCAATCTACCTGCTTTCTATTCCTCTTGTGCTTATCAATTATTATTAGTAGTAATAGTTTTTGTTTTATTTTTGTTTTATTTTTATTTATTTATTTTTATTCCACTAGTGATTAAATGCGATCTTTTGTCTTGGTTTTTACGGTGTATTGATGTAAATGTGATTTTTATGATCTTCATGTGATGTAAAGCACTTTGAATTGCCTTGTGTTGAATTGTGCTATATAAATAAATTTGCCTTGCCTTGCCTTTAATGACCAAGGGTGTCAGGGAAGAATGTGGCCTTGGATGGTTACTTAAATCCTGTGGATATCTGCAGAAATAGTAATGTTTAATGAATTGAAAAAAAAATTAAATTTCATTCATCTCAGATGCAATAGTGGATAAACATGTCAATAAAAGCTTTCATTTTCAGGAAATTTCTGCCAATCAAATGCTAGTATCCCAAATTACCCGTCCTTTCTTGAAACATCATTAAAACCCATTATCACATGCACCTGAACTTTAATTTATTAGTGTGTAATATGTGCATGGTTAAAACTGACATCACAAAATGGCAGTGCCCATAATATTTTCAGTCATTTTGTATTTAAACATCATCAGATGCCTTTCAGCAAATTTGATTGCCTGAGAGGAAAACATACGGTAAGTGTGTAAGTACAGCACAGGTGTCAAACTTTAGACCAGGGCAGATCGGGTTCGCCATAGCATTTTGTGTGAGCAGCAAAGGTTAAAGGGTATGAAAATGCAAAGGGGGTGTGAGACATCAATAGAACCGTTATGTGACAAGATAACAAATATTGATAAAGTTAACAAAAAAATCAATCACATTAATGAGCAATTATCGAAAATAGATCGAAAATGACGAACATTTCCGAAAGTGTTCCGGAAACAGCCGAATGGGGCGGAGACGTCATAACAAGGAAACAAAAGGTCGAGGCAGGTTGCGCCAGATATCATTGAAGCGATGTTCACGCATGACAGAGCTCAACTACTCTCAAGTTTAACCAGTTTGCATTATTTTATTGCAATGTTTTTCCTTATTCAAATTTGTTTCAAGACTACAGTTACAGTTAGACCTCACTTTGATGGTTAATGCAGTTATTGCAATCTTGTTGTTTTATCACAATAGATTGGTTTATTTACATTTCAAAAACCAGAAGCCATTCATTTACGAATGTGATTGCACTTTAGTTTACATATTAAATGTTCAGATATTAAGATTTGAATGAGGCAAAATAACAAGCTTTTTCTCTCAAATATATTGTTATAATCATTTGTTTCGGATGTACTGTAATTATTTTTTGTATAAAAATTAGTTTGGTGTTCAAAAAGTCTTTTTTCAAACTTGAGTCTTGAAAAAGACGGGGTTGTCTTATAATCAGGGCCGTCATATATTCAGGCCAATACGGCACTTATTTTTCCCTCCTCTGTCATTGTTTCCATACTATCGTCATTAAAATATGAAAATGCTTTTCATCAAGACAATTCTGACAGGGTGTGTGTTTTATAGTGGGCAGGGCAGCTTTAAACCATTCATCAGTGATTGGGCACATATCTGACTTAAATTGTTTCGTAAAAATTGGTTTCAATTGCTCTTTAAGTTTCCTTAGGCAGTGGTTCACTGACATATTTTCCCCCCTTCTGACATATTTTGCATGCTATCCTTATTAAAAGATGAAAACCCTATAAATATTTGGGTGGTTTTATTTAAAGCAAACACTGTTTTTTCATCTGTGTGATTTTGACAAAGGTCAGATCACATTTGATGGTGATTTTATGCAGAAATGTGAGAAATTCCAAAAGGTTCAGATACTTTTTCATACCCCTGTATATATATAAATATAGATATATAGATATAAATAAAGAAATAAATAAGTAAATGAATAAATAAATAAATATTTTTAATATAAATATTAAAAAATATTTACTGGCTTCAAAGTTGAAATCAAAATTTTAAATAAACAGATTATAGAAAATAAATATTTGAAGTACATAATAAATAATATTTAACATATACAATGATAAATGGCTTCACAGATGCTCAGTTGACTTTCAAATATTAAATACTGTAAATAAATGATGATAAGAAATATTTAATAACAAATGATTGGCTTCACAGGCCCACAGTTGGCATTAAAAAAAATAAATACATAAAAATAATGATAGTTTTATTAACAGAATGAATAGCTTCTCAAACCCACATTTGACAATTAAATATTCATTCAGTCTTTTTTTGTAATGGACCGAGTTGAGTATTTATCATAGCCTTACTTTACATATCACTCACATTATGAATGGTTTATATTAGTTGTTCTTGTGGACAAGAGTACTGTATTGCATCATACTGAGAGTCTGTTTCCAATATTTTGACCCACTCATGTTGCCAAGTAAGGAAAACACACACTTCTATTTGCACTAAATCCAGCAAATCTGAGCATTAGTACTTAAACAGGGACCCTCATATTAACTGCCACTGACGGCAATAGACGTCCAGTCGATGGCACCGAAACACCGCCAGTCATTGTCGTGTGACATCATGTCTGAGAGAATTTCCTCCTTGGTGGAAATGAATGTCCACACAATTCTCTTCAGGAAGTAAATAGATTGATTACCTGTGTGCACAATGGTGGTGGGAGGAATTGCTGGGGTTTGGGGGTCTTATCAGTGTCCTTTTTTGAAGGTCATAGTGTTTCTAAAGGTTTATTTGCCCTTGTTCTGTGTTATTAGTTTTTACTCCGAGTGACTTGTTTCATTTCTGGGAACTTTTTGCTTGCGCATTACTTTTTAGTGTTATTTTGGAGAACGTTTTGGCTGCACTCCAGAGAAATGGATGTTCAACTCTCCAAAGCCTTGCTAATTCCATTGTATACATTAGTGGTGTCAAGCTCTGTTCTACCAAATCACTTTGTGTGGTCCACTAAAGCAAATAAAATGTGTCGTGTTTATATTGCTTAGAAAATGGTTGTTTTCTTTTTCTTTTCATTTAACACACACACGGAACAACAGCCAAATGTTTTTGCTGTGCCGTTGTTTTGATTCAAACTGCTAAGTTTGGCATTTATGAACACTTTTAAGTTGACGTTAGCTATATTTTTTCAAGTTACTGACAAGTCTCAGTCTTATTATGATTATGATTTTGAAGTTGTCATCTTTGCACGTTTTTATCTTGTTGACACTTTATCGGAGATTCATTTAAATCAGACATGTCCAAAGTGCGGCCCGGGGGCCAAATGCGGCTCGTGGTCAGATTTCATCCGGCCCCCAGCCTGTGTCATAAAATCAATAATGTCTGGCCCGCACACAGACCTAAAAAAATTGGTCAGCAGTAATGCTACTAGCATATGAAGTAGCTTACACACTAAATGCTGCTCCTCATTTACCCACTAAAAGGCAGCAGCACTCTAAGCAACATTACCCCGCATGACCCTTTACTCCCAATTTTCTAAAATGGCGACAATCAACAAAAAAAAGAAAGTTGACTGTCGGCCGACGCTTCAAGGATAGGTGGAAACTGGACTATTTCTTCACTAAAATACGCAAAAGCTGTATCTGCCTCATTTGCAAAGAGACAGTCGCTATTTTTAAAGAGTTCGATGTGAGGCGATATTACTAAACAAGACAAGCTGACATGTACGACAAGATTACAGGGAAGATACGTAGCGAGAAATTGAAGCAACTTAAAGCTAGTTTAATTTTACAGCAGCAGTATTTCGCAAGAGCCCAAGAGATGAACGAGAACGCCACAAAGGCTAGTTGCAAGATTTTGAGGAAATTATTAATTAAAAAAATAATAATAAAGCAAATGTGACACACAGAATGGCTTGCTAAAATTTGCATAAATATATTGTTCTACGTAAAGGATGTCAGCCAAGGTCGGCCCCCCACATTTTTACCACACCGATTCTGGCCCCCTTTGCAAAAAGTTTGGACACCCCTGATTTAAATACTGTTTAGAAATAAATAAATAAGCAACTCTAGAGAGTTATTTAGGGCCATAACCAGATTTATTTCTTATGGAATGCTCCAAAATCAACAGGAAGTCAAACAGAATTTCCCCCTAAACCCAAGATGAACAGGAAGTCAATTGGAAATTCCGCCAAAATCAGCCAAAAATTCTACCCATAATCAACAGGATGTTTAATTGTATCAGTCCCTTGAAAGGTTCCAAAAATGTGGTTGTCTTGTGCCTGACTAATATTTTGCCCAGTTCCACACCCTGCTTTTCACGGTTCTAGAAGCACTGGTATAAGTGTCTTTTAAAGTGTATGTCAACACCTGGGGAAATGCTAATATTCCATCATTTATCCATAAACGAATGCCTTTTGGATTCATATCATGTCACTTCGTGTAATTACACACATCGCAACACCAAGAAAATGAGAGAAATTTGGGTCAATTTCAAGCTAAAAAGACCCGCCCCCGAGATCCCGGAAATCTGGCAGATTGTGGGCGTGACATCAAAACAAGGAAACAACCGGCTCAGTGCTTTAGTACTGAATGGCGGCGATGATGGCGGACAATTACGTTTCTAGTTGCAGGGACGAATCCGACGTAACGAACATTCTTCTAATGGTGACGAGGAGAGTTATGAACCTTTCTTTGGTGTTTTGGGTTATCAATTTGAGCCCAAACGAAAGCCAATGCAGCCTAATGAAAGGATCATTGAGGGGAGCAATCACACTGATGAAACCCCGACAACAGTTCGTGTGGGAAACACCAAATGGTATGTTTTGCATTTCTTTTTGTGAAGCTGATACACCGTGACCGCAAAATAAAGTAATGTATAGAATAATTATCATTTAATATGCTATCATCGGTTTCGCTCTGCCAACCGACACAAATATGAATGGGATTAGAGCAGGGGTCCCCAACCTTTTTGCACCACGGACCGGTGTGATTTGGGTCTATTTTTTCACGGACCGGTGTCCCTCTTTTATATTCAGTTGGACTCTCAATGTTATCCAATGGTGCTAAAAAAACTATTTACATCACAAACATACATGTGCAAGATGTGTGAGAGGGCTACGTGCAGTTGTTGTGTGCGCCAAACATGGCAAACGTAAGTTAATATTCCTTTCTTTAAAGAAAGTTTGTACAGTGTACTTAGGAATCGCTGCATTCGCGGTCCTTTTTAACGTTACGCGCATGCCAACTTTGTCAGAACACCGGCAATGTGCGGCAGAAAAATACAGCAAATATAAAATAGCATTTGTTTTTAGCCCCGTCGTGTTAACTGCAGGGAAAAAATACAACTCACCCGCTGAATCAGTGGGAGGGCTGAGTTTGTTTCGTTGAGACGAGATGGGAGAGTGAGAGAAGCTAGCATCAAGCTAGCGATGTTGGAAATTGTAGCACAGTTTTCAGCGCACTCCAAGCGATGTCGGGATATTCCGAAATGACTTTAATCCAGAATTTCGGTAGAGTTGTTGTCTCAAATGTACGTTTAAGTCGCCGTGATTTGCGATCTCTACAAGCTGATATTCCTGTTCCACAGACATGCTCGAATCACTCGATTTATTCACATACGGGTCACGAATTCACTCCTTCGCAGTTCGTGGGTCTTTAGTGATTGGGAAGTAGCATAAATTTTGTTTTCTTTGAGGTTGTAGGCACATCTTCTGACTTGTCAGGTTCCAGTTTCCCTGTAAAATTGCAAAATTAGCCCTCTTAGCACTGACGAACTTTACTCATTGTCTGCGTAGTCCAGCTCTTTTTCTCACGTTCGGGAACTCATGGGTACTACATTGCTACAAATGGCTATTTGTAAACCACATAGCATGACAGGTTTGAACCATTTTAGCGATTTTTTTGATAAAACACGAACGCAACTCTCTCGTCGATAAACAACGATGGCACCTGCCTCGACCTTTTGTTTCCTTGTTATGACGTCTCCGCCCCAGTAGCTCGGCTAAAAAGAACAAGCAGGAAGTCGATGTAGCTTTTGTGGAGGTTCGTAGCTGCTCTCCCTCAGCTGCTGTGTCACAGCCTTCTTTATTAAGGGGCAAACAGTAGGATTGGAGGGGTCAGGAAAGAGACTACATGAGGGCCACATGGCCCGGATCAAAGGAAATGCTAACTTGACAGAGGCTATCCTATCTTGTGCCTAACTATAAGGAAAGCATAAATGTTAACTGTGTGCACAACAATTCCAACAGAAACCGTTCTGAAGTTGGTTTACTTCTGTGTTTGTGTTTGTTGGATGGTCTTGTTGCAGCATCCATCCTCTTTTTAGCTTTAACTGTCTGACATATGGCCCCAGGTTTTTTATTCTTCCATTAATGATTGCAAATTTTCCAGGCCCAGAGGGAGCAAAACAGCCCCAAATCATGATGCTCCCTCCACCATGCTTCACGGTGGGGATGAGGTGTTGATGTTGGTGAGCTGTTCCATTTTTCCTCCACACATAACATTGTGTGTTACTCCCAAATAATTTAACTCTGGTTTCAACAGTCCACAAAATATTTTATATTACAGATATTTATCTATCTACAGATAAGATATTTTTAAGATATGTATGTATCTACACATAGATAGATAGATCAATAGATAGATAGATAGATAGATAGATAGATAGATAGATATCTTATCTGTAGATAGATAAATATCTTATAAATATCTTATCCATAGTATCTATCGATTCAAGTCTATATAGATATAGATTTCTTATCTGTAGATAGATAAATGTCTTATAAATATCTTATCTATAGTATCTTTCGATTCAAGTCTAGATAGATATAGATATCTTATCCGTAGATAGATAAATATCTTACAAATATCTTATCTATAGTATCTATCAATTCAAGTCTAGATAGATATAGATATCTTATCTGTAGCTAGATAAATATGTTATAAATATCTTATCTACAGTTTAGATATGCTAGCATATCTATATAATATGCTAGCATATCTATCTATCTATCTAGACTTGAATCGATACTGTAGATAAGATATTTATAAGATATTTATCAATCTACAGATCAGATTAAGTATCTATCTAGACTGGAATCGATAGACACTGTAGATAAGATATTTATCTATCTACAGATAAGATATCTATATCTATCTAGACTTGAAACGATAGATACTGTAGATAAGATATTTATATTTATCCATCTAGAGATAAGATATATATATCTATCTAGACTTGAATCGATAGATACTGTAGATAAGATATTTATAAGGTATTTATCTATCTACAGATAACATATCTATCTATCTATCTATCTATCTATCTATCTATCTATCTATCTATCTATCTATCTATCTATCTATCTATCTATCTATCTATCTATCTATCTATCTATCATTCATGTCAATGCCAGTTAAACAGTTAAATAATGTAAATGTAATGTCATGAGCATTTTCCCTCCTATTTAGAATCAGACAGTGGGACCTCTTACCTCTTCTCGTCCAAAAAACAACCTAGTAGGTCACTTTTTATTTGTTTAGAGCACACTAAATAGGTCACTCAATAGCACTTCTGGACTAAATGATTTTTACATTTACTTTTATTTTCCAGAGTACTGTGGGAGGGGGGTTGAATTGACAGAATCAGGTGATCAATGCAGTCTTTGTGCGGGTCTCTGTTGCACATTTGGCCGATTATCCCTGACCAGGTTTCAGGGCAGATTACAAAGGAAGACGAGGCCAACAAGACCCCCTTTGTGTCCTTGCTATGTTTGCCCCGAAACTAAATATCTCCTGTCGGGGGGTGCCGCAGCTGCTACATGTGCATAATAAAGTGACACAGGTGAAACGCTTATCATACAGCAAGTGACTTTAATATGGAATTGAATGTAGACAATAGTTGCTTACTCAATGGATAAAAATATATTATTTGCAGAGCACAGAAATACAGTTTGTAGTAGTAGTAGTAGTAGTGGAGAAGCAATGGTGCCCTGACATATGAGCGCTGTATGGTGGAAGTGAACACAGCTTAATTCAAAAGCAGACGTTTGGAAGACTGCGAACAGTTCTTCAGAAACAAAAATTTATACTATTTTTGTTTTAGCAAAATAAATAAATACTCACAGGAATGCATGTTCAATCTTGTGGAATACTGGGGAGATTTGACTCGCTCCTGCTTGTGCTATACTGCACTCTGGTGGCCAAGCTTTGCACAATAAAAGGCGCAGCGCAATGTCTATTGAATTGATGCAAAAAGTTGTTTGATATATTTTATTTTTTATTATTAAGTACAATATAACAGAGTTCAGTACTATTTTTTCCTGATTAACCCGAATGATGACAAATCTTTGATAGCGTAAAGTGTTTTTGTTCAGCGCCACTGACAGCCATAGCAGTAAAAAAAAAAAAAAAATTTTTTAAACTGTCAGTCTTAAAGTGTGGTAGAGTACCACTAGTGGTAACTGAAAGGCTTAATCAAATCTTCAAACTGCCTTGAACTTTACTTTTGTAAATTTCTTTAACTCTTTCAGTGCTACTGACGATTATGTGGCATCCAATCATCCTTCTACTGTGAATTTAAATGAGTTTATCATGTGTAGATGTCCAATCCATTTGAACTGGGAGGTTGGCAGAGAATGAAAAACTCCCATACTTTATATGGATTGGACATCTAGCACCGTCAATGGCAGCCGATGAGTTAATTACTGTTCAGTTGTATTTAACTTTAAAGTACATTCTTTTTTATCTAGTTCTTTTCAAACATTTATTTAGTCCCAATATTGTTTGTAGTTTTTTTTTTTTTTTAATGTAATACAATTGAACTTAATCAGCTCAGTCCAACCTTATATGCTCTTGTGTTTTATTCTTGGCCATAATCCTAGTACTTGGAGACCCAAGTATGTTTTTTATTGGTACCATTTTTCACAGAGGTGGCAAGTTAGAGATTTTTCATATCTTCGGGTGGCACACCAAAACTAAAAGCCATAATTCCATCATATCATTAGAAAATTATCAAAAAGTTGAAAACTATCATTTCAAAAAACACCTACTGATAAACATTTCTTTATAATGCAATATTTAATGTTACTAATGATCCAATGTGAACAGACTAATAACAATGCAGGTGACATTTTGAGTTTCACAACAAATGTTTTATTGAGTATTGTATAGAGCATAAGGCGTAAATTTAATGTAAACAAAGAAAAAAACTACTGAGGAAAAGCAGGTACAGGCATATACAGATAAATGCAAGTATAGAAACAATCATATATTTGCTTTATGTAACAGAAATTTCCCAATAGGGATCAATATTTTTATGCTGATAAAGCAAAAATTAGGGTAACCATTGAGGGTGTAATTGCATGTTTGGGATAAAATGCATAACTGACCCTATTACAAACCAGACTAGCCAGTGGCTAGTAAATATATACGCAGTAAAAAAAAAAAAAAAAAAAAAAAAACTTATTAGTCATGCTAATGTAAGATTTTAAAACGATATAACTCAAATTCTTACTGGTGTTTAGCTCAGTTGTCTGGGCACTCCGCTGTCACTTTGGTAGCCCAACTTGTTACAGGTAGTCCCCGAGTTACGAACGAGTTCCGTTCCTACTCTGGCAACGTAACTTGAATTTTCGTATAAATCGGAATTAAACCTTTAATTACCCTAATTCTCAAAATGACTATCCAAAAACATGTATTATGCATCATATTAAGAAAATGAAGTAAAAAGTAATATTTTGTTAGTGGTGGATGAAGTACTCACTTTTAAAATTAAGTAAAAGTACAGATACAGGTGCAAAAAAGTACTTAAGTAAAAGTACAAATATCTAAGACAAGATTTACTCAAGTAAAAGTACAAAAGTACTTGCCTTAAAATTTACAAGTAAAGAGTAAAAGTATTTTTTCCCCAATTCAAAAATGTACTTAAACCACCACCTACTGTACAAGAGTGTGGTGGTTTTTATTGGTCAATATTTTGTTCACCTGCCTAATCTTGTTTGTACTCATGTTGCTGCCTCTAGTGCTCAGTTACAGTATAGTTGCACAGGGCTAGGCATGAAAACGAAACTATCAATTCACAATGAGAAAAAAAGAAAACAAACCAAAGTAATGTGTAACACAGGTGACAATTTGAAAAGTAGTGGAGTAAAAAATACATATACCTGCTGTAAATGAAGTGAAGTAAAAGCGAAAGGTACCACCTCATATTTGTACTCAAGTAAAGTACAGATACACCAAAATGTACTTAAGTACAGTAGTGAAGTACTTTTACTTTGTTACATTCCATTAGAGCTGAAACAATTACTCAAATAATCCAAGTAACTCGATTTTAAAAATTGATTTTGGCCTTTTCTCCACTCCGAGGAATCATTTAATTTTGCCAGCTCTAAGCATGACATTTTGCCCGGACTACTTTATCTGTGGCACAACGCACTGACAGCACTTGCGTAAAGGAAGAAGGGAGAGGCGGCGGATATATTTGATTTCAACCACACATGAATATTGGGGTAACGACGAAGATGCAGACGAAAGCGAAGAGAAAGGCACCAAGAAAAAGATAAAAAATGTCAAATGTGTAAGAGCATTTCAAGCTGGACACCTAGGCAAACACTGTTTCATGTCTTCACTGTAAAACAGTGCTTGTGTAAGTCTTCAATGCTGCAGCTCCACTGAAGGCACCCTGTTTACTCCGAGAGCGGAGGAGCGATACTCGGACAAGGTAAAATTAAGTTAATGTAGCGCTAATAAAAAAAGATTAACGTTACTGTACCTTGCTAACGTAACGTTAGCCCTGCGAAGGGCTAGGTTGCTTTTAATTAGGACTACTGTCGGTGCACAGCTAGCGTGTCTTTCATACAGGCTTTATTTAATCTTTAAAAACACAGCGCTCTAGCGTGATGAGGGTGTAAAATAAAAACACAATAAAGCTAACTGTCAATTTTAGCTCAGTTGTCATTCACTGATAAAACACCAAGTAGCACTGGTGCCTAATGTGCTCCAATAAAGCAGGTATCATACAGTATATTTGTTTTTGAACACTGCAAAAACTCAAACTCCTATCAGGACTTACAATTAAAAAGTCATTATCGGACAACTCTATTTTCGTTCTGTTGACACCGAATATATAAGCAAAAAGACACCCACCACCCCAAAAATACAGGTCCAAGGTCCTTAAATGTCCACTCACTGCTCATAACTCTCCCTGCTGGTCACAAAAGTAACACTCATCACACATAGTCTTGTTTCCCGCGTCCACGCCGACTAACAGCCGAGTATTCGGACACCTTGCGCACCTGCGGGGTTTTCCTCTTGCCACAGGTGCACCACAGCAGTGCTCCCCCTAGTATGAGCAAACAAGACGCGGCCCATCCAAAGTAGAGTGCATTCCCAAAGTCGCGTTTTCCCGTCTCCTCCAGAAGCGGGTCGTAGAACCCCATCACGATGACGTGTGCCGTCCAGGACACCGCCATCAGCGTCAGAATCCCCGCTAGAGTCAAGACCAGCCCACCGACAAACACTAGACGCCGTTTCCCCTTTTCATCCTGGCTGCAATTGGTGCATTTGGCTCCCGCTGTCGCCAATGCGACCCCTATGACTCCCAGCGTGACTGAGACCACCACTAAGGCGCGGGCGGCTTGGAGGTCCCGCGGTAGCCCCAGCATGGAGTCGTGGACCTTGCAGTGCATCTGGCCTGTACTCTGAACTGAGCAGTTCATCCACAAGCCCTCCCAAATGACCTGGGACATGACCACGTTTTGACCCACGTAGGCTGCCACACGCCACATGGGAAGGCCGCACGCCACCATCACGCCTATCCAGCCCGCCACGGCGAGCGTCAGTCCCAGGAGTTCCACGCCAGCAGACGCCATCGTCGGGGAAAGAAAGCCCCTCTGTGCGTAGGTGATATTGGATCCCCTTGGCTCTGAGTTCAGAGTCCGATTTGAGGAAGAAACTTGTTCTATCGTCTTTATACGGTTTGAAGGTGGAGTCAGCGCCAGGTGTAAGGAAGCTAGCGTTGAAGGATGCTGACAAATAATTGCGGATGGAGAAAAAGGGATTAACACATTAGCTGCCATTGACGGTGCTAGATGTCAAATCCATTTTAACTGGGAGAGTCCCTCCCAGTCAAAACAGACTGGACATCTAGCAAGGTTAATGGTAGGGTTGTTCCGATCATGTTTTTTCGCTCCCGATCCGATCCCGATCGTTTTAGTTTGAGTATCTGCCGATCCTGATATTGGTTTTTTTTTGCTCCCGATTCAATTCAAATCATTCCCGATAATTTTTCCCGATCATATACATTTTGGCAATGCATTAAGAAAAAAATGAATAAAACTCGGACGAATATGTACATTCAAAATACAGTACATAAGCACTGTATTTGTTTATTATGACAATAAATCCTCAAGATGGCATTTACATTATTAACATTCTTTCTGTGAGAGGGATCCACGGGTAGAAAGACTTGTAATTCTTAAAGGATAAATGTGACTTTGTATATTGTGACTAAATATTGCCATCTAGTGTATTTGTTGAGCTTTCAGTAAATGATACTGTAGCCATTTAACTGTTCAGCCCAAATGCATGATGGGAAGTGCAACCATGACTGTGCGTAGTGGTACCAATATATAATATGTAATATATCTTCTCTGCGTTGGGAAATAACATAGGGTGTTAAGAAAAAGATCAATTACTACCTTTCTTCCCCACATTGCTTCCCACGATATTTCTAATCGTAGGGAGAGGGATTGTAAGGCTTTAGCCAATTAAAAAAAGGCTCCAAAGGCTGCCAAAATTCACTCTACTCATTTTACGCTACCTTTTAGCTCTATATATTGGTAAAACGGCGCCATTACAGATTGAACGCGACAATGCGTGAGTGGGTCGTGCAGCGCATGCGTTAATTGCGTTAAATATTTTAACGTGATAAATTTCTTTAAAAAATTAATGACTGCCATTAACGGGATAAATTTGATAACCCTACCTTAAGCCTAAACTAAAGACTCTGGATGAGTGTAACATATTATGTCTGTAACGTTAAATACAATTAGAAAACGATTCAATTTAAAAGATATATATACAGTGATACCTCAGCTCACGAACATAATTGGTTCCCAGAAAGTGTGCGTGAGGCGAAAAGTTCGTCTTCCGAACATTTATTTCCCATAAGAAACCATTAAAATGAGAATAATCCGTTCCCAGGTCCCCATAAAACATAATTTTCTACTAAATAAGCCTTAAAACTACACAAAAATATACCTTATTTTATGTATAATAAGTGTGCTATTGTATTATAATTAAAGAAATAAACTGTACTGTATAATAAAGTTGTTTTATTTACCTTTGCGATGGTATGGGAGTGGGAGGAGTGGGAGGAGGAGGGAGGGAGTTACTGTTTGGAAGGAGAGTGTTACCGGCAAAGTGCGCAGTTAGCGTAGACTCCACTGCTGTGCCCCCCGCATGCTTTTGGTTGTTAATAAAAGTGCCCACAAAAAGCCATCCGACACCTCTGGGTGTTTGTATGCAAGCCGCCATCGGGCGCACCGAAGACAACCGACGACAACGAGCCAACGTGACTCGCCGGTCCACTTCTCACGACGGTGGGAAGCTGAAAGCACCGCCAATTACCAGTCGAGGGCGAATTGGTAACACGAGTCACCTTCCATAAGGACTGTATGTAACTCTTTTTCGGTCCCATAATAGCAAAAGTACACTCAATATGGTCCAAAATGTCTATCAAACACAAACCACGTCCGCACTCAACGAAAGGGAGGGGACGAACTGGGACGCCGTGAGCGTGCGTCAGCTTCTCGTGGCGCTGTCCGACCGCGTGGCTTGGTTCGTCCGCCGAAAACTAGTTCGCCAGCAGAGACTATATGCTCGCGAATTTAATGTTCTTGAGGCGAAAAGTTCGTGAGCTTAAGCGTTCGTGAGCCGAGGTATCACTGTATATTTAAAAAAAGGCATGACCGATATTTTTTTGCCGATTCCGATACTTCCGATACGTTGCGATGCCGATCGATCCTGACATCTCTAGTTAATGGCATTGATTGATAAACAGTGGTATGAAAAAGTCTCTGAACCTTTTGAAATTTCTCACATTTCTGCATAAAATGACCATCAAATGTTATCTGATCTTTGTAAAAATCACACAGATGTAAAAACAGTGTCTGCTTTAACTAAAACCACTCAAACATTTATAGATTTTCATCTTTTAATGAGGATAGCATGCAAACAATGACAGAAGGGGGAAAAATAAGTAAGTGAACCCTCTGCCTAAGGAGACTTTAAGAGCAATTGAAACCAATTTTTACCAAACATTTTAAGTCAGATGTGTGCCCAATCACTGATGAGTGGTTTAAAGCTGCCCTGCCCAATATAAAACACACACCCGGTAAGAATTGTCTTAATGAGACTAGTGTCTGATGTGCATCATGGCTCGGTCAAAAGAGCTGTCTGAAGACCTGCGATTGAGGATTGTTGATTTGTATAAAGCTGGGAGGGGATACAAAACCCTCTCTAAAAGTCTGGATGTTCATCAATCGACAGTCAAAGAAGTTGTCTACAAATGGATTGAGTCTGGCACTGTTGCTACTCTCCCAAGGAGTGGCCGTCCACCAAAGATGATGCCAAGAGTTCAGCGCAGAATACTCAGAGAGGTAAAAAAGAATCCTAGAGTGTCTGCTAAAGACTTACAGAAATCACTGGCGCAGTCCAATATCTCAGTGCACACATAAGCTAAATGTAAAACTATGGCCAAAAATTGTCTTCATGGGAGGACTACACGGAGGAAGCCACTGCTGTCTGGAAAAAAAAACATTGTTGCTTGTTTATTGTTCGCAAAAAGGCACTTGGGCAAAATAGTTTTGTGGACTGATGAAACCAAAGTTGAATTATTTGGGAGTAATATATAAGTCATGTGTGGAGGAAAAATGGAACAGCTCACCAACATCAACACCTCATCCCCACCGTGAAGCATAGTGGAGGGAGCATCATGATTTGGGGCTGTTTGCTCCCTTAGGGCCTGGACAACTTGTAATCCTTAATGGAAGAATTAATTCAAAAGTTCATCAGGATGTTTTGCAGGAAAACCTGAGGTCAGCCTCCGTCAGACAGTTGAAGCTAAAAAGAGGATGGATGCTGCAACAAGACAAAGGTCCAAAACACAGAAGTAAATCAAGTTCAGAATGGTTTCAGAAAAACAAAACACACGTTCTGGAGTGGCCAAGTCAAAGTCCAGACTTGAACCCCATTGAGATGCTGTGGCATGACCTAAAGACAACGATTCATGCCAGACATCCCAGGAATCTGACTGAACTATAGCAGTTTGGTAGAGAAGAATGGGCCAAGATTATTCCTGATTGATGTGCCAGACTGATCTGCAGCTACAGGAAGTGTCTGATTGAAGTTATTGCTGCTTAAGGGGGGTTAAGGGGGGCACAAAATATTAAATGTGATGGTTCACTTACTTATGTTTCCCCACTTCTGTCATTGTTTGCATGTTTTTTTATTTACTGCCAGTTTTCAACAGCTAATAAATCACTCAATTTAACATCAGAAACTTAATACTTGAGGAAAACATGCAGAATCAATCATAAATAATATGTAAATAGATAATTAATAAATTCTATATACAATCACAACTTATTATAGAATAGAATATACCTTTATTATCATAATACACTATATACTGTTAGCGAATGAGGCTAGCGGACGCCTGGCATAAACAGAGCTTTTCTGGCGAAAATTCTTGTGAATAAATGCTTAAATTCCCGAATTCTTCATAGATATGGAAGTAAAACAGTCTCGATTCTTGGTTAACAGCAAAGAAACCGCACAGTTAGCGTCTATTTTACGTATTTTGAGGAAGTACCGTGCTAATATTCTAGCAAACGATGCTAGCGGCCGCCTGGCGTAAAAGCTTTTCTGGCGAAAATTTGTGAATAAATGCTTGAATCCCCGAATTCTTCATAGATACGGACGTAAAACAGTCTCAATTCTTGGTTAAAGGCAAAGAAACCGTACAGTTAGTGTTTATTTTACGTATATTGACGAAGTGCCATGCTACTATGCTAGCGAATGATGCTAGCGGCCGCCTGTCGTAAAATGACCTTTTCTGGCGAAAATTATTGTGAATAAATGCTTGAATCCCCGAATTCTTCATAGATATGGACGTAAAACTGTCTCGTTTCTTGGTTAAAAGCAAAGAAACCGTACGGTTAGTGTTTATTTTATGTATATTGACGAAGGACCATGCAACTATGTCAGAGAATGAGGCTAGCAGCCACCAGGCGTAAAAGGAGCTTTTCTGGCGAAAATTTTGGTGAATAAATGCTTAAATCCCTGAATTCTTCATAGATATGAACGTACTAAAACGGTCTCGTTTCTTTGTTAAAAGCAAAGAAACTGTACAGTTAGCGTTTATTTTACGTATATTGAAGAAGTACCATGCTACTATGTTAGATAGGGTGACCAAACGTCCTCTTTTGCCCGGACATGTCCTCTTATTACGTGCTCTTCGGAGGGTCCTGCCGGGTTACATAAATTTATGAAAATGTCCGGTTTTTATGATTTTTCACGGGACCAATTTGAAGAGAATCCCTCCGGCCGCTAGGAGGCAGTGCGTACCTGCGTTGATGTGGCTCCGACTAGTAGGGGGGACAAGGAGTACATCTTCTTCTTGTTTTTTGTTGGCAGTTTACCCTTTGTTTCATGTGGAATTACCACCATCTAACGACGGTTGACAGTTTGGCAAGAAATCAGACTACAGCAAAGAGTTTTAAGACGTAGCTCCATACACCTTTCTGTAGGTTTCTCTCCTGTTAATGTCGATCACGTGTGTTGAATATTGGGTTATATGTGTAAAGAGAGATGCAGTATATTGTATTAGTCTTGTATTAATTGTTCTGTGTTCGTGTATTTGGTTGAATGTTAGTATATTTTAAATAGGAGCGCCTGCCCAATTGAGAGTTTTTTACGATAAATACGTATATAATGGCAACTGTTGACTTCTGTCGGAGATTTGTACTGGCGTAATCTGTAAAATCCTGTTTGGTGTCGCATCGTTGCGCTGCCAATGATTGTAAACTTTTATAGCAAAGTTTGATTTTGCCTCGCCCGGTACTCGTTAACAGGGTAGCTATCAGTGCG
Source organism: Corythoichthys intestinalis (assembly GCF_030265065.1). NCBI lineage: Eukaryota > Metazoa > Chordata > Actinopteri > Syngnathiformes > Syngnathidae > Corythoichthys > Corythoichthys intestinalis. The sequence goes on from NC_080400.1 coordinate 12,118,063, forward strand.
CTCAGCCGCGGTAAGCATTATGGGAAATGTAGTTTTGAACTGCTGCGTTTGGAAACATGCTGGTTGAATAGCTTGTCAGTTTATTTCAGTTATAGTTTGCGAACACTGAATAGAATAAAGTTGAGTGGGAATAACAATATCACGACAATTGTCGTGATAGTAATTTCTAAAAATGTTGAGTTGGCACATAGCCTACTGTGTGTGCGTATTGACTGGACTACATTTCCATGGGTCTGCATTATATATATATATATTTTTTTAAATCATTATTATTATTTTTTTTTTTAGGTTTGATTATTGTTTTTAGGAAGAATAAAGCCTGTCGAGTAAAAAATATTTCCATATAGTGTATAATATATACTAAATACTGAATTTTTCTAACCAGACGGAGGAGGCACACTTTAAATATATTAAAGTTATATAGGCATCTTTGAGTGGACTTCGAGTAAAATTCAAGTAACTCGAGACCGAGCCGAGTGTCCTCTTTTTTGGAAATCAAAATATGGTCACCCTAATGTTAGAGAAAGATGCTAGCAGCCGCCTGGCGTAAAAGGAGCTCTTCTGGTGAAAATTTTTGTGAATAAATGTTTAAATCCCTGAATTCTTTATAGATATGGACGTAAAACAGTCTGGATTCTTGGTTAAAAGTAAACTATGAGGCTAGTTAGTTACGAAAATGAGCCGCCTCCATGTGTAAATAAAGAAAATTCCTGCGAATAAATGCTTCAATCATGCATGCATGTTACAAAAAATATAATATTTACCTTGAATCCTCAAACAAATCACTGCTGAGACAATCCTTCCTGTTTGTATGCGGTACAACTTTCGTAGTTAAATCCAATCATAAGTAAATCCAAGCTTCAATCGGACATGAGCGTGTGCCGTCTTCGGCTATTACTAAATGAAGCTCGGCCCCTTCTGATAAGGCGTCACGCAAAGAATGACTAAGTTAAACGTCATTAGTGATGAGGTCTATGGTCAATGCACAGTTCTGCAGTGTTATGCTAGCATACGATTTCTTTAGCTTTGTAAGTAAAGTGGAAGTTCCTTGGAAACTTGTCTGTTCTTTCAAAACAGGTTTGGATTATGGGAGATTTCATTGTATATTTTTAATATCTGGGCGTTAGTTTTGCAACTTCCCCTTTAATTACATCTGAATGTGGCCAAATGCTGACTCACTCTCAGGGGTGTGTGGGGGGGGGCACAATACATGTCCTTGTGTCCTACGTCAGCATGTTCTCTACCTCTCTACATCCTATCCTGACTCCCACAAGGAAGAACAAGAGGGATTATTAACAAGGAGAATTTATTTGTGTGTAGCATGAATACTCGCCCGGGGCTTTAGTGCTTTTGAGTAAAAGCATTATTTGTCCAAGGCCAGGTGAAGTATGAGCTTTCCTCTCATTTACTGAGGTCACCCTGCATCACCGGTCCGGGTGATCGTTATCCTAAAGCCCCCGCTTTTTTTTTCTCTTCAATGGATTCCCTTTGTAATGAATTCTCCATTCATGCCTGACACAATTATTTATCCGACATCCACTCGACAGGATTATAGTCTTCAACTTTTTACGCCGTCAAAATGTCGAGCGGGGATGCAGAACAGGACCAGCACCGCTGTCTCGCAGACCTGTAAAGCACTTAACCAACATGTGTAAATTTAAGACTTGTTCCATTAAAATGCTTGGCATTCATTTCGAGTTGAGTGTAACTCAAAGAAGACAAAAAGGAGCAACATGTGCATTTTTTTATTACCACGTTTAGTCCATCTGGCTGCAAAGCAACACAAATATTTATGGATTTTATTTTCTCTTGGTGGAATCCTTCTTTACCAGCACAGGTGGGTAGTAATGCGTTACATTCACTCAGTTACATTTTAAACATGTTACCGTCACACCGAATATTTTTTAAACAAGAACAATGTATAAAAATGCTTGTCTTTATTAAATGCTTCATTGAGTGAGTCCACTCTAATCCGCTCAAGTTGCTCACTTGCACGCAAAGAGTTGCCACAGCAACTGTTTAACAAGTGAAACGATGATTGACGCTTGCAGAACTTTGAAGCTTTGGCTTCCAAGCGTCTCTGACAAGATCAAACCTTAACGTCTGTCAATCATCATTAACTTTAATAAGCAACTCCAGTGCAGTGCCTTGCCAACAAAGAGCAGGGAGAGAGAAGGGAGAGAGAGACTATGCGATCGGCTTGGGAAAGTTCATCTGTAATTATTAATTTTTTTTAATTGAAAAAAAAAATCTGCGATGGACTGAGGGCGCAAAGTTTGAAGCATATGGTAGCGAGGGATCCGTGTACTTCTAAGAGTAGTTTTACTAAACCATACTTTTTACTTCTGCTTGAGTAGATTTGTGAAGAAGAAACACCACTCTTACTCTGACAGTGACGTGCGGTCAGGGGAGGCAGGTGAGGCAGAGCCTCACCTGTCATCATGACAAAAAAATAATTATAGCATCAAATTTATATTAATATTTGTCCATTGCTCTTAATGTATGACTCATTTCAAACATTTTTTGTAGTCAAAATCGCTGAATTTGCCCATTTCCTGTTCAAATAACGAAATGAAACGAGAGGTGCGGCAGCAACGAGTAAAGCCTCACCTCTGATTGCGCAATCCATAACAAACTGGGTTGATACATGGAACTGGAGCGTGCTGGTTGCCGTACATCTGCATGTCGCCATTATAATGTTTCCAGATACGTTTATTTGACCTGATTTTCTACAGTCTGGCTAATGTCTTTAACCCTTAAAGTTTAATGTTTGTTAGCGACATATTTAGTTTTGCTGATGGGAAATAAAACCGCAGTGAAAAGGCACAGGTTGCGGCAGATAGTACGCTGCCGCACAGAAAGGGGGCGAACGTGAGCCAACAGGTAATGGCGCCAGGCGAATCAAGTGCACTGCGGCGAGCCGTTTTGTATTGTTTACTACGTCGACATCGGACTCCCAAAATGGAAGAGGATTATATATCCAAACTTAAAAAATTCTTAAAACTGGACTTTCAGTCAAAAGTGGACCTGATTAACAGAGGAAGACCAACGCCGGGGCTAAAAGGTTTGCTTCAAGCTACGGGACAGTCTAAGATAACTCGCTCTTTTCAAACGGAGTGGTACACCCGAAGAAAAACTACTGGCTGTGTGGCTGTCCTTCGAAAAACTGCCTTTACTGCTTCCCATGCCTTTTGTTCTCAACTTGTGCCAATGTCTGGACTAACACGGGATATTGTGACATGAAAAATTTACCACGAAGTCTCAGCAAACATGAGAGATCGTACACTCACATTCAAAGCCAGACTGCTTTAAAATTTTTTGGAACTCAAGGATCGATTTGGCTTTGAACGAACAGCGGCGGCTCAACGTTAGCACCCACAATGCTAAGGTAAAGGAGAACGGCGAGATTTTGAAAGACCTCATTAATGCAACCTGCTTCTTAGCTAAGCAGGAGTTAGCATTTCGTGGTAACGATGAGAGGGCAAGCTCTACTAATCGTGGCAATTATGTCGAACTTTTATACGCTTTTGCTGAGAAAGATGAGAGGTTAGCTAGACATTTGGACACATCCACTGTGTTTTCTGGCTTGTCAAATAGAATACAGAACGATCTAATTGTAGCAATCGGTGATGTGATACAGTCAGAATAGGACCGGTGACCGATTCAGGACAACTTTCCTCCCTGGCGATCATCTCCATTGAGGCGGAGAGACTTTTAAAACTAAAGGAAAATAAGGAGGACTTTTACAACAAAGTAACTGAGGTTTTTGTGGCGAAGGGCAGGCGCATGGACTTCATCTACAAATAAAGGTAAGACCACAGTTTTCATTTTAATCTTAATATTTTAAAACTAAATTTTGGCCTTAAATAAAATATACTTTTTCTTTTCATGCTTTTTGTTGAGCAATCTGTATTAAATTGATTTAAGTATCAGATTCAAGTTTTAAAAACAACTGAATATTTCACAAAAGGTCAAAATTGAAATCTGTGGTTTTGTACACCACTCTGTACTCATTTATGTTGTATGAACTAAAGGCTTGCGATGGAAATTCCAACACATGGAGAGTGTAGCGCAAATGCACGTTATTTTCTACCTTTACGTATCTGTAATATGTACCGTGTGTGTGTGTTTTGTGAAGAATGCTGATGAGATATGAAATAACCAGTAGTTAACTGAATAAGCTACCCTTTTTGGTTATATATTTGTAAATCTGACACTTAAGGAGTCAGTGCCTCACCAACCACGAACCTCACCGCACGTCACTGCTCTGCTACTTTGGGCTATGCTAGTCGTTCAATTTTTCCGTCTTATTTTACTTTTTTTTTTTTTTTGCCTGAGACACAAACAGTGGCTCTACCATTTTCACCAATGAGACATCGCAACAATAATCACATGACTCCAATATACCAATTCGACTCAAGCTTGCTGTACTAATATCATGCCAGCCTGTTCAATCACGTGGCGTCTTTACAGCACCGTTAAAAATGAAGTATTTGTATTGCGTGCCGCCGTCAACATGACTCGAAAGCGCGGATTTTAATCTGTCTGCTAGTTTTTAATTTGGCACCGATTGACCACGGAAAATCGGAGATATGATCCATTTAGTTTCATAATAGGAAATATGTTTTTACCCACTAGAGGGCACTCAGGCTAATAATGCTTCATTTCTGTAGATTTTTTTCTCTTGCCGGAATTCAATGTTTTTGTTTTTGTTTTTCTTTGGCTTAATTCAGTTATGTAAAAATGTTAGAGTATAGTATAATAATAATGATTCATATAGATAAGTTTGTGCTGAGAAAAAAATACCAATGTTAAAAAAAATTAAAAAAAAATCAAACATAGTAAGCAGTTACTCACAATGTTAACCATTACTTGAAAATCTATTTTACTTGTTGAATGACTACTTTTACTTGAGTAATATTATTTTGAAGTAATGCGACACTACCCACTTCTGTTTATCGGTCAAATGAAAGTTTGCTGAAGATCAAAATACTGTATAAATGCAGTGTGAATTATAAGTTGTATTATTGGCTCACATTTGTTAAAATGCTTTCACACTGCAAAAAAAAAAAAAAAAAGACTAAGCATGAAATAGTTTACTCTTGAGAACAAGAAATATAGTGTTTTGTATTTTAGGTGATGAGGTGTTCCAAGTCATTGACGGGGGCTTTAGGATAACGATCACCCAGACCGGTGATGCAGGGTGACATGAGCGGAATGTGTATTTTGTTTTTCTGAAACCATTCTGAAGTTGATTTACTTGTTGTTGTTTTTTTTTTGATGATTGTCTTGTTGCAGCATCCATCCTCTTTTTAGCTTAAAGTTTCAGACAGGCAGCCTCAGGTTTTCCTGCAAAACCTCCTGATGAACTTTTGAATTCATTCTTTCATTAATAATTGCAAGTTTTCCAGGCCCTGAGGTAGCAAAACAGCCCCAAATCCTGACGCTCCCTCCACCATGCTTTACGGTGGGCATGAGGAATTAATGTTGGTGAGCTGTTCCATTTTTCATCCACACATGACGTTGTGTATCACTCCCAAACAATTCAACCTTGGTTATATCAGTCCACAAAATATTTTGCCAAAATTTCTCTGGAGTGTCCAAGTGCCTTAACATTAAACAAGGAACAATGTTTTTTTAGACAGCAGTGGCTTCCTCCGTGGAGTCCTCCCATGAACACCATTCTTGGCCATAGTTTTACATATAGTTGATGTGTGCACAGAGATATTGGACTGTGCCAGTGATTTCTGTAAGTCTTTAGCAGACACTGTAGGGTTCTTTTGTACCTTTTTGAGTATTCTGCACTGAACTCTTGGCATCATCTTTGGTGGACGGCCACTCCTTGGGAAAGAAGCAACAGTGCCAACAGTCCTCTCCATTTGTAGACAACTTCTCTGACTGTCGATTGATGAACATTCAGACTTATGGAGTTGTTTTTGTATCCTTTCCCAGCTTTATACAAATCAACAATACTTGATCGCAGGTCTTCAGACAGCTCTTTTGACCGAGCCATGATGCACATCAGACAATGCTTCTCATCAAGACAATTCTTACCAGGTGTGTGTTTTATAGTGGGCAGGGCAGCTTTGAACCAATCGTCAATGATAGGGCACAGACATGACTTAAATTGTTTTGGTAAAAACTGGTTTCAATTGCTCTTTATGGCCATCTCCACACGTAGCGGGGTATTTGGCAAAAAGGAGATATTTTTCTACGCATAGGACTATCATCCACACGCACATTTAAGCCAGAGTTTTAAAGAACGACGAGGAAAGTGAAGAAGTGCGAATTCTGCGTTTGTGGCTCCATCATGTGGACACTGATAACCGAAGATTTACGTCACAGGCTGCGACAAATTTTGTCCTCACGTCATACATGAGAACAATTTCTACATTTTGAGTATATTAAATAGGCGCTTTTTTGCTTCCATTTTTTTTTTTTTTTTTTTTTTTTTTACAAACTCTTGCTGTGCTTCTTATTGAATAATGGGTATTTTGGACAATTATTTTATTGTTTTGAATGTACTTAAAAATGAATGAAAGCGGTTGGCTGTGGAAGTTTTTTTATTTTTTTTTTATTAGGTGTGGACACAATTATTTTTTCCGGACGTATTAGGGCAGAATCCTGGTTTTTATAAAACCCTGCTAAGTGTGGATTGCCAAAGTCTCCTTAGGCAGAGGATTCACTTACTGATTTTTCCCCCTTCTGTCATTGTTTGCATGCTACCGTCATTAAAATATGAAAACCTATAAATGTTTGTGTGGTTTTAGTTAAAGCAGACACTGTTTTTACATCTGTGTGATTTTGAAAAAGATCAGATCACATTTGCTGGTGATGTTATGCAGAAATGTGAGAAATTCCAAAAGGTTCAGATACTTTCTCGTACCACTGTACAATACTTTTGGACTTTTTGGATAGGTATTTTGAGATTTAGGAGTACTTAAAGGGTTAATTCCGATTTACGTGGAAACTTTGGTTTCGTCGCCAGTGTAGGAACAGAACTACAAACCTGAGCAACGCCGGGCCATACTGCTAGTTCTTAAAAAAATAAAGTTTTAATAAAGGATGTACTGTACTTGTATATGTAAATGTTACTGTGTTCATGAAAAAAGATTACATACATTAAAAAAGATTTTTTTTTTAAGAAAAAGAAGAAATAATCTATTATCAAGCCCAATTTCCCCCCCCTACACGCACCCCTTTCAACGCCACACCTTTTTACCTGCACACACCGTAGATAAATTAAAAAAAAGAAACATTCATTCCTAAACTTTTGAAGGCTCTCACATCCCAACAGATGAGACGCAAAATGTTCTGCGGCACAATTTGAAAGCATCTCTCATCAGTCTTCATTGTGGACATTCCTGACGGTTTTTGTGCAATTCTATCTGATCCAAGTGAGGGATTAAAGTGCACTTTTGGACGGGAGCACACTACCGCCATTCATTTTCAGGACAATTTGATTCTTCTTGGCCACACGCTGGTCGCGGAGCCGACTCACTCATCTTCAGGCTTCACATTTTCATCGTCGACGGGACCGAACGGACCGGAGCCGACGTCTACTTTGAGACTCAGCGAGAGGTCAGATTGAATTTGGGGTCTGTTTTATTGCTTCTTCTTGAATGTTATGATATGAATAGTAAAGGAAAATATTTAAAGAGACATCACAATGAATTGAATTTAGTTTTAAAATATGAACTCATTCAATGCAGGTAACAGCGATGGACGTCAAATTTTTTGAACTGGGATGGCTGTCATTTAATGTTTCAGACAGTGATAGACGTCCAATCTAAACAGTATTTTTTGTTTGTTTGTTTGATTTTTATGTTTTTGAGGAAAAACAAGCAAAAAGATGGTGTAGCCATGGGTCGGTTGCAAGGGTGTAGGTTGGGTATCAACATTGGTAGGGACAATATGATGGCATGTACACTTTTTACTGAGGAAGGGACATTAAGAAGACCAAACAGATTGGTTGAACGGGGGTCAGGGCTACTTTTCTCAGGAATTTGAACCTAATTAATTGATAGGCTAAAATGATCAATGCAAAATAAATCTATAGTGACTCATACTAACGTTCATAAGTATTGGTTCAGGTGATACACCGTTAGATTCAAACCTTTGTTTTCAAATACTACTAAAGAAAGATTTTTGAAAACTAGAATAAATGTAGCAAATAGCACATTTAAATGGCATTATTTGAACATAAATTGTGTTAACACACAATAAACTTGTTAATAATATTTTAAGTATCCAGGATTGACTAGACAACATTGTCCGTCTAAATAAATAAATTAAACATAACTGACAAACCTTTTTACTCAGGGAATAACAAAAATAAATTTGTCCACAAGCACAGCCAAACTTAACAAAAATGTAAAGCTGATTTGGCTGTTTTAAAGAGCATACGAAATGAGAAAAAAAGTCTTAAATAGCACTATTATGTGAATTAGAATCATATTTTGAGACGATTCGACTATAAACAACAATTTTGCAAAGCGCAGATGACGAGAAATGAGTCTTTTAATCTGCCAGTTAGCCACTCCTACCATTATAGGGCTTTAGCTTCCCCAACAGGTGGATGACGTCAGCGGGAGAATGAGCTCATCGGTTTTACTATTCAGCCCATTGAGGGAGAATTATTCAGAACGAGGAAAACGCGACGAGAGCCGCAAAATGTCATTGTTTCAGTCTCTCTACTCCAATAGTTTTACAGAATATTCTTTTTATCCAAGTATTTTTCCCCAATAGCTACATAAATGGCTTGAGAAGGACCAGTCAGCCCGTCGAGGGGGAATTATTCACAACGACGAAAACGCGACGAAGAGAGCTGCAAATTGTCATTGTTTTTGTCTCTCTACTTCAATATTTTTACAGGATATTCTTTTTATCCAAGTATTTTTCCCCAATGGCTAAATAAATGGCATGGTCATGACAAATAACAGTCTTGTGCTAAATGGAATATGAAATAATAAAAATGCACTTATTCAGGACGACATGGCAAAATTACTCCATAATGGTCAAAACTGTCGACTTCACCTCTACTGTCGCACCTCCAGAACGATATTTTATGACACCTAAATCAGGCTTATGTCATTTCCCTTACCCGGCTTCGGAGAATGTAAACAAACCAAGAGGCGTGACAGCTAGCCGACATGCTAACCCAAACCGAGTGATGTTTTAAAGTCTTCGAAGCGGAAAATCACACATAACTAGCCCGGGACTTTTGACATGACGACTGGGGTGTCGATTGTCTTCGCTGATCGGCAAACCGCCCGGTGGAGAGCAATTTACAGCTCGTTCCCCGGAGGAGGGCGGCTGCAGTTGTTGTGCAGCCAACGTGCAGCTAATGTGCATGAGGAGAGCTTTTTACATGCCTATCAATGATCAAACCTAAGTAGTCTTTTATTTAAAGAAAGTTTGTAGGGTTTACTTTGTAATCGCTGTATTCGCGGCTATTTTTAACACAAAGTTGCAATTTCTGATCGGGTGGAAAATTTGACAGAATATCAGGCACACCAAGAGTGCAAAAGCCGAGTAAAGTGCTCGCCCGGCGGGGGTATGTGCGACAAGGAACATGTCAGCCACAAAATGCAAGCCACCTCTGTATTAAAATGATCCCAGTATTTCACATAATACAAAACAAAATGTTTACTCACTTCCTAGTAAGTCCTATGGTCCCACAGTGGTAGGGCTTGTTTTGGCCAATATCCACCGGTGAATGGGAACCTTTTGAAACTCCTAAAAGACTCACGCCTCTCCCTGCTGCAGCAAAATCTTTCTGCAGCCGTTTGGCTGGCGTGATGCAAAAAATAAATGTATCAATCCGCAAAATCAGCTGAATCCTTAGTTCTTCTCATACAACAGAACGGCTGCATAGTGAAGAGGACTCCTTCTACCGTACACATCACAGTGCCCTCTTTCTCAACTCGAGACTGTTGCCGGAAGTCACTCATTTTCACGGCGCGGGATTCAAAAAACTAAATAAATATAGCGATCGCTTCCACACACATCCAAGCGGTCCATACCATTCAGGAGCATAAAATACCGCGTGTATTTTGAAATAAACATGCTTTTTCGTGTCACAGGCACTTTAAGACCACATAAACAAAATAAAAATGAAAATTGGGGAGAAGGGGGTAAACCTCGGTTCACTACATTTCTCACAGTTTAATTAACGTTAACAGTAGAAAACTCATACAGGAAGTGTTACGGATAGGGAGTAATTTATTATTTAGTCATTTATTTGAGACACTTCTCCCTAAGCAGCTTCCTACTTGAGTTTTGCTGGTTAGAAAGTTCACGCAGTTTAATGTTATGCTAACTCTGATGCAGGTCGGACTTTCTGTAGCAAAATTAGTGGTGTGTTCCCCACATCCACAACATTGACACTTTTTTACATTATTTACAGTGGCTGCTGCTGGCCGGAAAGAAAATCTAATATCCCTCCTCGGAGGAGGTGGCACGTTGTCGACGACATGTTGTCTGTGTCAGGGCTGTGTGTGTGTGTGTGTGTGTGGGTCAAGTCATCAGCCAATCAAACGTGTGTTTATGGGGTAAAACATAAACCGGCACTTTCAACATGTGAAAATGCAGGGGTAAATGCATGTCTGAACACAATGAAAATGATTCACTTAATAATGGTAGGGTCAATTCTATTCCTACAACATATGGGAAGACAATCTAAATTACCTATATAACTGAAGTCATTATATTATAACGCAAATAAGGTTTCTTTAAAGTTGGTGGGGAAATTTTGAGCATCCTGAAAAGTTGGTAGTGTTATGTCCCTACCGTCCCTATGCAAACCTACGCCCTTGGTCGGTTGTGTGCATACAATCAACAGTGTTACTGCCAGTAACATGTCATCAGCATATTGAATCAAGACAACACCGTCCGGAAAAATGTAGGATGATAGAAGTCATTTTGGTTCTTTGTTAAAAAATCCCACGGACAACGCAAACCCTTATAGGGGTCGAGTCGAGTGTAGCTTAGTTGTCCCGTATCATAAGTAAATGGGAAAATATCTCGCATGTCATCAACTAGTGGTATGCAAAAGAAGGCTATGGCCAAGTGAAGAGGTATTTGCACCCCTTGTGATTTTGCAAGTTCACCCACTTAGAAAATAGGTAGACGTATGAAATATCAATCATAGATGCATTTACACCTATAGAGACATAATCTTAAAAAAAATATCCGGAACTCACATTGTATGATTTTTTAAAATAATTTATTTGTAATTTACTGGGGTTCATAAGTATTTGTACCCCTGAGACTGTACTTGGATTCCATTGACACATATGGACGTCGATGCCATTGACGGCCATGGACGTCCAAATTTCCCATTCATTTTCAAAAACATTTACTTTGTTTAATGCCATTGACGGCCATATTTGTTGATTCTAGTGATGCCAATGTACTTACACTCCATTTACACAAATGTAATTCGATGCCATTGACGACCATGGACGTCCAAATTTCCCATTCATTTTCAATGGCAAAAAAAACAAATGTCCCCAAATCAACAGGAAATGACCAGATATCAATAGGACGTGTCCCCCCAAATGTCCCTAAATGACCTGATATGAACAGGACACGCCCCCCAAATGTCCCCAAATGACCTGATATGACCAGGGCATGCCCCCAAATGACCCCATATGACCAGGGCACGCCCCCCCAAATGTCCCCAAATGATCTGATATGACCAGGACACGCCCCCCCAAATGACCTGATATGACTAGGACACAACCCCCAGATGTCCCAAAATGACCTGATATGACCAGGACATGCCCCACAAATTAACTTATATGATCAGAACTCCCCCCCAAATGACCTTATATGATCAGGACACACTCCACAAATGTCCCCAAATTAACTGATATGACTAGGACACGCCCCACAAATGTCCCCAAATCAACAGGAAATGACCTGATATTGTCCCCGAAATGTCCCCAAATCAACAAGAAGTGACCTGTTATGACCTGGATGTGTGCCCCAAATGTCCCTAAATCAACAGGAAGTGACCTGATATGTCCCCATAATGTCCCCAAACCAATCTAGGCGGGGCTAAGATCTGTATCTCCACACAGCATAGACCCAGAGTAATTTCTTCAGAAATTGCCGTTTCTAGTATGGCAAAGTTATTACGTGGTCAAAGTCAAAACAGCTAATTTTTGTTTTTACATCACCGTGAATGGCAGCCAGCTGGTTAGATGACCTCCAATTTCCAACAACATGGCACATTTTTCAGTCTGTTTTGTAAGGGTGAACCAGAAAGGGGACTTTTCACCTTGGATATAGCGGCAGGTCAGCACCTACTGAAGGTGATTACGCCCGTGTTTATGTGTAAACGCACCACGGCCAATAAGAACGCCGAACGGCAGATTCCCACGCCTCCGCGTCACGGCTTTTCTCTCATTCTGAGACAAACTCGGGAGAGAGCTCACGTCTTTTTCACCTAGCCACGCAAAATGGTTTCTCAGGGCGTTCAGATGATCGGCATATCTTCGGCCACCGTCGGCTGGTTCATGGTGATTGTGACGTGTGCTTTGCCCATGTGGAAGGTGACGGCCTTCGTAGGGGCCAACATCATTACGGCGCAGACCATCTGGCAGGGATTGTGGATGAACTGCGTGGTGCAGAGTACGGGACAGATGCAGTGCAAGGTTCATGATAAATGTTACTCTCATATACGTGTGTTTATATAGATTGATTTTGATGCTAATGTTTCAGCCAATTGATTTTGACTGAGAAGGGCGAATGAATGAACTTTGACTGCCATTGATGGCGCTAGATGTCATTGGCAGTAAAAGAGTTAATTTATCTTCGGCACTTCTGATTTAAAGTTACTTTTCTAACAGATTTTCATTTTTCTTGTGTGCAAAATGTCTTTTTTGACAATCATAATTTGGAGGGAGGGGGTTAAGTTTCAATTTATTTCCTTTTTTTTTTTCTTTTTACAGGTTTTACGATTTAAATCTGAATCTTTTTTCAAGAAAACTTCCCTTTTCAAGCAAAGATTAATTGGTTGTTTTGCACAGAATTGGACTTTTTAATCACTGAATTGTACTTCTTTTTTTGTTAATTTTTTAAAATCAACTATTTTTGCGGAATTTCTTTTTATTTTTTGGGGCCATAATTTCACTTTAAATAGAGTTATTTCAGTGTTTACAGCAAAATAATATTTTCTTAGATTTTTCAGAATATCACTTGAAGAATTTTACTTGTCTGGCCCAATTTCACAAATCATTCGCTACATTTATTTCACCTACATCTTTTCACGACAATTATTTCAGTTTTAATAGCAGAATTTCACTTTCTTAGCAGAATTATGAGGTCTTATAGCAAACTTTCCTTTTCTTAGCAGCTTTTCTTCCTGAATATTACAATTTTCATTTTTTTGACCCAAATTCACAAATCATTAGCTACATTTATTTTAGATTTAAAAGCGGGATTTCACTTTCTGCGCAGAATTATTTCAGTTTTAATGGCAAAATTTCATTTTCCTGGCAGTTTTTTTTTCTTCTTCGGAATATTACTTTTTTGTAGCAGAATTTTCCCTTTTTGGCCCAAATTCACAAATCATTAGCTACATTTATTTCAGTTTTAAAGGTAGAATTTCACTTTATGAGCAGAATTATTTCAGTTTTAATAGCAAAATTTCATTTTCCCAGCAATTTCTTCCCGGAAGATTACTTTTTTTGTAGCAGAATTTTCCTTTTTGGCCCAATTTCATAAATAATTAGCTACATATATCAGTTTTAAAAGCAGAATTTTACTTTCTGAAAATTATTTCAGTTTTAAGGGCAAAATTTCATTTTCTCTCAGAATTATATCATAATGTTAATTTTTTTTGTTGCAGAATTTTCATTTTCTGGCCCAATTTCACTAATCATTAGCGACATTTATTTCAGCTACGTCTATTTTTGGCAGTTACTTCAGTTTTAACAAAATTCACTGTCTTAGAATTTTTTTATTTTTTTATTTTTAGCAAAATTTCATGTTTTTAGCCCCCCAAAAATCATAGTGTAACATTTTTTTGATGCAGAACTTTCCGTTTTTGACCCAATTTCACTAATGATTAGCTATATTTATTTCAGCTACATCTATTTTTGACAATTAGTTCAGTTAAAAGAAGGAATAGACTGTCTCAGCAGAATTATTTCAGTTTTTGTTTTTGTTTTTTTAGCAAAATTTCATTTTCCAAGAAAATTTTTCATAATATTGCATTTTTTTCTTGCAGACCTTTCCCTTTTCAGCCCAATTTTATGAATCACTAGCTATATTTATTGCAGATATGTTTATTTTTGACAATTATTTCCGTTTTAATAGAAGAAACTTACTGTCTTAGAAGAATTGTTTCATTTTTTTAAGCAAAATGTTTGTGTTCTTAGCAGGTTTGTTTTTCCAGAATAACACTTTTTTTAATGCAGATTTTTCTTTTTTTGGGCTAAATTTTACTAAACATCAGCTACATTTACTTATAATTTTTTATAATATGATATAATATAATATAATAATTTCAGTTTTATTAGCAGAATTTCACTTTGTTAGCAGAATTATTTTATTTTATTTTATTTTTTTAAGCCCAATTTGATTTTCTTAGAATTTTTTTCATATTACAATTTTTTTGTTGCATAACCTTCCCGTTTTTGCCCAATCTTACTAATCATTAGTTATATTTATTTCAGCTATGTTTAATCATTTATGTAATATAATAATAAGTTTAATAGAACAAACTTACTGTCATAGAAGAATTGTTTTAATTTTTAAGCAAAATTTCATGTTATAGCAGTTCAGTTTCAGAATTTTTATTTTTGCAGATTTTTTTTTTTGGGCCCAATTTTACTAATCATCAGCTATAGTACATTTATTTATTACAACTATTTCAATTTTTAGCAGAATTAAGAATAGCAGAATTTCACTTTTTTAGCAGAATTATTAGTTTTATAGCAAAAATTTCCTTTACTTAGCAGTTTTTGTTTTCAGGATATAAGTTTCATTTATTGGCCCAATTTCACTAATCATTAGCTACACTTATTTAACCTAAGTTTATTTATTAAAAAAAAAAAAAAAAATTCAGTTGTAACAGCAGAATTTCACTCTCTTAGGAGAATAATTTCAGTTTTTATAGCAAAATTTCATGTTCTTAGCAGACGTTTTTGGGAATATTATTTTTTTGTTGTTGCAGAATTTTCCCCTTTTCAATTATTTGCAGAATTATTTTAGTTTTAATAGCAGAATTTCACAAATCATTAGCAATTTTTTTTTTTTTTTAGCTGAAGAAAGTTTTCAACCCCCCCCCCACACACACACACCAGAATATTGCATTTTTTAGAATTACACTGGGCATTTTCTAAAGCTTAATTTTTACCATACAGAATTATCATTTTTATGAAGCAAAACCTTATTTTTATTCTTTATTCGATTTGTGGGGGGGGGGGGGGGGGGTACTACCCTAAGCGTTTAGTCATACCGTAGCAACTCATTTCCTAAAAATCGATCCGATGGCACTCGCGAAGCCAACATGATTCTCCTGATGGTCAAAAATGTCATTTGCTAATTCACTGACATTGACAGCGCTAGACGGTTCATTCACCCCTTCCAGTCTAAATGAATTGGACGTCTATAGCCGTCAAAGGCAGCATAAGATGATCATCGAACCTGTACCAAAAGGTGTACGACTCCATGCTGGCGCTGGAGCGAGACCTGCAGGCCGCCCGCGCCATGATCATCATCTCCATCCTGCTGGGCGTTTTCGGCGTCGCCATGTCCGTCGCGGGCGGCAAGTGCACCAACTGCATCCGGGAGGAAGTTCCCAAAGCCCGGGCGTGCATCTTGGCCGGCGCACTCTTCCTGGCGTCCGGCCTTTTGTGCCTGATTCCCGTGTCGTGGTCGGCCAACGCCATCGTCAGCAACTTCTACAACCCACTGGTCATCCCGGCCCAGCGCTTCGAGCTGGGGGCCGCGCTCTACGTGGGTTGGGCGGCCGCCGTCTTGCTTCTGATCGGCGGTGGGTTGCTGTGCTGGAACTGCCCTCCGAAACGGCGGCAGGACCCTCATTACGTGCCTAAATACGTGCCGGCGAAGTCGGCGTCAACCTCTAGGGAATATGTGTGAAACATGGGTTCATTGCATTTTACTTCTTTTCATTCCCCAGGAAAATTTTTCATGGAATTTAATTTGGGGGGCACAGTTTTACTTATTATTTAAAGGGAACCATGGATAGAAAGACATGTAGTTCTTAAAAGATCAATGTTAGTACGAGCAGTGGCGGACTTGGCAATTTTGGGGCCTAAGGCGAACATTTCCAGGGGCCCTCTTCATGGGTCAGGGGTTAAAAAGGTGTGGAAGAAATATCACACTAGCCAGTCTCCAGATCTCAACCCCATAGAAAATTTGTGGAGGGAGTTGAAAGTCCGTGTTGCCCAATGACAGCCCCAAAACATCACTGCTCTAGAGGAGATCTGGATGGAGGAATGGGCCAAAATACCAGCAACAGTGTGTGAAGAGCTTGTGAAGAGTTACAAAAAATGTTTGGCCTCCGTTATTGCCAAACAAAAGGGTACCTAACAAAGTATTGGGATGAACTTTTGGTATTGAACGAATACTTATTTTCCACCATGATTTGCAAATAAGTTCTTTAAAAATCAAACTGATTTTCTGTTTTTTTTCCCTACATTCTGTCTCCCACGGTTGAGGTTTACCCATGTTGACAATTACAGGCCTCTCTAATATTTTCAAGTGGGAGAACTTGCACAATTAGTGGTTGACGAAATACTTATTTGCCTCACTGTACCTGTTGATGTTTAGTTACTTCCTGTTGATTTTGGGGTATTTTATAGGTCACTTCCTGTTTATTTGGAGTTACAGAACAGGAAGTGACCTGGGAATCACCCAAATGAATAGGCAGTGACCAAAACTCAAGAGGAAATGACCTGTAAATGCCTTAAAATGAACCGCAAGTGACCTGTAAATGGCCTGAAAATCGGACCGAATGACTGAATGCTCTGGTTTCGAATGAACGAATGTTCCCAGTCTCAATGGATTGGGCGTCGTGCACCGTCAATGCAGCCTAAGAGTTAACTGAGACACTATTATGGTGGAAGATTTTAGTAGAAAATTGTTGGTTCCTTTTTATTTTTTGACATTGACACCTTGTTAAAACGATATCTCGATTCTTGGCAGGAGCATATCGATAACCTTTTGGGACACAAAGTATCACGATATATAACAATTTCGATATTTTGTCACACCCCTTGTAAAAACGCTGTCCATATTGTTGATCATCCCGCCAGTGTTCTCAGATTTATCAGACTTATCAGATGTTGCTCCCGAAGCTTCCTTCCTGGTGAATAAGCGACACGGAAAACGAATGAATCGAAGCGTACTAGACACATGAACCTTACTCTCGTCTCGTCCCGTCTTTTCTGTTCATTTTGCTTTTGCTGCTCATTTTGTGCAATATCGACAAGGCTGTCCTACTCATTAATGTTCTACTCGGGGTCAAATTGGGAGGGCAGAACTGACGACATGTTTATGTAGTTAAAGAGTGACACTGTGGAAGTCCGGCAGCGTGGCCATGTGAAGTCACCGTTCTCCGACATCAACAACAATGGCCACCTACTATTACACTAAATTTACACATTTTATTAAAACGAAAACATTAAGAGGGGTTTTACTGTCAAATTGTTATAACTTGTTTAAACTAGGGCTGTCAAACGATTAAAATATTTAATCAAGTTAATTACAGCTTAAAAATTAATTATTCGTAATTCATCGTAATTAACCGCAATTCAAACCATCTATAACATATGCCATATTTTTCTGTAAATTATTGTTGGAATGGAAAGATAAGACACAGGATGGATACATACATTCAACATACAGTACATAAGTACTGTATTTGTTTATTATAACAATAAACAAGATGGCATTAACATTATTAACATTCTGTTAAATGGATGCATGGATAGAAAGACTTGTAGTTCTTAAACGATAAATGTTAGTACAGGTTATAGAAATTTTATATTAAAACCTCTCAATGTTTTCGTTTTAATAAAATTTGGAAAATTTTCAATCAAAAAAATAAACTAGCAGCCCGCCATTGTTGATGTCAATAATTACACAATGCTCATGGGTGCTTAAGCCCATAAAATCAGTCGCACCCAAGCACCAGCAGAGGGCAGCAAAACTCCAAAAAACACAAGTAACAAGTTGGCATTGCACTGCTGTCATTTTAATCTGTTGGAGGTGGGTTATGTGCGTTAATTGCGTCAAATATTTTAACGTGATTAATTTAAAAAAATAATTACCACCCGTTAACGCGATAATTTTGACAGTCCTAGTTTAAACATTTATCTTCTCAATCCATGGTTCCCTTTAAGCTGATATTTATTTTTTGTTTTTTCTGGAAGTTTCCTTTTTTTATTATTTCACTGCAATTGACTGTGACAATAATGTATTTGGCATCCTGCTGTCCACTGCAAAAAATTTAGACACAGTAAACGGACTCACTTTCCTCATCTCCCACTGTATTAAAAGTCAAAGCCAAACGCTACATACACTTCGTCATATTTCCTCGTCTTAACTCTTTGTATCTCCAGTGCTCTTTGCTGTGTGCTCTTGTTTGGTTCAAAAATACTGTGCATAATCTGAAAATGAGAGCGCCACTGCCAACCACTGGGTGGATATGCAATTACACTTTATTCTAGTACGCAGGGGTGAAAGTGGCTAGAATTTCTTGCAAGAACTCACCGACGTGAAGGTCGCCACAGAGCCAGAAATTTTGTTTATTTTAGGGCTGTCAAATGATTAAAATTTTTAATCGAGTTAATCACAGCTTAAAAATTAATTAATTGTAATTAATCGCAATTCAAACCATCTATAAAATATGCCATATTTTTCAGTAAATTATTGTTGGAATGGAAAGATAAGACACAAGACGGATATATACATTCAACATACTGTACATAAGTACAGTATTTGTTTATTATAACAATAAATCAACAAGATGGCATTAACATTATTAACATTCTGTTAAAACGAGCCATGAATAGAAAGACTTGTAGTTCTTAAAAGATAAATGTTAGTACAAGTTATAGAAATTTTATATTAAAACCCCTCTTAATGTTTTCGTTTTAAATAAAAATTGTAAAAATTTCAATCAAAAAATAAACTAGTAGCTCGCCATTGTTGATGTCAATAATTACACAATGCTCATGGTGCATAAAATCAGTCGCACCAAAGCGCCAGCAGAGGGAGACAAAAAAACACAAGTAACAAGTGGACATGACACTGCTGTCATTTTAATCTGTTTGAGCGGGGCATGTGCATTAATTGCGTCAAATATTTTAACGTAATTAATTTTAAAAAATTAATTACCGCCCGTTAACGCGATAATTTTGACAGCCGTAGTTTATTTATTTATTTATTTTGGAGTTGGGGGGGGGGGGGGTAAAACCTCCTAAAACTACTGAAATGCAAAGAAAACTGTTTTGGCACAGTTATTTCTATAACACATACAAAAACTGATTTTCATTCAAAATTTTATTTTTTCAATGATTTTCAAAATAAAAGTTAACAAAAACAGCAATAACACCAACCTCCATCTCCTAATTTTTATCTCCCCTCATTTCCTCACATACTAAATGCCAAATCTCAATTTTAACTACTTAAGAACATATGATGCAGATTAAAATTAGAGTCAATGTAAACATTTACTTTTTAAAAAAAAAAAAAAAATTTATGATAAAGATATAAGTAACATACATTCAGAAAAATACAAATGACTTATATTATGCAGAGTGAAACGGAATATATTTTGAAGATTGCGCAAACATTGACTTTTTTAAATCATAAAGAAATGAATAAGTAGCCTAACATGAATGAACAAATATAAGTCCAAAGTGCACATTAACAGCTAAGACGTTCTGAACCTCACCATTAGAGCAAATAAAACTAGGGCTGTCAAAATTATCGCATTAACGGGCGGTAGTTAATTTTTTAAATTGATCACGTTAAAATATTTGACGCAATTAACGCCAATGCGCTGCTCAAACAGATTAAAATGACAGCAGTGTAATGTCCGCTTGTAAATTGTTTTTTGGTGTTTGGCGCCCTCTGCTGGCGCTTGGGTCCAAATGATTTTATGGGTTTGGGGAGTGAGTATGGTGTAATTATTGACATCAACAATGGCGAGCTACTAGTTCATTTTTTAATTGAAAATTTTACAAATTTTAATAAAACGAAAACATTAAGAGGGGTTTTAATATAAAATAACTTGTACTAACATTTATCTTTTAAGAACTACAAGTCTTTCTATCCATGGATCACTTCAACAGAATGTTAAGAATTTGAATGCCATCTTGTTGATTTATTGTTATAATAAACAAATACAGCCCTATGTACTGTATGTTGAATGTATATATCTGTCTTGTCTTATCTTTCCATTCCAACAATAATTTACACAAAAATATGGCATATTTTATAGATGGTTTGAATTGCGATTAATTACAATTAATTTTTAAGCTGTAATTAACTCGATTAAAAATTTTAATCGTTTGACAGCTCTAAATAAAACTAAATATGATAAATAAGCCTTCTCAACTCTTTCCTTGCTCTTAAAGATTTGATCCATTTTCTGTTGCATTGCCCTTTTTTTGTCGCATCAATTCAACAAACTTTTTGTTGTTGTTGTTGTTGCCCTTCCAGAAAACATACACATTTAAACCAAACAGGGCTAACTATCTCTGCTGATCACATGTCAGTATGTCAGCCAATTACCGCGTGCATTCGCGCATTGACGTGGCTCATCATCGTCAGACTCTGATAACTGCAGCAGCTAGGGAAACCTCCATGCCGTCCGTGGAATACAATAAATAATAAATATCGGTGGATATGGATTACGCTACACAAGCACTTTATTATGCTTGTTGTTAACACTTGTGTACCGTATTTTTCGGACAATAAGTCACATTGTTTTTCATAGTTTGGCTAGGGGTGCGACTTATACTCAGGAGCGACTTATGTGTGAAATTATTAACACATTATGATATCATTTCACATGTTATTTTGGTGTTTTGGAGTGACACTGATGGTTTGGTAAACTTATCTGAATAACTCATTAACAGCTATGGCCATGTCTTTGGCAATGTGTGTTGAATTGTATTATTAACTTTTCTATACTGAAATGCCTGCTTTTAGTTTGTGGCGCTTTCACGCTCAAGTGGGGGCACAATCGCACTTGTTTACGCGAAAAAAAGCGCTAACACGCCAGAAGAAGACTGACAGCTACGCCGTGTCTGAGCGAGTGGGCAAGAGAGAGAAACACGGCTGCGAACCTACGTTCAATGCTTATGCTTGTAAAATATCTCTACAGAAGCAACACCTGTGTGTATCATCTTTTCTGTTGTTGTTGTGTGTTTTCCACCCGCAATCGGACACTTAGAGCCAGTTGTGTGGTTGTTTGAACGATGTGCTAATGCTAGCGAACGCATGCTAACCGTTTGTGTCATTGTTGTAATAGCAGGTAATTATCGTTTATTTAGGTTGATGCGAACCTGTTTGGTATCGAGGACAAAATTGATTTGCATTATTTCTATTTTTAGTAGGGCTGTCAAATGATTACAATTTTTAATCGAGTGAATTACAGCTTAAAAATTAATTAATCGTAATTAATCGCAGTTCAAACCATCTATAAAATATGCCATATTTTTCTGTAAATTATTGTTGGAATGAAAAGATAAGACACAAGACGGATATATACATTCAACAAACGGTACAAAAGTACTGTATTTGTTTATTATAACAATAAATCAACAAGATGGCATTAACATTATTAACATTCTCTTAAAGCGATCCATGGATAGAAAAACTTGTAGTTCTTAAAAGATAAATGTTAGTACAAGTTATAGAAATTTTATATTAAAACTCCTCTTAATGTTTTCGTTTTATTAAAATTTGTAAAATTTTCAATCAAAAAATAAACTAGTAGCTCGCCATTGTTGATGTCATTACACCATGCTCACTCCCCAAACCAATAAAATCATTTGGACCCAAGTGCCAGCAGAGGGCGCCAAACAACAAAAAACAAGTAACAAGTAACAAGCGGACATTACACTGCTGTCATTTTAATCTGAGCGGGGCATGTGCGTTAATTGCGTCAAATATTTTAATGTGATTAATTTAATTACCGCCCGTTAACGCGATAATTTTGACAGCCCTAATTTTTCGTTTCACTCTTGAAATGATGGTGTCATAACGACGGCCAAAATAAAGTCAGCAAATTATACAGACGTCCTGCATCGTCATTTTGGGAGTTTAGCTCGCTGTATAGCCAGAACCGAGCCGTAGCGTCCTGATGAGGACAGTATATTCGCATTTCGTTGTTCATACATCATGTAACATTATCATGCTGTACACTTATTCAGCATGTTGTTCTCTATTGTATATTAAATTGCCTTTCAAGATGACATATCTATTTTATGTGTTGGATTTTATCAAGTAAATTTCCTCCAAAAATGTGACTTATACTCCAGTGCGACTTATATATGTTTTTTCCTCTTCGTTGGGCATTTTATGGCTGGCGAGACTTATACTCAGGTGCGACTTGTAGTCCGAAAAATACTGCATGTAAATCTGATGTTGGTAGATTGTTTTCTTCTTGGAGATGAAATGCATGTGTGGCAGCTTAGCATTTTTATTTATTTTTATTTTTTTACATAACGTTTTGACTAGAGATGTCCCGATCGATCGGGTCCGATCACATCATTTTCAAAGTATCAGAATCGGCAAAAAAATATCGGACATGTCTTTTTTTAATATATATATATATTTTTTAATTAAATCGTTTTCTAATTTTATTTAACGTTACACACATAATATGTTACACTCATCCAGTCTTTAGTTTAGGCTTAAGGTAGGGTTATCAAATTTATCCCGTTAATTTTTTAAAAAATTTATCACGTTCAAATGTTTAGTGCAATTAACGCATGCGCTGCATGACCCACTCACGCATTGTCGCGTTCAATCTGTAATGGCGCTGTTTAACCGATATATAGAGCTAAAAGGCAGCGTAAAATGAGTAGAGTGAATTTTGGTAGCCTTTGGAGCCTTTTTTTAAAATGGCTAAAGCCTTACAATCCCTCTCCCTACGATTAGAAATATCGTGGAAAGCAATATGGGGAAGAAAGGTAGCAATTGATCTTTTTCTTAACACCCTATGTTATTTCCCAACGCAGAGAAGATATATCAATTGGTACCCCTACGCACAGTCATGGTTGCACTTCCCATCATGCATTTGGGCAGAAGTTAAATGGCTACAGTATCATTTACTGAAAGCTCAACAAATACACTAGATGGCAATATTTAGTCACAATATACAAAGTCACATTTATCCTTTAAGAATTACAAGTCTTTCTATCCGTGGATCCCTCTCACAGAAAGAATGTTAATAATGTAAATGCCATCTTGAGGATTTATTGTCATAATAAACAAATACAGTACTTATGTACTGTATGTTGAATGTATATATTTGTCCGAGTTTTATTAATTTTTCTTCTTAATGCATTGCCAAAATGTACATGATCGGGTAAAATTATCGGGAATGATTGGAATTGAATCGGGAGCAAAAAAAAAATCGGGAAATATCGGGATCGGCAGATACTCAAACTAAAACAATCAGATCGGGAGCAAAAAAACATGATCGGAATAACCCTAGTTTTGACAGTAGCCGTCATATCTTAGGAATCAAAGCACCATGTACCGGAACAGCATTCCGGCCCTTAATCTTATACCGGAACTGCGTTCCTGCCCTGAATCTTATACAGGAACTGCGTTCCTGACCGTTCTGGCCCACTTTCACCCTTGCTGGTACGGAAAAAAAGTATGCTCCCTCAGGTCACATGCGCCACACCCGTGATCGATCTGCGCCCCGCTATTTGAAAAGTACTGTTTTAATTGAATTAATTTAGGTTTTGTTAACATAATATTAATTTATTTTATATTGTATGATAAATAATGCTACCATGATGAAACCATGGTAAACACTTGGTATTTTCCTCTCAATGCCGCTCCCGTGACTAAAACAGAAGGCAGAGTAAGAATCCGGTCAGGCGAGAAAAACTCACCTGACGACCGGTGAGTAGGCGGATCCTCCGTCGCTGTTGTCCAAAACTAAACAGAAGCAGCTCAGATCCTTCCAGCGCGCGACAGCCTCTCAGTCATGGGGAGAATTGGCAAGGAGACGGCGGGTCAGGTCATCGGCTTCATCGGTCTGGTGGGGGTGGCGGTCACCACCGGCATCCCCATGTGGAGGGTGACCACCTTCATCGGCGCCAACATCGTGACGGGCCAGATCGTGTGGGACGGCCTGTGGATGAACTGCGTCATGCAGAGCACCGGCCAAATGCAGTGTCGCCTCAGCGAATCTGTTATAACGTTAACCCCTGATCTCCAAGCGGCGCGAGCGCTAGTCATCATCTCGCTGGTTTTTGGATTCATCGGCTTCATGGTCACGTTCATCGGCGCCAAATGCACCAGCTGCCTCCAGCAAGACGCCTCCAAGGCCAGAGTGGTGATCATCGGTGGGGTTTTGCTCATCATCGCTGCCGTTTTAGTCCTCATTCCCGTCACCTGGTCGGCGACCATCACCATCACCGACTTTCAGAACCCGTTGACCGTCGACACGCAGAGACGAGAGATAGGAGCGTCTATCTACATCGGTTGGGCGTCCACCGCCCTCCTCCTGGTAGGGGGGATCATCCTCACCACTTCCTGTCCACCGCAGACGCCCATGTACCCTTACGCCGCCTACCCGTATGCTAACGGTTCCACCTACGCGCCGGTTTACGCGCCGCCATCCAGCCAGCCGTACACGCCGAGCGGGTCGTACTATCCCGCCAAACCGTACGCGGCGCCATCCGGATACTCGCCGAGACAGTACATTTGAAAGGACTGAATGGAACTGCATTCAAATTCACGGATAATGTGCTATGGTAGTTAGTAAAGCAGTAAAACGTGAACGTTCACTGCCAGAGCTAGCGGTTGAAAATGATTGGACCGTGATTGTTTCGTCAGCATGCGTGTTTGCACCGGAGTTTAACATTGTTGAGAATTAACTCCTTTTTTTTTTAGGTTTAATTGCGCTGATTTTTTGTAAATAACTCAATGTGTTAATAAATAATGAAAAAATACTATAGTGTGGTTGTGTCAAATTGTACTGTGATACCTTGATTAACAGTTTATAATAGGGCGATCGTTGAACTCGGCGCTAGATGCCCAATCCATTAGGATTGGGCTTCTAGCGCCGAGTTCAATGGCATTAAAACATGAGCATTCACAGCAAGTCCTCCCATTTCAAATGGATTCGACATCTGTCATTGTCAATGGAAGGCAATGAGTCGATATAACATTCTCTTATTTAACTTTATATAGTTTTAAAACTTAGTTTCTTTTCTTTTTGTTAATTAAAATAACAAACAAACAAAAAAACAAATATTTCCCCATTTATTTATATTAATTTAAAAAAAAAAAAAGCTTAAAAAAGATGAAACTGATTATTCAGTTTATTTAAAAAATTTATTTCTTAAACTAAGGGAATTTCTAAAAATATTACTTGCTATTAATGATGGGATTTTATTTAGTATTTATTGACTTTGGAGTGTTATGTGGGGGGCATAACCAAAGTGGTTTTGTTTTTATTCGTTTTTTTTGTTTTTTTAAAATTATTATTTATTATTATTATTATTTATTATTTTTATTTTTTGTTGTTTTTATTCGTTTTTATTTATTTGATACACTCCCAGTGGGTTTTCCCATTGGCAGTGTATCAAATACTTGTTCTCCCCACTGTATCTATATATCAAATAATGACTGAAAATCTTTACAATAATATTATTATTATAACTGATTCACATTAATTCCACGTACTGTATGCGCACATCACACTTTGGGTCCTGTAGGCCACCATATTTAAATTTGGTATTGCTCAAGTGTGGCCTGCAGGTCTCAAAATGTCAAATGATTTTCAACCCGGGTCACTTCTTGTTCATTTGGGCTATTTTCCTTTTGATTTTGGGACCTTTCCAGATGACTTCCTGTTGATTTTGCATCATCCCTATTGATTTTAGAGCATTTCCAGTTCACTTCGTCGGTTTTGCTCCTCTCTTCCTGTTGATTTTGGGCCATTCCCTATTGATTTGAGGGCATTTCTGATTCACTTCTGTTTAATTTGGGGTCACTTCTTGTTGATTTTGGAGTTCATCGACCGATGGCTATCAGTCCTCCCAGTCAAAATGAATTGGACATCTATCGGCGTCAGTGGCAGCCAATGAGTTCATTTGTAAAATAACATTAAAGGCTTTACAGCAGTTAGGTTGTTGATCGGATTCGTGACTTTCAGTGTTGTAAATGGTAACATTGCTGTGTGGTCAGTCATTTTTATCCAACGATTTATGATACTTTTTAACAACCCACTTGCTGCCATTGACAGCGCTAGATGTCAAATGCATTTTGACTGGCAATCGCACTGAAGGGTAAGCATTCATAGGCTTTCCTCCAAGGATAACACTTATTAGGGCACTCATTTAACTTGGATTGGACGTCCAGTGTGGTCAGTGGCACTCAAACATGAGCATTCACAGCCAGTCGTCCTAGTTTGGATGTCTGCGGTTGTCAATGGCAAGCAATGAGTAACATAATATTTCAAAGAACATTGATTTCAGAGTGGTACTAGGGGATAGCCAATGTCTATTGCTGTTTTTATTCATTTTCATTAAAATAATTTAAGTTTACTAACATTGTATTCATTTATGAATGTTTTTATGATCATAAAAATAATATTTGAAAAAATACAATGATGACTTAAAAATTAAATAACAATATTAATAGTTGATATTATTTAAGTTTATTTTTTAAATGACCAAAAATAGTCACTTGCCCTGTAAAGGATTAAAGTTCTTAAGTGTCATTTTTCACTGTCCCTGAATTGGTTAAAGCAAAAGAAAATAAATAAAATAAAATATTTTTACAAAAACAAGTTTGTATAAAAAAAACAATAAAATTGTAAAAACATTTACAAACAAAACTGTAATCTATGTAAAATAAAACATTTTAATGGTGTATATCCACAGAATAATTTTGTGAAAAAATACAGTTGTACAGTTTTAACTGGTATAATTTAGTCAGTAAAACATTTTACTTTTGTAACTTGAACAGACCTTTTTTGTTGAATTAACATGAAAATGCTGCCCCCCAGTAATTTTACTTTCAATTGCTGTTAATTGTTCAAAGAAATACGACGGAGCCCCTAAAGGGACATCGACAGAAATAAAATAAATTTAAGCAATCAAACTATCTGGTAAACATTAGCATGATATAGTATTTAAGCTTGCTGACTTTTGCTATGCAAGTTAGCCAATAGTTGTAAACATTAGCATTATATTGCATTTAAGCTAGCGGACTTTTGCATTGCAAGTTAGCCAATTGCTGTAAACATTGGCATTATATAGCATTTAAGTTTGCTGAACTTTTCTATGCAAGTTAGCCAATTGCAACAATGCAAAAGTCCGCTAGCAATTGGCGAACTTGCATAGCAAAGTCCTCTAGCATAAATGCTGTATAATGCTAATGTTTACCAGACTGTTTCTGGTGGGCACCGGAGTGCTTAAATTAATTTTATTTCTGTCGATGTCCCTTTAGGGGCTCTGTAAAATACCACACAGAATACCACTTTTTTTTCTTTCCAAAACAGTAGAGCGCAATGCATTTCAACGTATGTTCTGTGTTATTTAACATTTTAATTTTAATGGTCCAAAGTTGTTATTTTTTTGTGAACGAAAAGTACGAGCGTTAATACAGTGGGGCAAATAAGTATTTAGTCAACCACTAATTGTGAAAGTTCTCCCACTTGAAAATATTAGAGAGGCCTGTAATTGTCAACATGGGTAAACCTCAACCATGAGAGACAGAATGTGGGGAAAAAAATTACATTGTTTGATTTTTAAAGAATTTATTTGCAAATCATGGTGGAAAAAAAGTGTTTGGTCAATACAAAAAGTTCATCTCAATACTTTGTTATGTACCCTTTGTTGGCAATAACGGAGGCCAAACCTTTTCTGTAACTCTTCACAAGCTTTTTACACACTGTTGCTGGTATTTTGGTCCATTCCTCTATGCAGATCTCCTCTAGAGCATTGATGTTTTGGGGCTGTCGTTGGGCAACACGGACTGTCAACTCCCTCGTCACCCCGTGGCGTCAAAATGATAACAAGAACGGTGAGCAAAAATCCCAGAACCACATTGGGAGGACCTAGTGAATGACATACAGAAAGCTGGGACCACAGTAACAAAGGCTACTATCAGTAACACAATGCGCCGCCAGGCACTCAAATCCTGCACTGCCAGACGTGTCCCCCTGCTGAAGAAAGTACACGTCCAGACCCGTTCTTTTGCTCACCGTTCTTGTTATCATTTTGACGCCACGGAATGACGAGGGAGTTGAAAGTCTGTGTTGCCTAACAACAGCCCCAAAACATCACCGCTCTAGAGGAGATCTGCATGGAGGAATGGGCCAAAATACCACCAACAGTGTGTGAAAAGCTTGTGAAGAGTTACAGAAAACGTTTGGCCTCCGTTATTGCCAACAAAGGGTACATGACAAAGTATTGAGATGAACTGTTGGTATTGACCAAATACTTATTTTCCACCATGATTTGCAAATAAATTCTTTAAAAATCAAACAATGTGATTTTCTTTTCTTTTTTTTTCCACATTCTGTCTCTCACGGTTGAGGCTTACCCATGTTGACAATTACAGGCCTCTCTAAAATTTTCGAGTGGGAGAACTTGCACAATTAGTGGTTGACTAAATAATTATTTGCCCCACTGTACATCCACATCTTTCTTTACAAATTAAAAGCACCTGACTCCAAAAAATGTTACTTTACCCCAATGGTGTTGTAAATTTTACTAAATTATCCAATTTTTTATACAGTATTAGTAGTACAGCATGTTTTTACTTTAAAACAAAGTTATATTCCATGCTTGTGTTTACAAAATATTACGGCCAATTAAATTTGCATTTTTTTGGGAGTGTGGTTTGTCTATTGATGTCAGCCAATCAGTTAAAAAAAGAAATATAAGCACTTGGTATCGTTACAAATACTTGTTTACATGACACTTCACAGCAATTGTGAAACACACTGTAAAATGACTGTAAGAGTATCAATTAAAAAATACTTGTGCAATTAGTAAAAGTTTACTTAAAACTTCTTTTGTGAAAACATTGGAACAAGACTCAGGCAAAAGATTTTAGTTATGCTGATTCACTCAGTAGTGACCACTTCTTCAACAACAAACCCCCACTGGACACTACCGCAGCACCAGTTTGAAAACCGGAAGCTTTTGACGTCCGACCAATCAAAGGTCATAGCCTTGTTCAAACCGCGAACACCACCTATTTTCATGAAGTCACGGAAGAACTGATGTTCATCTCGTCGAAACTGTCGTCAGTACTCCCATAGGAATCCTGCCGGGCAGGTTCGACACAGGAACTGCAAGTTTCAGTTAAGACCCAGCCCCTTTTTGGGTTCGGCATCCTTAAAACAAAGTGGACCGGGGCGACACGTTCATTCAACGTCTCGCTCAGTTCCAGTGCTCGACTCAAACGCAAGAAAAAACAAAAAGGTCAAGATGGTGTCGCTGGGCCGCCAGATGCTGGGCTTTATCCTAGCCTGCATCGGATTCGTGGGAACCATCATCGTATGCGCCCTCCCCATGTGGAAGGTGACCGCTTTCATCGGCGCCAACATCGTGACGGCGCAAGTCATATGGGAAGGTTTGTGGATGAACTGCGTCACGCAGAGCACAGGGCAAATGCAGTGCAAGATCTACGACTCTCTGCTGGCGCTACCGCAGGACCTCCAGGCTGCCCGGGCCCTGGTGGTCCTCGCCATCGTCGTGGCCGCCGTCGGGATCATCCTGGGGATCGCCGGGGGCAAGTGCACCAACTTCGTCAAGGACAAAATTGCCAAAGCTAAGGTGGCAGTGGCCGCGGGCGCGGTCTTCATCTGCGCTGGGGTTCTAGTGCTCATCCCCGTGTGCTGGTCGGCCAATACGATCATCCGGGATTTCTACAACCCTATCCTGACCAACCCGCAAAGAAGAGAGCTGGGCGCCGCTCTCTACATCGGCTGGGGAACCGCAGCCCTGCTTCTCCTGGGCGGGGCCCTCCTGTGCAGCTCGTGCCCACCCAAGGACGGACCCGAGTACCCGGTCAAGTACTCAGGCGCCAGGTCTACAGCCACCAGCCGGGCCTATGTGTGAGGTACAACCGGCCCGCCATGAAAAGACTTTGAAGTACAATCGAAACCTCAGCTCGCGGACCACCCGGTTCACGAAAAAAAAATCAGTTTTCCGACAAGTTGTACTTTCTCTCACGTGTTTTTACGAACCCTCCAAATACGACCGATCGTGGTTTACGGACTACCGGCGAAAAAACATGAAATTTCTGTTTCTGTTTTAACAAAAGTGTGTTGTCGTCCTGTATAATTTTGTATTTTGAATAGGGCTGTCAAAATTATCGTGTTAACGGGCGTTAATTAATTTTTTAAATTAATGACGTTAAAATATTTGACGCAATTAACGCAGATGCCCCACTCAGACAGATTTAAATGACAGTACAGTGAAACGCTCACTTGTTAATTGTGTTTTATGGAGTTTTGCCGCCCTCTGCTGACGCTTGGGTGCGACTGATTTTATAGGCTTCAGCACCCATGAGCATTGTGTAAGTAATTATTGACATCAACAATGACGGGCTACTAATTTATTTTTTGATTGAAAATTTTACAAATTTCATTAAAACGAAAACATTAAGAGGGGTTTTAATATAAAATTTCTATAAATTGTACTAACATTTTTCTTTTAAGAACTACAACTCTTTCTATCCATGGATCGCTTTAACAGAATGTTAATGTTAATGTCATCCTGTTGATTTATTGTTATAACAAATACAGTACTTATGTACCGTATGTTGAATGTATATATCAGTCTTGTGTCTTATCTTTTCATTCGAACAATAATTTACAGAAAAATATGGCATATTTTATGGATGGTTTGAATTGCGATTAATTACGATTAATTTTTGAGCTGTAATTAACTCGATTAAAAATTTCAATCGTTTGACAGCCCTAATTTTGAACTAACCCAAACAAAAAAAGAACATGTAACTTGGTTCAAGTGCTGTTATGGACTAATTTTCTTACAAATTAAGCCATTGAACTTCAAGAACTTTTTAACGGAGGCGTAAACATCCCACGTCGGAGTTGCTACATATTTGTACAGCCTTGTGAATGTGTTTGTGTATTATCCAAATTGCTCAGCAATTTTACTGATTTTTAATAAAAAATTTACTTGATACCATTGTTGGGATATTTTGTCTTTGGTAGTAGTAGGAGTCAAAAACAGTGTTTTCTCATCTAAGTAGGTCATTAGGGTGTTGGTCTATAAAAGCAGGAATGAGCATTGTTCTTCCAGCAGATGTGAAACTTGTTCTACTGGTTTCTCCGTGTCAACATCCTCCACGTAAAACCTATACAATGAACGTGTTAGATCAGATGTCCAACTTAGATGGAGTTTATAGCTACTAGACGTCCAATTCATTTGAACTGGAAGGGTTGGCAGCGAATGAACATTCGTTCATTACCCTCCCGGTTCAAATGGATTGGAGGTCTCCACTACTAGCCAAAAGTATTGGCACCCCTGCAATTCTGTCAGATAACGCTCAATATCTCCCAGAAAATGATTGCTATAACAAATTCTTTGGTAGTAATATCTTCATTTATTTTGCTTGCAATAAAAAAACACAAAAGAGAATAAAAAAGACAAAACTCCAAAAATGGGCAAGACAAAAGTATTGGCACCCTCAGCCTAATACTTGGTAGCACACCCTTTAGACCAGGGGTGTCCAAACGAAAACATTAAGAGGGGTTTTAATATAAAATTTCTATAACTTGTACTAACATTTATCTTTTAAGAACTATAAGTCTTTCTATCCATGGATCGCTTTAACAGAATGTTAATGCCATCTTGTTGATTTATTGTTATAATAAACAAATACAGTACTTATGTACAGTATGTTGAATGTATATATCCGTCTTGTGTCTTATCTTTCCATTCTAACAATAATTTACAGAAAAATATGGCATATTTTAGAGATGGTTTGAAATGCGATTAATTACGATTAATTAATTTTTAAGCTGTGATTTACTCGATTAAAAATTTTAATCGTTTGACAGCCCTAAATTAATTATTTCAACAATCTCGCAACTAGCCTTTGTGGCGTTCTCTTTCGACTCTCGGGCTCTTGCGAAATACTGCTGCTGTAAAATTAAACTAGCTTCAAGTTGCTTCAATTTCTCGCTACGTATCTACCCTGTAATCTTGTCGTACATGTCAGCGTGTCTTGTTTGGTAATATCACCTCACATTGAACTCTTTAAAAACAGTGACTGTCTCTTTGCAAATGAGGCAGACACAGTTGTTGGTTATTTTAGTGAAGAAATAGTCCAATTTCCACTTATCTTACAGCGTCGGCCGTCGCAGTCAACTTCCTCTTTTTTTTTTGATTGTCGCCATTTTAGAAAAGTGGAAGTAAAAGGTCACACGGGGTAATGTTGCTTAGAGTGCTGCTGCCTTTTAGTGGGTAAATGAGGAGCAGCATTTAGTGTGTAAGCTACTTCATATGCTGGTAGCAGTACTGCTGACCATTTTATGATGCGGGTCAGACGTTATTGATTTTACGACAGAGGCTGGGGGCCGGATGAAATTTGACCACGGGCCGCATTTGGCCCCCGGGCCGGACTTTGGACATGTCTGATTTAGACCATTCATATTTGGCCAACTGCTCTAGGTCTCTGAGATTTCAAGGTTGCCTTCTCCAAACTGCCATTTTCAGATCTTTCCACAAGTGTTCCATGAGATTCAGGTCTGGACTCATTGTTGTCTACTTTAGAAGTCTCCAGTGCTTTCTCTCCAACCATTTTCGAGTGCTTTTTGAAGTCTGTTTTGGGTCATTGTCCTGCTGGAAGAGCCATGACCTCTGAGGGAGACCCAGCTTTCTCACACTGGGCCCTACATTACGCTGCAAAATGTGTTGGTAGTCTTCAGACTTCATAATGCCATGCACACCGTCAAGCAGTCCAGTGCCAGAGGTAGCAAAGCAACCCCAAAACATCTGGGAACCTCTGCCATGTTTGACTGTTGGGACTGTGATCTTTCCTTTGACGACCTTGTTTTTTTCCCTCTAAACTCCTTTTTGAGGCCTTTTCCCAAAAAGCTATACTGTTGTCTCGCATGACCAGAGAACATTCTTCCAAAACGTTTTTGGCTTTCTCAGGTAAGTTTTGGCAAACTCCAGCCTTGCTTTTTTATGTCTCTGGGTCAGACGTGGGCTCTTCCTAGGTATCCTATTCCCACATTTTTACAGTAAAATTTGAAAAGTAAAAAATGACATACTGTATATTGACCTCCTCTGTCCACATTCATCAACCAATAATACAGTGCTGGCCAAAAGTATTGGCACCCCTGCAATTCTGTCAGATAATCCTCAAT